>NC_071468.1:16938165-17249507 GCF_028500815.1 Rissa tridactyla | reverse complement strand
AAAAGAAAAACAACCAGTACAAGAACAAATGAGCCTTCCTGAAAAGCAGCAAGACATTACACCTCTCAAATGAAGACATACTAAAAGGCACAGAAAAGGACCATGGACTGGTACAAGCCAGACATTTCAGCACACTTCTGAATATCATTGAAAGTGACACCACTTAAGTATTTTGCTGATCTGAGATATAAACAGGCTCAGATTCATATACACAAACTCCTCACCACCTCCTTTCAATCCCAGGACATGTAAGTCCTGTATTTACCAATATAACTTGTAGACTAATTTGATTATCATTTATTTTGCAGAAACGCCTCTGCACCCTCACCCTGATCACTTCCTACTTCTGACTACACAGAAATATTGACCCAGTCTTTCCACAGGAGTTGGATCAGTTCCAGTCCACCTCGCAGAAACCATGGGCTTGATAAATCCACCGCCCTTCAACCAGTCCTGGTTGGAGGTTACAAAGGAGTCACTTCTAATTTACTCACATAAAAGCAAAGTAAATTGGGATGAGCATTTCCCAACACACTAAAAGCATTAATACATCAGTTACCTAAGTGAATTAAGGTGCTTAAGATATCCTCTCCACCCTATAGCAGGTTAAGGCACCCTTCAAATATGTTTTGGTCAGGAGAAGAATTAATAGGCATGTATAAGCTTTGAAAGAGATCTGTCATGTATGAAGAGCAGCTGCTGATATTTATGCCCTACAGAGAGGCTCACTTGGAGTTTGATTACAATAATCTAATGTTCTGATTTGTGAATTACACTCAAGAACCATTTATCCCCTCATGCAGATGCAATCTAACCTCATCAGTCCTGTCTGACATTCTCAGTGGTACTTTTAAAGCTTTTGGGCACATTTGACCACGGAGTCAGCTTGACAATTCTGCTTGAGGGGATTTGTCAAAGCCATTAGTGCAGATTGGATGCCAGTGGCTGAAGGATGTAGTATCACCTGTGTTAGCTTTCATCAGCTAGCCAGGACCTCAATGGTATATATACATGCACTGCAATATAAAAGAGACAAGCCTTAAACCAAAAGCTTTACACAAAGTTTAATCCAAATCTTCAAGATTCAAAACATTTTCATTCATTCTCTTCCCGTTCATTTTCAGCTCTGCATGATACGTTACATTTGGGAAAGCCAAAGAAAACAGACAGTACCCTGAGGAAGGCTGTACTCTCAGGATTTCTAACCCAATGGAAAGCAGGAAAAACGGCAAAGGAGACACAAACCCAATCACAAAGCTGAATGGTGGGTCCAAGCTTCCTCAAAAGGGAGGTTCAAGGGTCTGTAGACAGTTTGGTCCTTCAGAAGCAAAAGAGGGACTTGGAAACAGCCAATGACTCACCACTTTGAAAACCTGACAATACTTTGTCAGCGAAAGCATACTCTGAAAGAGCAGCAACTGCCTAAAAACAGAAGGAGGTGAGATTTTCCATGCCAAGTGGGCAGGCTTATGGAAACAGTGTCAGAAGAGGAGCTGATCACTCAAAAGCTGGTCTTCGAACCTTTCCAAAATGTGGTTCAGGAAAGCTTTACGGCAGCAGCTTTGAGAGGAGGGGTTTCTACCAATTACTAGCATAGGGCAGAAGCAGAATCACAGCTTCCCAACATTGATGAGCTGTCACTTCTCAGATTCTTTTCTGGCTCATTTCTAATAGAAACCAGATCTGAGGAAAGGATACTCAGCTGGTTTACTTTCCCAAAACAAAGCCGTTGTTAGATTTTACCCAGTGAGGCTGCAGCACACCTAGCACTAGTTGCTATTTTTGTTCACCTCAAACTGTAGATATTCATAACTATCATAACTCTGACTATGGTCAGAGCATACATACAACCCTCAGCAGTTTGGCAGCTGAAGGTAACAAAACCAGAGTACACAGAAGTGTAGCCGCCTGCACAATCTACCTTCAAAAGCTCAACCAGCAACAGGAACTGGACTGCAGAGGAGAGCTTCAATATAATGTGAAAATTCACAAGTGGGAAAGTACACAGAAACCTTCCATTCAATGTTTTTTTCATTTCAGTTTGTTCTGTGGCATATGTTTTCCCAGCCCAATAACTGGGAAGATGAATATATTCTCCTGTGAGAGAAAAGCAGAGCTGCTGAGCAACATACTTCATCCACAGAACAACTGATAGGCCTGTATATAGACAGGACCATGCAAGTCCATCCAGCTTAATCCTAAAAACAGACAAGGAAATCAGTAAATTCCAATTTCCATTTGTTGTCCAGGGGCCACCAACCCTACCTACGGGCTGAAACACCTGGTCTCAGTCACTTCTCCAGAGCGTGTTTCTGCTTCAGCAGAACTGTCCCGGGCTGCCCATGGCAGGGTGGTGAGGACAGGTCTCTGAACTCCTGGAGCTCAGAGATTGACTCTCGCCAGGGAAATGCACGCTGGATGGTCTGAACTAACTGCGCAGAAGAAAAGCGCACTGCCATTTTTGTGACCCTAACACACAAACCATTGTCTCTAGCAGCAAACATATGGCAAAATCAGAAACAGAGCTGGGGAAAAAAAAAAACAAACACATTTTCAGTTCATTTAGTATTCCTCCGAGAAAAAAAAAAAAAAAAAAAAAAAAAACAGAAAGACCCAAAAAACCAAAACCATCACCTAGCTCCAGTTATCATGTCCAGCACTTCAGCAACAGTTGGCTTTTCATAGTTTATGTATTATATATTACACA
Source organism: Rissa tridactyla (assembly GCF_028500815.1). Lineage (NCBI taxonomy): Eukaryota > Metazoa > Chordata > Aves > Charadriiformes > Laridae > Rissa > Rissa tridactyla. The sequence continues at coordinate 17,246,800 of NC_071468.1, read as the reverse complement.
CACATCTTTCCTCCATCTACCTTAAGAGAGCTCCAGAACAAAGAACAATTTATTCCTTCATTAGCAGAGATGTGGTTCTCAGGAAAGGGAACGTGAGCACTTGAGGAAGGTGCCCAATAGTTGTGACACGCCTTTTATTTTGCCTTTCCCAGTAACTGAAACCCAGAACAGACCCACACGTTTGTGTCTCGCTCAGGTAGCTGCAGCCTCAGTTGAGCCAAATATTCAAACCCTTGCAAACAGGCCACGGCTGAGACAACAGCCTCACACCTACAGCTGACCACGCTGGGACACATTCCCATTTCCCTGCCTCCCACCGAGTTGCAAAGGGAACTTAGTACCTATAACTTTACAGCTCCTTGGAAGAAACCATCACAAAAAAGTTTATTTAAAACAACGATTCTGATGCGTATTAAGAAGTTTTGTTCCCCGTGTCTGAAAACAGCAACAGAAAAATGAACCTGTTCATTTTTTTTTTTTTTCTCAGAGGCAGGGAGTTTTGGGCCATCCCGTTGCTACATTTTTATTCCATTACAGCTCACTTGAAATCTTCCAAGTCTATTTTTACGCTGATAATAACAAGACTTTGCATTTATAGAGCATGCTACAAACATAGGCATCTACATCCCTTTGGGAGGCTGCGAGGGAAGTGCTGGAGAGCTATGAAACCAGGCACAGGGCTAAGTGGCAGAGTCCGTATCGGAGTAAGGATGGGGACTCTGGATCTCCTGATTCCTCTGCCTCGCACTCATTCCTGAATTGTCTGTTTTCCAAAGAATTTTAAAAGCTTTCTTGGAAAATGTGATTGGTACATTTTTAGCTTGGTTTTCCTCGGAAAAGGGTTCACCTAACCCCACTGCTTGCCACCCCCACTCCCAAGTAACTTTCAAATCTGCTAACTGGTTTCAGACAAATTTGAGAGGATTAATGGCCTCGAAGATGGTCCTACATTCCAGCACTTTTTGGAAACCAACAATTGAGCAGAGGCCTTCAGGTTAGCGTCTCCAGAGAGGGAGAACGCAGCTGCTCTACACTCTGCTTGGCTGCACAAACATACACACATCTGTATATACATACATAGACACGAGCAAACACATTTAGTGACAGACCGGCCACCACACGCACAGCTATGGGCCAGCTACTTCCTACCTTGTGGACTTCTGCAGAGGACACGCAAGGACAAGAAACTGGGCAACGGCAGCACACAGCTTTCAACATGCCGTTATCTTTTGGGCAGCTGGCCTAGCTGACACGCAGAGCGGGGCTGCGGGACACCGCGCAGCCACGCATCGTCTGCTGGGAGCTCGGGGTAGGTTCAACAAGGTTCAGGGGGTGAAAAGCACACCCAGCCAGAGCACAGTGCATGCAGCTCCACTGCTCAGAGCACAGCGAGACGATGTGTTACAGCGCTTTCTTCACCCACCCGCTGGAAGACAGCCGATCCCTCTGGTGGCTCCAGGAGGGGAAGCCTTCATGCTCTCCCAGAGAGGTGAAGTGCTGGGTGATCTCTGTCCCTCCCCTGCTGGGCTCCAAGAGTGTCTCTGTCTTCAAGGCAAAGGCCAGGCATGGTCAAGTCCTCTTCCACACTTTGAAGAACATTATGCCCTTCAGCTAAGATGCAGGCCTCATAAGTGTTTTTGACAAGGAGGAAACCTTTTTGGTAGTCACATTTTGATAGTAACATAAATAGACACAACTTCTTTTTAAAGAAGGAAAAAAGAAATATTCCAGCTCTTTCTCAAACTATGTAACTGCCACGGAAACATCTTTCACTTGCAGACAGGTTAGCTGGCAGCAGATAACATCGTGTTTTTTCAAAGATGCTAGGGACCACCAGCTACTTTATTATCACAATCAGAACCACTTTATTATAACAAATAGCTTCAAATTTGATCTGGAACAGAGAAGTAACTCTGAAGCAAACAAAATTAGATTACTCCTTTCTTGTTTCAGGAAGAAAATCATAAAGCATTTGAAGACACCATCCCTTCCTAAGATGCATGCTAGCTTTAGAAAAAAAAAAAAAAGTAAGCGTATCGTGTTCCACAACAGGAGAGCATAATGGGGCAGAGACAGAACCGTTACTCTGGAGTATGACTTGAGAATAGCAATGGCTCCTCCACAGAAAAGTACTGATGCTCAAATATGACCGATGAGTATCACAACACCCATTACACGAGCTGGCCTACAAGCAAATTGAGATGCGTGGAACATTGTCTTTACGTTTTCCTGGTGTGCTATGTCCCCTTTGTGAAGAAAAAAAAAAAGAAAAAAAAGAACTGAATTTTCATAGACATGTCAGTCCCTGACTCCTCTTCAGAGCTGCACAAAATGCTGTTAAAAAGGCAAGATTCTTTTTTTTGCATGTGATAATGGATGTTTGTCCAAAAGAAAAGTATTGAGACTACCAAACTAATTTTCAAAGGTCACCGTATCTGTTGCACGTCTGAACTTCTTTACTACGGAAAGCACAGTATCAGAGAAGGAGAAATGTGCACACCAGTATCCCATGCTAGGATGGAGTACGGGTGCAAGCAGTGCACAAGCTCAAACCTGGAAACAGCCTTCACAGCGCCTTATCCAGCCTCTGTTACACAAAGTAACTGTTAGTGGAAAAATCATAGGAGGTTAATTGTGCTGATTTTTATCTAGTTCTAGCTCATGTTTTCTATCCAGTGTTTCAAGGGCAAGCAGATCACTCCTGTGTAATTTGAACAGCCATGTTTTTTAAAAGGATTGATTGTGTCAAAACTGCAGAACAGGACATTTCTTCAGGCATATCTCAATCAAACAGGACTTAAAGCTTCATATGCCGAGGAGAAGGCAGGCTTCAACCACATGTTGAGATCCTCCAATGCCTAAAATACCCCAAGGATGAGCTCCAAAAAGCCACCCAAACTCAGCAGGAAGTGTTCCCCTAATTTTAATAACATTTTACTCAAAAAAACCTTGCATTTGTACTAGTCAAAGTAATCCATCATCCCTTGACAATTAAAATGAATACAGTAAACTCAGACACTTTTACATTTCTACAGTTTCTTTAAGAAATAAAACCAACAGTACTAAACCTATTAAAGAAATAAACCCCCCAGAACATCCTATTTCGTAAAAAAAAAAAAAAAAAAAAAAAAAAAAAAAAAAAAGCTGTGCTGCAAATTCTTCCTCACAGCAATTGACAAGGAAAGGCAAGCATACCAGTTTTGCTGATCTGTACTTATGCTGAGATAATCCCAGGTGCACGAGGCTGCACCTGGGACACAGAAGAACAGATGTGAAGAGGACAAAGGTAGGCAAGGCACGAGAACCTGTTAGGAGACACACCACATCTGCAGAGAAAACAGTCACTGCTATTTATTTCATATCCCTGCAGCCCAAAGCTGGTAGCCGGCAAGAAAGAACTGAATCCTGCAAAACACCAGCAAAACTGAATTCAGCAGGGAAGTGATGGCAAGCCAGGCAAAGGAGTTTAGAAAAAGAGAATACTTTTTCTAAAGTAGCATAAGATAATTTCTAGGGATAATTCATGATCCAGCTGTCCTGAAGAGTCATAGAATGGTTCGGGTTAGAAGGGACCTTAAAGATCATCTAGTTCTAAGCCCCAGTGTCATTCCTTTGGTTCACTCCTCCCATTACCATTTGAATGCAAGACATGGCAATAAAATCATATGGAATATGCATGAGATTAGCTCACTGCTCTTAACAACAAGATGGATGTAAATTCACAGCGACACAGTTGACATCTGTGGACTGACACCAGCTTTACACACAGTTAAACACGTATTTGTTCAGTGGGGCTGGTAAAAACGGTCAGAATCAGCTAATCAGAAAAAAATAAGTCAATTTTTAATAAACTAAGTCAATCTTTAATAACAGCCTTGGTCCAAACTGACTGCAGGTCTACATCTGTTCTTATACTAGCCACTCTATTTTCTAGCTTGATGCCTGGCTTTGGTGTAGAGAAGGTATAGGATATATCTTTCAAGTCCTGCTCCTTCTTAACAGCTTTCCCCAGGACAGGAAACTTTTCTGCATGCTGCTCCCAATAACCTTCAGCATTCCTCCTTACCTTAGAAGTGTCTGTCTTACAAAACTCGTCTATATGAAAGAAAAAGCCAAATGTGTTACAGCAGCAAGGCAGGGCAGTTTGCAAAGGGCTTGCTTTCATAGGGCCTTTACTAAACAGCTGCTATTAGCCCTCCACTTTTATCAGCATTAATTCACTGCACCAGATGAAAAGAATGCATGCTTGGGAAGGCCCTAATTTAGCAAGGGGGACACACAACCCAAGTTTAACCTTACTGCAAAACAGCAGAGATGTTATGGAGCATTTATAAACGTGGATCCTTACATGTCTGGCACATCTTTAAAGGTAAATTGTCCTACAGATTTTTTTTGGAAAACCTGTGTGGCAAAAATTCTCTTTTCAGCATTTGAAGTCTCTTAGACAATTTTCCTCATCCTTTCACACAGTACTTAGGTTCCATCTAGTGGCTTTCAACAGCAATAAACAGAAAACTAAATAGGCATTTTATTGCCTAAATGCTTAATTTTCAAAATCTGTGCATTTAGTTGCAGAAATGTTCATAGAGTCTTCTTCAGACATATAATTTGTCTTGCCATCTCCCTAGAAATTCTCTTGGTCCTCTGATGGGAATTTTCCAGCTACAGTTATTATAGTTTAAACATCTAAAGCAAAAGGGTATTAAATTAAACTAAAGCTTATTCCTATGCAAACGTGACTGAGAGGATGGGCTGGTTAAGAGTGTTAGCAGCTTGCAGACAGGAGCTACGTAGTACTGCTGTGCCTGTTAAATAAAGCAGCTGCTGTGTCCCTCCCCAGCCAGGTTTCCGCACAGTATCTGCTCACTAGCCCAACCTGGCTGGTACAAACCCGTCACAGCCAACAAGATGTGTCTCACTTAACTGCTGACATCTTCAGCATCGGCTCCCTTCACAGTCAACTGAGAAACAAGCACTTCTAGACCACGATTCAGATGATTTATCATAGAGGTTTACCTTCAGGTGAGACGACTCGCATCCTAGAAGTGTCTCATTTCCGTATTTCCATTACAAAGAGAAGCTAGAGGGCTTACTGATAGCATGGTACCTCCCTCACACATCTTGAATCCCACCCAGGGTGTCTGACCAAGACTTTTGTCTGCTCCACAGCATTCGAAGTGTCGCCCACCTTGCAGTGAGCTCTAAGCAGACAGCAAAAGGAATCTAGAAGCAGGGCAACCACAGCAGTTACAGACTTTGCACCTAAGTTAAAAAAACAATAGTGACAGGTAGCCATACTATAACAGAAAACTTGATTTCAACACTGTTATATTCTCACAATACATCTCACCCTGCTGCTCAGCTCGGTTAGACTGAAGGTAGGCTTGCCTTATAGCAGGAAAAGCATAAACAGTTCTGCTCCTACCTACATTAAGGCTATACAACAAGCTATGCTTGTATTTCGCTTCCCCAACGCATTATCAGAACACTCACCACAGACATTTTAGTCCTCTTTGGAAGAACTTTACCAACTCTAAAATCTCACTATCTTCAAAGGGAAGGGGGAAAAAAAGCAACCATCAAAGAAATGTGAAACTTCACGAATTTATCAGCTGCCACGTTAGAGGTCAAAAGCATATATTTTAAAGTCATTTTAGTGTCTTACATAAACAACAAGACAGAGTTCACCAGAATTGGTCTAGTCTGTCCTTGGAGATCATATCCGTATAAAGAGAAGGTGAAATAAAAAAATAAAATTAAAAAAAAAGTAGTTGATCTAGATCATGATCTGTGGAGTGTGGGATAGATGAAAGGTCTTTAACTCCCTAATACAGCTTTTTCTGTCTATTCTCATATCAAGGAGCTTTACTTTCAGTCACACACAGTTTGAGGCTTGCACACAGCAAATCACATCTGCTTTTCTAGAATATGGCTCCAGTGTGCTACAGAACTACTTAGATTTATTACTCCAGAGCAGTGTCTCTCAGTTTCCCCTCTACAGTCTATCTTTTCACCTTCACCTAAACTTTCGGGGAGGAGGGCTGCATGTGACAGACTAGCTCTTTTTGCAAAGAAAAGGGGAAAAATCTTCAATGGTTTTGAACTTCCTTGCTCTGAAGAAATGAAGAGAGAAACTAAGGCTACACAACACCTATCTTACCATTGGGTTCGTATCTTAATCAGCCTAGACTTATGGTTTATTTACAAGATAACTAAACCCATTTTTCTGTAACAGTTATTTCACAAAACCTGAGAAGATTTACACCACCAAGTTGATTATAATCTCTCCATTTAAACTCTTTTTTTTTATTTGCACAAAACCCTATGTTGTACAACCTTACCTCCCAAAACTCTTGAAGTAGCTCCCACCACAGGGAGCAACTCCTCCCTCCCTCACACTGCTAGATAGGCCGGAAAACACAGTAGCAGTCTCTGTAAACGGTCCTCTCACAACGCTCAATTTGCCACTGAAATACTTCTCGCTGCAATGGCAGTTTTACTCTAAATTTGCAGCAGGTGCGTCCACTCATCGATAAAGGAGGAAGGCCCCCTTGGCTACCATGCTGCGTGGGGGAGTGTGCTATGCCGGGGTTAGGGCTGGGATTTGGCTTCACACACACCTCTGCCACGGGGGGCTCTTCCCTTAGAGGAAACGGGTGCGGGGGATATTCCAGGGGCCTGGCTCTGAGCCGGGGGCGTCGCAGCCGAAGCACCCCCACGCAGCCCCGACGGGCTGGAGGCCTGGTGGGGCCTTGCCGCCCCCGGCCTACACGGCCCTGTGCAGCCGGGGCGTGAGGAAACGCGGGTGGGGCTTCTACAGCTTCGCTGCTGCTCGCACCGAGGCGGGCAATCGCCGGGGCGGAAGGCAGGACGCAGGAGGGGCGGCTGCTGGTGCCGGGAGCTGGGTTATTTTCACCGCTGAGGCCTGAGGCGCGGTCCGAAGCCTGAGGCGCCGCCCGAGGCCTAGCGGGCGGCAGGCCAACCCGCCGCCGTCGCGCAGCGCGCGGCGGGGGCCGCCCGCCGCCATGCCCGCCCCGTCACGCTCACACAGCGGGAAGGGTGCTGCTGAACCCCGCGGGCGGCGGCGGTCCCCGCGGAGGCGGCTGGCGGCGCGGGCAGGCGGCCCGGGGAGGCCGACAGGAGCCATCTGCAAGACTAGAACTGATAGGTGGCTCCATAGCTCAGTGGTTAGAGCACTGGTCTTGTAAACCAGGGGTCGCGAGTTCGATCCTCGCTGGGGCCTTTCCGTTTTTTTTCATTTTTCGCCATTTTTTATTTTAATTCCCCTGATCAAACCGGCATTTTCGCTCCGCGGGCGCAGAGGAGAGGGGAAGGGAGGGCGGTGAGCCGCGCTGGGTGGGTGGTTCCCCGAGCTGCGGCAGCAGGGTGCTACTTTTTGCATCCCCAGAGGGTGGCGGTCGGCGGCAGAGGTGACGCTGGAACTGCAAAGGGACTGCCCCGCCTCCACCGCGGGTGATGCCGCGCCACGGTCCTTGCTCTCCTGCGGCTTCTGGCAGCACCCCATTGTATCTTCACTCCCCAGCGTTCAATCCCGCTGCCGGGGACCCCCGCCCCCGCCAGTTCAGCGCTCAACCCCGGGAAGAGAAAAGGCTCAGGCAGGGAGAGCTGTGCCCACCACCCAGCGCCCACCACCTAGCCCTTCTCTGCTGGCCAAGAGGTCCTCTCCAGGAGGGGAGAGTCCAGCCTGTGGCCAGATGACAGTTTGATCCAATTGCTCAACAGTAACTAGCATTTTTGGGGGATTGCTCAGTTTCTGTTACTTTGGTTTTGTTTGTTCTTAAGACTTACTGAACAACGATGATGAGAGGGCTGGAGCACCTCTCCTGTGAGGACGGGCTGAGAGAGTTGGGGTTGTTCAGCCTGGAGAAGGGAAGGCTCCGGGGAGACCTTATAGCGGCCTTCCGGTACCTAAAGGAGGCACATTTTACAAGGGACATTTTACAAGGGCACGTAGTGATAGGACAAGGGGTAATGGCTTCAAATTAGATATCAGGAAGAACATTTTCACTATGAGGGTGGTGAGACACTGGCCCAGGTTGCCCAGAGAAGCTGTGGCTGCCCCATCCCTGGAGGTGTTCAAGGCCAGGCTGGATGGGGCTTTGAGCAGCCTGGTCTGGTGGGAGGTGTCCCTGCCCAGGGCAGGGGGGTTGGAACTACATGATCTTTAAGGTCCGTTCCAACCCAAACCGTTCTACAACTCTCTGATCCTTAGGAGCCTGGAGGTGATCGTACCTTGAAAAGACATTGCTTAAAAAAGAATAATAATCTAATTCCATTGTCTGAAAGACAAATACTATTAAAATGTACTTTTTACTGCATTTCAGTTAAAAGGACAAAAAAAAAAAGAAGAGCAAGGTCACTGAGTTGTCTATTTCATATTCTTAGATAAAAGATGCAAGTGCTGAAAGCTGGAGGCACTTAGATTTATTAGACAGGCATAGACAGTCAAATCTTACCAGTGAATGTCCACCAGATACTCTCATAACTACTTATGTCAGAAAAGGACATCAGAGCAGGATTTACAAAGAAACTTAATAGTAGGAGGCTGGTGCTGTTAAGGTTCAATAGAACACAGATAGAGACTGGTAACACTGACGTTAATGGAGGTGCATCATAGGGAGCCAACTGATTCTCTTTTATTTGCTTACGATTCAAAACATTCATTTCACCATCTTCTAAGTGACTTGCTTTTTCTGGGAAATCAGAGAGCTTCAAAAGCTGCTTCTTAACCTACTCTCCTTCCTCTTTTTCAGTTTTTCCTTAGCTAGTGCTGCTTTCTTTGGAAGAAGCATCTTGTTTCTGGTTAGGTGGGAGCTCTTCTTTTTTGCCAGAGGAGGTGCTGGTGTAGTTCTGGAAGTGTGTGAAACCTTTTCTTTCTGCGTTGGCCTATGATGTTTAGCCTCAGCTTTGATTTTCTGTCTCCTTTTACCAGATGGAGCTAGTTTCACTGTTGGTGCTTTTATTTTGGTGGATGAGGTCTTTTTACCTTTCTTAGAAGAAACTGTTGGGATGGCTGCAGTGGGGGTAGAAGATTTTTTCAGAGGCTTGGCTGTTGAATGTTCATTAAGCAGCTCAAGGACAGTCTCTGAGGAAAGTAATTAACATGGTTCAGCATCCCTGCTTCAAGACAAAAGGCTAATTCAGAGATGTGACTGATACAAACCCTTATTAGAGCTACAGTTAAAAATAGCTGACATTCTGAAAGAAGAAATACACACTATATAAACCTCTCTTCTTCCATCAAAAGAGCCTTAGGTTTCTTGGAAATAAAATTTGTTTAATTTTAGAAATGATGAATGTGTATTTAAGGGAAATAAGTCCAGACAGAATATGATGAAACCTTGCACACCTCTTTGGCAGACTTAATAATATGATTTTTTCATGTTACACTAATATCTGGAAGTCCCAGACAAGATAAACTCAACTTGCTCAACACTGTTTCTACTCAACAGTAAGATGTAACCCTGCCATAGTTGCCTGGGACATAGGGTAGAAAAAGGCCAGGAGAAAGGAAGATTGAATCCCCTAGATTTACAGAGACGGGATTATTTGACTCAGGGAGCTTGTTGCAGAGCCAGGGACAAGGCTCTCTGGACTTCCTAGACCAAATCCAATGCCTGAATCAAAGCCACCAGTTCCCTTCTGAGGCCCGTTTACACTATTACTTGGCAACACTTTGGAAAAAAAAAATAATCAGAGACTGGGATTAAGAAAAGGCATGGCATCTAGTAGGTGACAGAAGTAGACATTAAATGGCTGTTGGGGGTTGGAACTAGATGATCTTTAAGGTCGCTTCCAACACGAACCATTCTGTGTCTCTGTGTAAATATGATAATGTAACTTCAAGATTGCACCTGCTGAGTGGTTTAGTTTTTAAAAATGCTGAAGATTTCAGTTGCATGCCTGCAAGATGATTATATGTTTTGCTTACCATTAAATTAAAGCCTAACAACTTACTTGCACGTGGAACGAATGGTATCCGTTTACTCTTTGTTTTCACTGGAACAGGCTTGTATTTACACTTCCCTGGTGGAGCTCTCCTTGAAAAACAGAAAGCCATATGCAGATATCTGAGAGATCGTTGAGGAAGTTTGTTTATTCCAGAGGCACACATCAGTCCCCCATTGTCACTTACCTCTGCTGAAAGAGGCCTGAGAGCACTTTAGGCACCTGGAGTGCAACATAGGTGGAATTTAAGAGCCTAACTCAGGGCTGCAAGCCATAAAATCCCTGCCTGAATAGCAACAGCAGCTGGAAAGCCACAGCTTCTCTTCTACCACCCTTCTGGTCGACTTTCTGCCATCAGGCAGTCTGGACTGTCTTTATCCCATATCGATAGCTGGTTTGTTTGTGTGTATCCCACCACTGAATTCAAGGGCACCGATTAGGTGTGTTTCAGCTACATGCCCTGCTGCTGGAGGCACGGCGCAATGCTGTTTCTAGAAGCCTGGTGAATGCATTGGTTGAACTTCAGACTGTCACTTTGGGTTGTCCTCACCAGTACTGGCTCATGCATCACACCTTGAGGTGGAAGAGTCTCATCCACGCAAACAAGGCTTGCCGGTAACTGTACTTTCCACTTGCAGCATAAGGATCTCTGTACATGCAGCAGAACGTTCCCACACAGCCCCGCAAAAGTTAGTGCCAACTTCAAAGGGTGACGCTCCGGACCCAACATAGTGCTGCAGCAAGAGGAGTGAGACAAAGGTACAGGCAAGGAGAGAGGAAGCAACAACTGCAAAGAAAACGTATCCACGTTCCTCCCTGACAACCTCCCACAGTATAAAAGCACACCAAAAAAAACCCCACATTCTCCCGGTGGTAAAAGCAGTCACTTATTAAACAACAGGAAGGGGGAAGAGCAACGGACCTGTGTTTTCTGGTACCCACCAAAGGAACTGCTGTAGGACAAATAACAGGCTCTTCCAGTTTGGCATGCTTGACAGCAAAAAGCAAAGCATGACCTAAGGCAACACATTTTCTTGTGATTAGTATTCTCCTTCAGACAGGGGCAACAGCCAAGTGCTTCCTCCATACCATTTTAATTAAAAAAAAAAAAAGTTACTAAAGGAAGGTTGTCAGCAGTGCTTGTGGGGTTTTTTTTGGGGGGGGGGTTGGTGTGGGGTTTTTTTGTCCCCTGTCTCTCCTCTCTACATTTTGGGGATTTGGTGCCAATGCAGGCATGCCAGCCACTTTGCTATCTCCAAGAGCACTGGTGGAGAGGCAAGCTGAAGTGAGGGCATGGGGCACTGCTGCCATCCGCTTTCCTGGGAGGTTCCTTGGGAAGTTTGAGTTGCCCTCAGGTAGATGGCAGTGGCCCCGCCAATGTTTTGTAGCAGGCATTTGCGTGGCTTGCAACCCTTGCCAGGGTGTTTGCTCAAGTGTGGGCAGGAAGCAGGGAGTGTTTGGGCTGGACAGACTGGGACTGCGCCCATCAGAGGGGCCAGTTATCCCAGCCACCGCTCATGGTGAGATGGAAATGGAAGAATCCTATAAACAGCACTAAAACACAAAGGAGAAAGGAAAAAATCTCTGCTCGTGATATGATCAGGAGGAAGCCAGAGTGCAAACAAGGATCTGGAGGTGTTGGGGCTCTCTGCTCCAGGGCCAAGCAAGCTCAGCTTCCAGAGGAGCAGTCAAGCACTTTGCACGCCCTGGACAAGCTCACAAAGTGCTTAAGCAAACAGAAAAGAGCAGAACAGCATCCGGGCTAAGGTAAACAAGGGGAACCAGTAAATACAAGAATAAATTCCAAAGAGCCAAGGGCGTAAGTGCCTGGTCCTGCTCTAGAAGTGATGGATACGAAGTTCCAAAAGCGCAGGGAAGAACTGGCTTCTTTCCGGGAAGCCCTTCTCAGCAGTGAAACCATCGCAGTTCTGGCAGGAGCTTGCTGCCCCTTGTGGAGCCATCCTAACACAGAATCTTCATGGTTGGAAAGGACCCTTAAGATCATCGAGTCCAACCAAACAACCTACAATCTCTGCCACTAGAGCATGCCCTGAAGTGCCAAATCTAGACGTTTCTTAAATACCTCTAGGGATGGTGACTCAACCACCTCCCTGGGCAGGCTGCTCCAGTGCCTGACCACTCTTTCAGTAAAGTAATTCTTCCTAATATCTAATCTAAACCTCCCCTGCCGCAGCTTCAGACCATTTCCTCTGGTCCTGTCATTATCCCCTTGGGAGAAGAGGCCAACACCCACCTCTCTACAGCCTCCTTTCAGGTAGTTGTAGAGGGCAATGAGGTCTCCCCTCAGCCTCCTCTTCTCCAAACGAAACATGCCCAGCTCCCTCAGCCTCTCCTCATATGACTTGGTCTCCAGACCCCTCACCAGCCTGGTAGCTCTCCTGCACCCTAGTCCTGCACACCAGGCGGGAAGTCTCCTGGAAAGGCTCCCACAGGCTGCTTGTGAAACAGAAAGCTGCATTTCTCACTTTACGGTGGGAAAGAGGAGAGGATTTATCATCCTCATAGTCTTCTCGGTGCATTAAGGAGTGGCATAGGAACTGCAGGCCTTTTTTTTTTTGGTGAAATAGAGCATGCTCAAGCTCCCAACGTTCATGCTAGCTCACAAATTTATTTTTTTTTTTGCTTTAAAATGTTACAATTCAAAAACTTCCTGGCAGACAATAAACTGTTAAAGGCAAGAGACTCCTCAAGTAGTTACAGCAAGTAAGAGACTCAATTTCCTACTTCCATCACCTGAGTTTGACTGAACTATCTAGCTTTGGATTTAACTGTCCAAGAAAACATAACTTGTTTTCTTCTTTTTGTTAATGTCTGAGATCTCGGCAACAGCACAGACACATTAGTACTGTATCTACTTTACAGGGTGATTTGGGACTCATTTAATGCTTTTTAGGAAGATCTAAAAGCTCCGGAGGGGAAAAAATTACATAAGCTTGCTTATTATTCTAAAACCAGACTTCAGTAGGGATAACCGTGTAATGGCGAAAAAACATTTTGCTTGGAAAAACTCAGGTTCAGGCTCCAATTATTATTTGAACACCGCATGAACCACCAGGTTCTTCTTTGTGAAGAAAACTAAACTGTGGACAACAATTTATTTATTTATATGAAAGCGCATCACAGATACTTGATGTCATGACCCTGAATGATATGGACTGTCATTTTTAAAACACCACTGTGCAATACTTCAGATATGCACCCAAGGAGAAATTATTTTGATCTTTACTGTCACAGACCTTTACGGTATCTGAACTCTGTCTATTTATGGATGCACAGGTATGATGGGTGAGGAATAAATTCACTAAAACTGACTAAAGTTGCACCAGATGTACAGTGAGCGAACAAAAATCAAGGAGTGGATGTGGAGGTCAGTGAGATTACGTATCAGCAGTACTTAACATTCATTCTACTGTGATAGCTGGAGAATGTATGGTGATTGATTATATAAAAATTTGGCACAGAAGAACATCTTTAATTACTAACCTTGCAGGATCAATAAACTTGTAGAGCGATCCATGTGGTGCATAGGCACTGGGATAAGAAGTAGACATAAAATACAGCTCACCTAAATGGAAGCGAAAAAAGAAAACTAGTTTCAGATTCAAGTGCCCACGCTGAATCCCAAGTTCTCCGTTTCCCTCCTTCCTTGCTCTTCACTAATTCACATGGTCAGAAAAGAAAACCTCTTCAGTCACTCCCTCAGTCACGTCTTACTTTCAAGAGGTGGGCTTTGGTCTTGCCTTGCCTGTGCAGATGGACTCCCAGGGACACCCAGTGATGTCTTGGTTGCAGCAGGATTCCATGCAGAACCAGCAGCCCTGGATCGAGCAGAGTGCCTGAGCAGGACCTTCATTACCTCATGTCAGTGGCCCTCCAAAAGGTTACTTTCGTGTGTATAAATATGTATTTTTTAAACTTGTTTGTACCAAAGAAGCAGCCAGAAGCTACAAACAGAGGGGAAGACCACACAACAAGTATTTAGCCATCTTGTAGTCATACAAAAAAAAAAAAATACCAACAAGGGCTAAATTGGCTAATCCATGGAAGACAGAAGCGTCTTATTTCTGTGTGGTTGCTGAGGACAGCAACTACTCCTCATGCCTTCCCTTCAGCGCCCACTAGAACAATATCCAGGCAAGTTATAGTAGCTTGCAAAAGAGGCAAAGCTGTTGTTTATCACAAAAGTTACACAACGATACCATATTGGTTTCTGAAAGAATAAGCAGTAGAAGAGGCATTTAACATCCACTCACTCCACGTGTTAGAACAGTTTAAAATTGTACATACTTCACAACAAAGCCTGCACCTCCCTGCATATTTGACAGAATATGGTAGCCGGACAATCTAGGATCTTTTCATTACAAGCAAATCTCTTTTCTGCTGAATCGTGAAGCATCAGAGCTCATTAAAGCACATCTGTGTTCTCAAAAAAATTTGCAGTCATTTTGTATTACGTAGCTCTTTGTCAGGAAACTATATGAAAAGTGAACAAAATATGCATTGGTACTTCCACCTTGGTGAGAGATCTGGTCATCGTGACCATAGCAATAATCCTAAGCACTGAGACATTTCCACTTGACTTTCAAATTAGTGGCTTTCCTCATCCCTAAATAAAGCCTTGGTGTATAATCCACAGTGTAAAGTGCTGCTGTTGTGAATAAGTCTGAGGAATTTATACTAAGGAAGAGGTGGAAATTCAGACAAGCTGTAAGAACTCAAGTGAGGATGAGCTGTTACAATGAAAGAACAAACTGCATTGTTACAGTCTTTTTATTAGTGAAACGGCATAAATGAACAACAACAAAAGGACAGGGAAAGGCTGAAACAAACAGGATTTCAAACTCCTTAGAGAACTTGGAGCATTCAGACTGCAAGTTCACATGAGGGTCTGTCTCCTGAGCTCTCCGTCAAGCTGATCTGCAATAGCCTCACAGGGCAGGAGACCTCTCTGAACCCCATACCAACCCTACCTGCCGTGTTGAGATAGCCACAAACCTGTTTTGCAGTGCCTGGTCTCTAGTAGCACGTGAGGAGCAACATATTTTTTTTTTTTACACATTTTCCCTACGCCACAGAACTGGCAGTAGTTTCCAATAAAGGTATGGCTAGCACAATGCCTACCTGCTTCATCCTCAGCAAAGGAGATGATGAATTTGCTATAAGAACTGATCATTCCAGGGAAAGCACAAGCTTTTGTGCTACCAATGCAGATATCTTGCTTCTTCCACTTATTTGTCTTCTCCTCTTCCTGTAAAGCCATAAGTCGACTGGATGAAAAATAAAACCCTGTGTTTTATGTTTCCATTATCAAGATTTGTTCCTGTCAAAATCATGCATTACTAGAAAAAAAAAAAGTCAGTGAGGGCCTTGACTGTTGACTAGCCTTAATGTTTGAATTTTGGAAAAACAGATCTGAACAAAAGCAAACCTATCTTAAGGACTCTAAATTGGAGGAAGTTTAGATTCCAACCAAAATATTGTTATAATCTTCAAACAGAGCCCTTAATCTAATACACGGACATGTGGGATTCTCATTTACTCCAGCTGAAAAGGTTTCAGGATACTCTGATATGCTTATTTGCCCAGATAAGGCAAATATGGGTACAGAATGGGAGCTACAGAGAAAACAATTAGTCTCACCCGTTCATGAAATCACCAAAAATATAGAGGCCGTTCAAGTTGGGCGATTCACATCCTCTGTATACATAACCTCCAGTGACTGACTTGCCCACGTTGCGGCCATATGCAAATATTGGAAGAATGTCATCTGTGAAATACAGAAGCACAAGAAGTAAGAAAATCTACATTGAGAGAGCATCAAAAAGCCATTGCTCTATGACACCAACGGGCACAAAAATGACTAGAAGGAGCAGTACAGTTGAACAAACAGCACAGTTAAATTTCCGTGGGAATTCAGTCATTTACTCCAGGACAGAAAAGACCCGGGGGCTTTAAGGAGCTCTCTGTGTAGTCGCTTATCAAAGCTTAGTTATGATGAGCTTCCATAGCACATAGGACCAAGATGCT
The DNA here is from genome assembly GCF_028500815.1 of Rissa tridactyla. Classification (NCBI taxonomy): domain Eukaryota; kingdom Metazoa; phylum Chordata; class Aves; order Charadriiformes; family Laridae; genus Rissa; species Rissa tridactyla. The sequence continues at coordinate 17,230,783 of NC_071468.1, read as the reverse complement.
CTGCGTCAAGTGAGCAATACAGAAAGGTATCAGTGTGCAGGAAGAACTCTCTTACAGGTTTGTGATTGCACCAATCATTTTAGCAGGAATTGTCTTTACAAATTGCAGTATTTTTAGAAAAGGGAATAAAATCAAGCAATTCCAAGTTAACATCTTCATAGGTTTGCTGACATTCTTAGCATAGAACATGCCTCTGGCAATGTTAAAATTGAATTTAGCCCTTTCTTGGGTTGAATATCAGATCCTCCAAAATTTTAGTTTTGGTCTCACTTTTTTCCCCTGAATCAAGTAGCTTATCTTTAATCTTTAGTGATGAGGATAAAGATCACAAATGCAGTTCATTAAAAGCCATAGATTAGCAGCAAAATCTAATTTAGTTTTGTTATCAATTGAGGATTGAGCCATTAAAAAAACCAACCAAACAAAAAAACTTGAGAGCCATGTGGGTACCAGCACAGCAGAAGAGAAATGTAGGAGGATAACACATACTCTGCCCTTGCCTGTTCCTACAAGTGTTTCAGAAACATCTACATAAGCTTGAGACCAGGTGTTTTCTTCCAACAGCTTAAAGAATGTTATAATAATACCCAGTTGTTCTACCATGCTTTCCAAAGAGCTTTATGAAGACTGCCAATATCTACTCTTTTTAAAGGCAGCGAGTTTATCCATCACACCCACAGTCAGACCCAGAGCAGAGCTTTTGGGTGTTCTGCTCCAGCACCCTACTTGCCAGGACACATGCCTCTTCCACAGGATTTGTTTCAGGATCTCAGCATCAGCCTGGTCCACTCCTTAGCCATAGCCATGGCTCAGAGCTTCTGAAGAGAACACAGTATTGCTTTTCTACTTAAACGCAATCCACTGCCTTCCTGACTTCACTAGGAAAATTCTATCTGCAAAAGACAGCCTTTGACCCTAAACACCTTGTCCAGTGCAGTGTATTCCAGTGCAGGAATTCCCTGAATAAGCAGGGCATCATTTCATACCAACACTATAGGGCTGGGGAGAAGGAATATTCTGCTCTTAAGTAGTAAACAACCTCTTTTTAACACACAACACTGGATTATTTAGCTTCACTGGAAAAATGGAGCTATAGTCTAGTAAATACACGTGTATAATAAAGTAATCTTCTGTAAGAAACTTCTTCCTTACCCAAAGAGGAATTGTGGCAAAGCTTTGTGTCGTAGCATTCAAATCCCTCCTTTGCTCTCCAGCCGTAGTTTCCTCCTTTAACAACAATGTCAATTTCTTCAAATCTGTTCTGACCAACATCCCCACAAAATATCCTCCCTCTTCCCTTTTTCGTGACAGGGTCCCCTCTGTCAACAGCGCAGCGCCACATATTCCTGACCCCATAAGCATAAACCTCAGGGCGGGCCTTGGGATCCGACACAAATGGATTATCAGGAGGGATGCGATAAGGCTTTCCATCAGGGCTTTTTCCATTCACGTCAATCCTCAAGACTTTTCCCAACAAAGCACTCCTAAAGAGAACGACAGAAAAAAACAAATCCTAGCATTAGAGCCAACTGGAAATGAATAATTCTCTCCCTCTCCTCCCTTTCCAAAGGAAAAGTTAGTTGTCCAAAAGAGATAAACCAACAGCTGGTATGTCTTCCAACCTTGTTTAAGTCACAGAAGACTCTTCCCCCTCTCAACAAATTGGGTTCCCTCAGCTTTCAAAAACGTAAAATTCAAATTTTTGAAGTACTGCATTGGACAGACTTGCAGATGCACATGCACTTTTGGGAAGCACTCTTACTTTATTCTTCCACATTTGTCTCATTTCCAAACCCCGCGTCTTGATGGACAAGCTCAAGGCTTTCAGCTGCCCTCCAACTTACTTGTTCTGAGCATTCCCAAATTTTCCAAAAGGGTCTCCAGCTTTCCCTCCATCCCCTGTGAACAGATACATGTAGCCATCCACACCGAAGAGCAGCTGCCCACCATTATGATTTGCAGCTGGTTCTTCAAGCTCCAAAAGATTCCTTTAAAAAAAAAAAAAAAAAAGAAAGAAAAAAGAAAAAAGAAGAGAGAAATAACTCCGGATGTAGCTACTGGAAAGGACTGAGCATTCAGGTAGGCTGCAGAAATATCGCATGACTTCTACAGAAGAAAGCAAGATTTCCCAGCTGTATGGGACCTGTCGGCTTTGTCAGATATGGTGCTGAGTTGCATCCTGGCACAAGGCTGCCTGCCTGCCTTATAGCACAGCTCCTTCCAGGGCAGCATCCCATGAGGAAACATGTTTCCCTTCCCACCAGCCACCCAGTGCTACGGCTGCCCTGTGCGCCACAGCTCTGAGCTGCGCTGCGTTAACACCTCTTGTGCTACACAGCTCACCCACCACCCCGAGCACAGGAGTATCACAGCTCACCCAAAAACATGACTACAAATAGATAATGTGTTCATCTGCAGGGAACACTTGTTGCCGTTTAAACTTTGATTGCAATGGGTGGGTTCTGCTTCCTTATATGAGAAACAGTTGGTGAATTTGAGGGCTTCAGAAGCATCTTATGGTGATTGTGAAACTCTGGAGAAAATAAGTCTGCTATTAACCTATTCTGTTCCATAACTGAGAACTGGCTTTTTTTCTTAGTGGAGGGATGGGGTAGGGGCACACGTGTCAGATAAAAGCAATGTATAGCACTGTAGTGAGTCATCCTTGTTCTCCCAGGGCAGCTGATTCCACAATAGACTTAAGGCTATTACTGCCCTTTAGAAGGCAAGAGTACAAGATAGAGAGAGAAGATGACCTGGAAGCCTAGATCCTGCGTCCTTTTTGCAGCTTCTAGTTTGCTGTGTGACCTTGAGCCAACCTGCCTCTGGTAGCTTTATAGCAGGCCAGTCATACAGCTAGACCAGGGTGACTGGGAATGTGCAGGTTCTGCAAGGGGGAAGGACAGGGACAAAGAAAAATAATTTCTCATTGTGGCGTACAATAGCATTCAGCATGAACTTTACCTTTCTGAGAGTGGGTCAGCTTTGTTGACATCAGATGCTAAAACCTTCAATTCACTGATCCTGATCTTTTCCACCCGGTTCTTATCCATGTATGAGTAATAGATATAAAACTTCCTGTTGTACTTGTACTCTGGATGGAAAGCCATGCCCAGAAAGCCCCTCTCATCCCCTATCCACGGCGTGGCCAGCACTATGCTTTTAATATCCAAAAAGGGCTCCTCCAGACGGCTGCCATCAGGTAGGTAGACCCAGATCACTCCCACCTGCTCAGCTACGAACATGCGGTGGGTATGGTCATTTGCGTGCACCATGAGCACTGGGTTCCTCAGGCCGTTGGCAACCTCAGTCAGGCAGAGCTGGAGGCAACCTTTGTGGTCCTCCACCACTGAGCCCAGGTTGCGGTTGAGGGCCGTGTTCTTCAGCACGTTGGGGAAGCAGTAGTCCTCATCGTGTAGGTGAAGGAGGTTGCAAAAGCACGTCTTGTTTGTCTCGCAGCATTCTTGCATGTGCTTATCACTCGTCAGCAGGCCGATGGCAGAGCGGCAGTTGAAGTGAAACTCGGAGCAGTAGTCAAAACAAAGCCCTGGGAGGTTTCTTAGAGGTGTCCGAGGGTTTTCTGCATCATAGAGATGTGCAGCATATGGGGAACATTCCTAGAAAGTAAAAGAAACTAAATATGTGGCTGCACATAGGAGAAGCCAAGACACCTTAATGGAAGCAAACAGGTTAAAAAAAAACGAAAAATTCGTAAGGCAGAGAACATGACGAGTCACCTTTCAAGTGGAGTAGTAGAAAGTCACTCAGAATATGGCTAAAGGGGATTTAGGGGTCCATAGTTATTTCCTTTACCAAAGCACAACCAGCTGCACTTAAGTTATTCCCAAAAGAAGTACATCTACGGAGGCTGTGGATTCTCCACAACTTGAGGTATTTAAGGAATTGACAGGCAATTTCTTCTTGCAATCTAGCCTTTAGACATTCCCCTTAGTTTGCCCTGCTAGATTTTAAACTAGGTACTTTGTAACCTGTTCTTAAGGGATTGAGAGAAGAATTTAACTCCCTCGCTGCAGCAACCCTTTGCACTATGGAGAATGTTGGCTGTCGTACTTCAGACTTCTCCAGACCAGCAGTCCCAAATCTGGACATATCTTTCCTGTCATCAGGCGTCACTGCCTTTTCCAGATATATTTAAGATTTTACTTTGTTAAGCCACTTAAGCCCATACCTAAGTCTAATCAAGCGTTAGGAAAGAAAAAAAGAAAGAAAACAAAACAGGTACAGGTTCACCCACACCTTCAACACCACACGCAGCTCTGGTCCCCCTTCCCAAAAGCAATGTAGGGGAACAAATCCACAGGGACAGTCAAAGATACAGAACAGCTAATTAAGATGGGACTAAGAAGTCTTGCAGAGAGGTGATCAGAGTAGGGTAACAGGCTGACAGAGGTCTGTAAACCTGTCACAGCTGACACTGACAAGATGCATAGGGGTCACTTGTGCACCCTTTCCCCCAGGAGAAAAATGAGGGAGCACTAGATAGAAGTAGCAGGAGCTGTGTTTAAAAAAAAAAAGGAGGTGAAATTCTGCCAGAAGTTGTAGGTGCTAAAGATGTACAATGGTTAAATGTACGGGCTAAGTTAGTCTTTGGTCTGATGCTGTACGACTTCGATCACGTTCTTGCATGCATAGTATCACTGAAGCAGACTGCAGTTGAAATTTAAAGCTGTTTCAAATAAGTAAATCTCATCTTCTGCAATTCATGTAGCTACCATTGACTCTATATGTGATCATCAGGAAAAAAAAATACCGCAAGCAACATTTCAGTGTCATGTATCTAATGTTCCTTCCAATATCATTAAGTTTTTAGCTGTGCATTCAGGCACTGTGTTTGAATTTGCACCTAAGTTTAAACTCCTCATTTTGCAAAAATTCTGTGCCAAAACTTCTATAAAATGTTCCCATTAAAATCCCACCCCTATTTTAATTAGCATAAAATGGCAGAAGTTAAAACAGAAGCAGCTAAATTCTGCAGAAAGATTGTTTTACTGTTATTTCATGCCAGCAGCCTGAAATGGCCTACCCAGAGATTTTTATTGGGCACATATGTAGGAAGGTAAGTACATAGACAGTCGAAGAATGAAGAACTACGACATTAGTATTTTTTCTGCCTCATTTAACAAATCTAGGGTAGTTATACAAGCACTGACATTTATTTTTGGTGCAAGTAGCAGCTAAGTCCTGCTTAGAACAAGCATAGCTAGCAAAAACAGACCCAGATCTTGCCCGATGCAAACTGAAGCAGCTCTACCAGCAAAGCCAGATTGCTTTAGATGCCTCTTAGAAGAGGCTTGTTAATTTTCAAGAGAAAAATGTCTGGTTTAGAGTGTCAGCAGAAAATCCATGATCCAGAACATCCCCATCTGATCGTCTCATACCTGTTCAGAAGCAGACAGCGCCACTGCCGAAGTGAGGTGCACTCTGTGCCATCCTTCTTGGGCTCTGTGGGACCAGCAGGACTGCTGCAGTCACCGAAACCAGGTTCCTCTGTGCAACGCTCAGCACACCACTCATTACCAAAAAAAAAAAATTGCCCATTTTTTTTACTGTCTGGTTGTTTTGGCACTAAAGGAACACCTAACTGAATGAGCTCCTTTGTTACAATGCATTGCTACTACTCTGGTCTCCCCCAAAAGACGTGAAATAATGCTGTTCTCACTAAATTAGAGCAGGTACTAATAATTCAGGTTTATCAATAAGCACCTACACCTCTTCTTTGGAATTTGGTTTGTTCAAAAGACAAAAGCTAATAATATTATTTTGTCTACCATTGCTTCCGAGTCTAATCTTTGCATTCCAAGTTCCATACAAATAATATCAATGAAAGCAGTTGTTACCAGCAGCAGTTTATCTGAAGTCTTGCCAAACGGAACAGAAATAAGCACTTGGCACAATTATCCTGATCACGTATCTGCATCTGTCTCTTTGTATTTGATGTGGCCCTAAGTACAGGTCAACGTTTCATGGGTAGTGACTACAAACTATCAGGATACTGTGGAGGTGGTAGAATGTAGATACCATTATTTTCCATCCCTTCCATATGAGACCATCAGTAACAATTCAATCTAGCAAAGTGACATCACTAAAACAAAACCATTTGGTAGATCTTTGCTCCTCCACTAATTCAACAGCCAAATACTACGTGCCAGAGAACCCAACCTTATTTCCCTTGTTGTCACCAACTTGAACAAGAGCAGCAACACATAACATAATCACAAGCTCTTCCCCAAAGATCTAACAGTAATCCTACTCTAGAAAGATACGAAAAGAGTAATAACTTATTACTTTTAAAAACATATAAGAAAATATATAGGGTGGGTTTGGGTTTTTGCTACAACATACACTTAAAACAAATGAAAAATTAAATTATGCCCTGCAGAATAAGCAAAGAAGCAATAGGCACATTTTTATAGTCTTTTTTACTACCTGCAACACGTAGAAAAGTCTTCATAACACTAAGACTGCTGGTTCTGCTGGGACCTGTAACACATCTTTTTCTGGTTTACTAACCATAAAATGGCACCCAACCCCGATGCTACTTTTTTCAGCCCTGGTGCTGAAAGGGTGTCCGCTCTGAACCCAAGGAGATGCCAGAATCCTGACAGCATCCAAAAAGATAGGAAACATTTTGGTACACAGATAATTCTAGGGCTAAAGAAATAGTAATTTGAAGAGTTTTATATGTTCTTGGTAAGATTAAGTGTGTGTTTTGGCGGCTTTGTGTTTTGGCAGGCAGTAAGTCCAGCTTTGCGTGACTAACAGTTGTTAAAACAGCAGGTCAGTTCTGCCCTCTAATTACAAGGAGGGGGGAAAGCTCAGGAATAACAGTGCCTTTGGTTCTTTTCTAACTGCACAGCGCCTGTGTCTATGAGCCAGGTGGACAGTGTGCAGACAGCACTAGTGAAAATGCACTGAATGAAGCCTCGGGACCTTGCAGCAGCTGTGAGAAACCATTGCCCCTATTAAATTTTGTTCAACTTTAACAACCGCAGCAGCTGGGACATCCTCCGCAGGACCACAATCAAAACACATCCTTCATGGGGTCCAGGGATCCAAACACTGCCTGATAATTCCTGTATCGTTTGGTCCTGTAGAATTTTTAATCCAGCACCTAGTAGCCGCAAGGAGAAAATAAGTACTGACCTGTAACTTTCCCTTTCATTATGAGAAAATTACTAGAGCAGCAGGATTTCCATCATCACGGAATCACGGAATCCATCATCACCAGAGTTGGACAATGCTTTCGTAAATCATTATTTCTCACAAGCATCACTATTTATTGCCGGATGCCACACGAAGTGACGCATCTCTCATAAAGCACTTCGCAAAATGCACACTGAGGATTAGGCACCGTTACTCCATCAGCCCACTTTTCCCCCACTCTCACGCCTCTTTTCACAGCAACACAGCTAGCTGTAAGAGGCTATCAAAATCACAACTGACCCCCAAGTCAGCCCAAAGCATAGGATGCAGATGCTATTTTTCTGCCCTACCTGACACAGGATATCCTTGATATACGTTCCACACAGTTTACGTCCCCGGGGATCGATATAATCCATGATGTCCCAGTATTTTGCTGCAATGCTGTTGTCTCTCTCCTGGTCACAGCAGCCAAAGTTTTCATAGGCAGAGCAGAACTCCAGGTGAACAGGGGGCTGGAAAGGTGGCCTGTAATCCAGACACTGAGGATGCCCCAGCAGACTGCCCGTCAGGCACAACAAGGAGAGGCAAAGAAAGGCATGTGGGCAAGAAAAGGAAACTCCAGAGCTGCTGATGCTCTTTCCAGTGCATGGCCAAACATTTGCTTCCTTCAGCATAGGTTTCTTGAGGTCAGATGTATAGAAATCCTGGACTGCTTCGTAGTATGGTTCATTCATCCTCCCTGCTTTATTAATTGCCAGACACAGAGCTCAGCATTCACTCTGGTTTGCTTACATTCTCTCTCCCTTTTTCTCTCTGAAGTTTACTACTTGGCAGGAGAGAAACCCTCCGGGCTGCCTCTTTGGTATTTCACACGTCACAGAGCTGAACCCTCCCCTCTGGGCATTTCTCATGCCCCTAGAATAACTCCTAAATCTAATCATTGCATCTGAGTCTAAATCGGCTGAGAAATCCTTCACCAAGAAATATGAACAACAGATAAAAATACAACATATGATACCTATACACAGAACCTGACAATCCCTCCCCGTTTACAAAAAACACAAGATGAGTAAAATAGTAGCTAGCAATTGAAAATGACTCAACTCTTGAAACGCACCAAACTGGGGTCTGGTTTCATAAAGGCTGAGTAAAGGTCATAAAATACAACCTAATTAAGGCAGCAGTTAACCATAGGTACAAGTAATTTCAGGACAAAAAGCTTTACAGGTATATTGCTGTTACCCACAAATCCAAGTATAAATTCAGGGTTAAAATGAGAGGAAATTCAGAAAGACAAAACACATTTACAGCACCAGCACAACCTAAGGTTGACTGATATTCTGTGGTAGCCCTGTACTTCAGCCAATTGATTTTACTGGGTTTTATCTCAGCGGATGTGAAACTGATTTAAAGATGCAGGATGGTTTTTTTGACCACTTTTCCCTCTAGTGAAGAACGCATGAGCGATCCCACCAGTCAGCTAGTGAAGTACGGCATCAGCTGTATACGCAGGTGTCCCGTGTTTATACGCATTGTAAGCAGCCTGCCTTTCCGAGAGCAACACTTCCCTAATGCCGCTCTTCCACAAGCGCACCAAGAGCGCTTTGATCACAACCAAGCTCCTTTTTATCACTTCACAAAAAAACCCAGGTGTTTTCCTCTTGTACACATCGCTACTCATAGCAAGGCAGCAAACCCCACGCACTCAGAGCGCTCATCACCACTGTGCGGCACGCATCAGGAGGCATGAATTAGAGAAGAGCAGCACACCAAAGAGCCCAAGTGATGCAAGGAAGAGGGGTGAGTCGTGCTTTCCCGTGCAGCTGCAGGAATGATCAGCCAGTCTGATGCTGTTAGGACAAGGCTTTAGTGCGTACCCACTCGCTAGACATTTCCATATAGGAAAGCTTACTAGAAAGCAAGGCTTTATGATCTGCTCTATCACTTCTGAAACATTAGTGAGGAGCCAAGCAATTAAAAAAAAAAAAAAAGCAATTAGCTATTTTTCCTCCCCACAGTTCCTAGGAGATTATGGCCAATGCACCTTTTGTAGTGTTTCTAGCAGCTTCCTACTTACTGCTTTCCCTCTGTGGGACACAGACAGAAAGCGGGGAAAGGGAAGCTGCAGGGAGAATCCCCTGTATAGGGACTCATCCAAAACTCTTTCCGCTCTTCCCACACATCACCATTTACTCCCAGGGTCTATCAGCACGTGGCTCAGGGGCAGTCAAAGCGCCCAGTCCTAGCTTCTTGATACAATAAGTGTAACATGACGGCTGAGAATACTCCATGATAAGTCACCTCAGAGTCTTTATTAGGAAACTGCTGTTTTAAAAAACCTCTGGGTTTTTAACCATCACCTGTTTTGCTGTGACTAACTTGTGGCATTTTGACTGTCCAACAGCCTGCCAATAATACCGTCTCTGCTTAGACTTCAATGGACTGGAAACACACCAGTCACAGGATTCAGCACTGTCACGCGATAACTCGTTTTAAATCCAAGTATTTAAATCTGCTGAAGTATCATCTTATCTGTTAATGCTCTCATACATTGGAGACAGTCACTGAAATTAAGGAATTACTTTGGTGTTCCCTGACAATTAGCTTATTTTGCAAGTACGATGAACAGCAAGGATAATAAGCAAGGTTATTTGTGTACTCTTCATTTGTAACTACAACCTACAACTTCCCTATGCTTTTAATTCCTTTAGCATTACTGAGCTCTCTGGGGTAACTAAACATCATCCACCGGTTCAACCCATTCCTATTAAGAGGATGTAAGTGCATCTCTCCCATTCCTAGAGATATGCCACTTGCAGACAAAAACTCAGAATTATTACTGTGAAAAGAACTGCACTTCCCGGTTACTGGATACTTTGGAGCAGGAGGAAACACTCCTTGCGTCTCTCCGATGAGGGCAGAAAAGCTGGAATAGCTTTACTCGCATTTGGCAAGGAGAGAACGCATAACCTGCCACAGAGCCTACTGCTCACATTACCCAAGGACTCCTTGCAGCGGGAAGTCTTTTTGCCCCCCGCTTTGCCCAACATACCTCCTCTCACCATTCTTTAAATGCAACAAGACAAGACTTAGTGGAATTTTTCCATTTACCACCACAGATAAGAACACCAACTACAGAAAACCCCGAAGAACTGTAAACTCAAACCAGTATAAGGCACACAAATCCTCTGATTCCGCAGGGACGACTCCAATGGTAACACATGCACCTCTTTAGTGCTGACAATATGCTTACACCGAGCTAAGCTAAGGCGAGTCCTGCCCCAGTTTCCAGTATGAGCCAGCTGCCCAAAGTACGGAGAACATGGTGGGGAAGAAGGAGGTCAAAACAAACAGGGTCAACATGCTTTAAAGGCAGCCAACACTATTAGTTTGCTTTTCTTGAACTTTAGTAAAGGCATTCTAAGAATAGGAAAGCACAGGCAAGAGCATCAAAAACATGAACGGAACAACAGGGAAAGCAGAGGATAGAACTGAAATGAATTGTGATTTTGTGTAATCATTATGTTAGGTTTTAATATTAAGAATACAAGAACAAGAGAGAGAACAACAGAAGGACAACAGATACTGGGGCTGGGGACCAGAAGATGTGGATTCCCCAAACAAGTTCCTCTGCATAAAGGAGAAGTGAAGAAGAGATGTGCTATTTGTTTCACAGAAGGAAAAAGCCTCACAGAAGTTTTTCACACAGGATGAAGACGTCAAGTCATAAGAAAAGCAAACCTAGACCACAGAATTCAGAGCCAAAGCAGAATATTCCAGTCCACTAGGAATTACCATATCCAAAGTACAACACACAAGCTTGAAAACACAGTATGCACTGAATAACTTACACAGGAAATTCCAGCTCAGAACTTGCAATCTGCAGGTTTGTCTCTGGTATAAGTACTATGGTGTCAGGAAACAGCAAGTTTCTTGCAGGACATGAAAAATCCACGATTCAGATAGTTATGCGAAAGCTGAGACTGTGCTGCTCTTCTACTGGCTGAGTGCGGCATGGTAATTGTAGCACCAGGAGAGAACATTATCCCTGGCAGCAATCCTCCTTCCACAAGTCATAGGAAAAAGCTGTAAGCACAATGAATTAACAGATTTTTCTCAGTGACATCAAGCTCCTCTTTGTCCTCTCATTCTCCTCACCACAGTTTTCTTACCTCCACCCCTGATCCCCTGCTGCTTTGTTGCAAATTTCTTCCTCAATAAAGAACAGTTTCTCAGCTACTCCAAAGCATACGCATCTCCCACAGGTAGCTAAGGGGACAAAAGGAAAATTATATGGGAGGTCTCAACAAGCAGCATCCAACTTCTGTACTACTCTGTTAGGTTATATGATAAAAACTCTTCTGCACGCTCATAAAGGAGCACAGAGAGACAATGGAAGGGGGAAGCCCAAATAATACCCTGCTGGGATGCTCCCAGGCCCATCACAGGAGCCTATCAAAGGCCCATCTTTGCAAGTCCAGAGGAGCAGAGGGGCACAATGGCAGGCAGGAAGGCAAATTAAGGACTCCAGGGACAGGACATCCTGCCCGGTGACCTCACAGAGCTCTCCCAGGACAACTTTAGCCCCACTGTCCAGGCCTGAAACTCATCAAGATGAGTCATTGGGAGAAACAGTTTGGATCACCTTTCGGACTAAGCGGGATTGCATGGGACACATTACTAGAGAGATGCAGGGGAAGACTGTTTTGAAACTTCACAATCTAAATCAAAACAGCCAAAACTCAGTTGAAGACCTCCAACAGAACCTAGACTACTGCAGAATGAGGCAGCAGCATTCTTAGCGAGTCAGAACTAAACTAGCACACAGGTCTGGAATGACAGATAATTGCCTTTTTTTTTTTTTTGATAGAACATACAGTTATGGCAAGTAGCTCATGTAACATTTAAGACACATTGTCTTAAAGCACATATCACAAGACCTGTATTAACCCAGACCAAATTCCCAGACAAACACTCAGCTTTTAAAAGCACAGCTATACTTATCCATATACTACTATGCTATTAAAGATTTCTTTATTTCATTCCCAGAGGTAGTTCAAGCAGTTCATCCACCAGAGTTCTACAGACCTGTCATTAAAACAGAAGTAGTATTTGGAAACCACTTTGTTGTTGTTTTCAAGCAAACCAGAATGCTAGTTTGTGACAACACATTAACATTTGCTTTCCAAACACAGCAACAGCACACATTTCAACTCCTAGGCAAGACTGCAAAAAGATTCTAGAAAGTCTATCCTACCAGCTAGACAAGTTTTCAGTAGTTCTGTGCCTTTGCTCTTTCGAAGTACTGCAACACTAGCTTCCCTCTGTAACCATGCAGCTACAGCAACCTTTTAGTCTCTTCTACCAGTGATGTGAAAACAACCCCTGAACTGGACACACAACCCGTAAGTATGACATGTGGAAAAATTGCCTCTAGATACATTGAAGAGCATCATCTATTTGGACAAGCTGCAGATCTTCACAACCTGCAATTCTTCTCAATATACAATGAAAAAAGTGACATACGCCTCTCCGTTTTCCATGTATTTCAGGAAATGATCAGTTATAAACAGCAAGCTATGCAACCTTTACAGGCTGAGAACGCATTTTCACTCTGCATTGTGTACTGTTCCTAGGTTAAGACACAATGCCTGTTATGAACGCCACTGCTAATCCTGAACAGATTTTGAACTACCTTCCAGCAGTCTTTTAAGTCACCATCTACACATCTAAACATGAGGAGGATCAACCCTAAAATACTATTGATACAGAAATTCCACACCTTAATACTAAATATTTCTCAAGATGTATTTGAAATCAATGCTGTTTGCATTTCACACAGAAATATGTGACCAATATTAAATTGTCAACCTTATCAGTTGATTTATATTTGTTTTATTATAAAATAAATACAAACCAAGGCGTTTTTACAGAAATATATATAAAAAACTCTAGAACAGAGTCAATCGGGTCTGCCTAGAAGTTTTAGAACTTTACAAGTCAGTTTCACAGATAGGAAGAAATACAGCAAGAACCTTAAGGACACGTTCTAATCAAGGTTGTACAGAGCAATCTGAAAGACCAGATATTCTCAGGTAGACAGGATTGTGCTTATTCACAAATTTCTTCAGGATTCGAAACCTTTTCACCTGAGCCTTGCAGCCTTGGTGTGATACATATTTAAAGTACTTGCAACCTAAGGTAAAAAAAAAAAAGCAATGTAAATTATACGATAATACAAGCAAATACAAAACACTTTCACTGTTTAAATAACACATAAACATCTAACAAAGTTTTCAGTAATGAAAGGTAATAAAATAATCCAAGGCATGCACATTAGAGACATAACTGCAGCATTAAATAATCTATCCTCATTTGACCCAGAAAAACATTCCACATTATATATAACTGTATGCTGTGTGTTGCAAAATATTTTCTCTCTCTTCTTTTAACTCTTCAAATAGATTAGAAAGTAAAATCTCAAGAGTGTAAAGAAGTATTGATTTCATGCATTAACTTAATGTGTTGGAAAAGGAAAATATAGGCTCATATTGACACCAATAAGCACATAAACTTTATTAAAGAAAATTAGAGCTGGAGCAATTTTATTAGCCATCTGGTAATAAAAGCTGGGAAACACTTGATACGATATTACTGAAAGCAAAAAAAAAAAAAAAGACTTTCACAATAGGAGAGATTATTTTATGAAGTCCAGAAGATAAAGTTATAGAAAAGCTGACAATGAACAACTTGCCTATCAACCAAAATGGGGTATGAGCCATGGTCTCCACACCATATTCTCATTCTTAATTTAGCAGCTGCTTCTTGGCCCAATACTCCACTTGGTTTTGGCAGCATTTCAAAGAATGCTACTAAAGAGGTCATATTCTTCACCTTCTTACCAAACTGCTGATGGTTTTCACTCAAGACCCGCCTCCCTTCTCTTCTTTACTGCATTACAACACCCCCATGGTCCCCAGCATTTGCTGAGACACTGCTACACTGGCATCCAGCAAGCAAACTCTCTGCAGTCCTCACAAGATTCACTCAGGAGCATGTTGTGCATTTTTCAAATGGTGGTTTGAAGGTTAAACAACAAGCTAAGTAGTACTGTGACTGCTCAACAATGCCAGATAAAACAGAATTCTAACCCAGGAAGACAAGTTATGCAAAAAATGTGTTTCGCTGTCAAATATCAAACCAATTTAAACATTTTTCTCATGTTCAGCTTGAAAGACAACAATCTTTCCTAGAAGAAAGAAACTGCATTTCTTCCAGGGAGTAGATCAACTGCATCCCATCTCATTAGGGATAGAAGTTATTTTTGTTCTAAATAGTGAAAAGGAAAGAACATTTAATACATTTAATATTACCCTTTCCCAGCAAGATTCCAGCTACCAGAGCTTTTTCATATGAAAGGCTTTCATTTTCCTGCCAATTCCTTTTTGCCGAGTAACGGCTAAAATGGAAGGCTGGCCACCAGTCCTTTCTGGAGTTCCACTCTTGCTGGATCCAGTCAAGATGCTTCTCAGAGCTGCAAAAAGGTAAAACAAGTTACATAAAAGCTTAAATTGGGATGAAAAAATGATTAGGAGGCGCTGAATTTTATAATCAACTTGCTACATGTCTCGAATTGCTAGCAAAGACACACTGACCTTACACTGCAGACTGCAACGCTAAACAAATATTTTTATTTTTTTTAAATCCCTGGCAACACTAGCGAGGCAGGAGACGAACTCTAGCAGTCTTATTTAGACTTGGCAGTAACACAGATTATGGTGTGAAATGAAGCAAGCCTTTGACTTGTGTGCCAGTTTGTCAATAGTAATTAGAAAGTTTCTTCAAGTTTGTCAACAACTTAGTAGTATGAAGGGGTTTGTTTTTAGAAAAGGTTTGTGTTACTCTATGCATACTCAAAGGCTAACTTACCTCAAATACTTATCCCAATAACTGTTATGGAATAAAGACCTTAAACCAAGCATTTCAGAAATAGAAACTACCTACAACAGGGAAGTGATATTCCCGTAAAACAACCAAGATGCCCGGTATATTTCAAGATACTCTGAAGTTGTGTCTTCAAATACAAAAATGCAGACAAAGTTAGAGTATCATACCATTTTTGCTAACTCTATGCAACAACACTCCTAGCTTTAATCCACTAGCTTTTGGACCTTAACGGCAGATGCTGTGTAGGTGGAGGTGGCAATAAAACAGAAAAACAGGTCAAATTAAGTACTGAATTAATTTACTGTAAATATATAGGGCTTAAAAAACACAACACCCTGTTTGTTGGGCAAAATAAAGTCTAGACATTAGAGGCCTTCTGGGCACGGACTGCCTGAGATGGCTTCTTCTGAAATCAGAGGCCATGTCTGCCAGCGTTGGCGAGGACACATCAATCCCCAGGCATGCCGGCTCAGCTTTTAATAACATACTGGCTGCATTCTGTACCAGTTACCACCATCACACCAGTCTGTACAGTACCAGCCATGCCCCTGCTGCAGCCCAGCAATTCTCAAAGCAGCTTCAAGCAATGCACACATAGCAACAAAAGCAGGATATCCAAACACTTGGTTTTCCACCACCCCCCTGAAAGAGGGAGGTTAGTCATGGGCAGCAAATGCTACCTGAACATCTGAATAACTCTTTCTCCATAAGCATGTAATGTGGTTAAAAAAAACCCAAACCAACAACTTTTTCAGGTGACGACAATACTGGAAGTTTGGGGATTCCCCTCAATAATGATTTCTTCTTTTCTCCCAATGAAAGCACACTGCAGACAAGCACTGCCACAGAACTCAAGGTAAGCCAGACAGCGCTTCCATTCACCAGCAAGGAAGGCAAAGGCTACGAAGGGTCGTTTTGTCAGCTGCCCAAAGGTGGAGACTTGGCACACATTTGGTTTTAGTACATCACATCAGAGATACCATACTTACATTACAATTTGTTTCACTTGTTTTGCCAAACAGCTCCATGCTTTTACATTTTCCTTCCAGCCAGCATAATCCAAGACTGCAAAAATAACTTCTAGCCCCAGGCGACGTCTTTTTCTTTTCTCTGGAAAAAGATTAGGCCAATTAATAAATTAATTAGATCAGGCTGAACTCACTAGTAAGCAACAAGTGAAATACAGTTCTCCATCCTGCCTCCCCAAATGCTGCTACTTTCCCTATTACTGAGGGTTCTCCCCGTTGCCTTCTGCCTCTTCCAAGAGATAAAAGTTAAGGAATACTTCCCGGCTCCGGAGCACAGTTCATACCAGAGACACACTGTCCCTGCTCCCATCCAGGTCACAAGAGCGGGCACACATAGGACCACTCACTTATCCCACACTGCTTTACTTACAATAGTTGCTGTTTCCAAAGCTCGGTGCTTCCAATGGGCACCACTGTTCAACATGTTCTTCCCATGGGAAGATAACACGTGGCCTCTGAAACACTTCAAATCCTGAGATACCACCAAACCCCCCCCCCAAAATGTGGGACTGACATGAATAAAAAAAGACATTTCACATCAGCAGTTCTGTATCAGCAGAGTTCTCAGAAAACCCAAAACATAATAACACACCTGACATATCACAGCAGATAAATGTGGGAAAAGTCATTTTAACAGTGCAAGTTTCTTCAAAAATCAGATTGACCTCATTAACTATGAGAAGTTAGCAAAGGTGTCATGCATCAAGAGAATAGAGGAAGCTTCAGCTAGGGGGTTGTTTTTTCCCCTCCCAAAGAAGAAAAGCAGAAGAGAACAATCTTGATTCAAGGATATTTCACCAATCTGCTGACCTGCTGGAATATACCAGGTCACAAGACAGACAGACAGCTTGGAATACAATTGATCAACATGGAAAAAAGTGTCCAAATTGGAAGATTTTTCTACCAGCTTGAAGGTCAAACCCCCTTGAAGAGAAGGGAGATGTTGTTCTTCGATCAATAACAACGAACTAAAGCATAGATCCATCTCAATTCCTCCAGAAGAGAAAGAACAAATAAATAAATCAGAGACCCCAAAAAGGGAATAAACATCCTGACATTCAGAGCAGGGTACCTCAAAAAAAAATAATGTGAGTTATTTTTGACATCCTGGTTGTGCCTTACGAAAGTTTGCTCTGATCAGCCTTTAAAATGAGAAAGACATTTGTTTAAAGAAGTTTGTAAATGCCTGCTCACACATCCAACTTAAAGGTTCCTGTGATAGGAAAGGTGTTTGGTTTTTTTCCCCCCCCTCACCAAACAAAACTACTTCAAAAAGCAGAAAGAAGGCTGCAGAATAATTTAAGAGTATCGTTCTGGATTAACATAAAGGAAAAGAGCAAAGACATTTAAAGACTTACTTGATTTTTGAAGCATGATATTAAAATCTATCATTAGTTCATGAGAAGGAACAACCTCATGCAAGATCTGAAAAATAAAAATAAAAGCACAAAACCCAGATACAGTTTTTTAACGTGAAAACTTTTGAAGATTTCTACCTGATCAAGAGAAGCAGAGGCTTCAGAGTTTTACATGTTTTACTTAGGAAAATTAAGCAATCTGGTACTTTAATGTCTTGATATAAAGAATGAATATCTAGGTCCATTTTGCACATCTGGGACACTACTCTGGCACAATGGATTAAATACTTTGATGTCTGCTGGAAAACACTATATGTGACAAATACAACATTCTCAAGGAACAGCCCAAATCCATATCCAGCGTTCCCTTTTTAGAAGGCAACATCATTTCCTTCCTAGGCCAGTTCTAGCTCCTCCGTCTACTGCTCTGTGCATTGGATCATGGTTCCTGGACCTTTCAGATGAGTTCTTTGATCTTGTAAGAGATTAGTGTAGAAAAGCACTGCTAAGAAGATGGAATTTTATACATATATGCTACAGTTTAAAAGTCTAAACTTTATGAAGCAGTTCTATAACATCTGCCCTAACGAAAGCACGTTAGTGCCATCAAGTGGCAAAACAGACTGCAAAACATTGTTTGCAAGAAGCTACCAAGATCAATGAGCAAGGGCAGGGAAAGCAGGAATTTAAAAGCAACTATACAAAAGCTTAATACAGCAAGGCCTTCTCTGCCAACAGCCAGCAGAAATCAACTTCTATTTTAGCTTAAATGCACAGCTCATTGAAAACAAGCAGAGAAACTAATTGCTAGACAGGATCAATATGTAAAAGAGCAAGCATCTAATCATTTCTTCAATATCGTAAAGATCAAACTGTAACAGAAATCAACGCATGTTATGTACAAGACTGCTGATACAGACTTCTGGAACCATGTAAACAGGTTCTCTTAGCTTGTTTACCGACTTTAAGAAGTTATACAATGTATCAGTCAAAGACAAAACAAAGACTTAAAGACAGTAAAGGATCCTGTTTGCTCTACCCATTAGCATCCCTCCCACTAACTTTCCTCTAATCTTCTGCTTCCCACAAAGAATACAATATGGGAAACTAGGTAACAGGAGTTCAACTGAAGCAAATTGTCAGACCACTGTGCAACATGAATGACCACTGACTGTATCTACTGTATAATATATACCTTGAGTGCAGATACGAGTGATTTCTTTGATTCACCATGTCTCTTCAGGAACTGATAGAGGTAAACATGAGCGTTGGGATTAGCAGGAAACTTTGAGTTGTAGGCATATTCATTTAATACTTGGCGGGCTTCATTATGGTCTCCGTAGAACTCCAACAACTAATGGAAGTTAAGTCTGTCATTAGTTTGACATATAGAATCATAGATTATTTAGGAATCAAACTCTTACAACTAATTTGGGGCTGCCACAGAACTATTCAATAGCACAGTCTGTATCTACCACAGATAGGCAAAAATTCACACATAGAAGCCACTACAGGAGAAAATTCCTTTAAGATTTATTTAATTGTCAAAGAATTACCAGCACTTGCTCACTGCAAAGAGACACTGAGGCAGCCTGCCATGTTTTTAAAGAGAGAACTCAATGAGAGAACCTGTCAGCACCAAGTAAAATTCCGGAAGATGCGCTTAGAGAAGTCGGAGCTTATCAGCATTTACAAAAAGTAAGTGATTTCAAAGAGATTTTAAGATTAACTTTATTTCTTAATTCCAAATTCTAAGCAGATATTTAAAAAAAAACCCAGACCACAGAGGGATTGCGTGTTTAGTGTCTTTAACATTTAGTGTATCCAGAAAAACACCGCCCTGCCAAAAAGAGCCAATTTGCTTTCAGGAATTTAAACAAAGCAGCTGTGCTCCAGTTTCTGTACTACCACCATGAAAACAAAATATGCAAGTTATTTGTCTATTTCTTTTTCTTGGCAATGCACAGAAAAAGTCCTTTTTATACTCTGCACAGGCTCTGCAGTTCTACCAGGAGTAAACTGTACTCTAAATCAAAGCCAGTGAGATACATGTATAGATGTATTGCTTTTAAAATACTTTGTTGTCACGCACACACATATAACAAAGCTGCAGACAGACATCTTAATGAAAATTAATCAGGGAAACACAAAAGCAAGATATCTGTAAAACATGCCCTTACATCCACATAGCATTTCACAAAGAGATCCCAGACTCCGGGTATTTTAATGATCTCCTTTAAGTTCACTGCTGCCTTCCGAAAGTAACTGTGCATTTCCTGTTCAACAGACAAGTCTTCAAATCCATCCTGACCTACCAAAACAGGAACGAATGCCACAAAGTTAGCTCTACGAATCAAAAGGGATCTTGAAGAGGTGCTTGAAGAGATGATCACATTTTGCTAAGCAAGGACTTCAGTCAGAGAGCTTTTAAGAAGTGAGGCCTCAGTTTCCTCAGTATTGAAACAAGTTTTCACCGCTCTTCATTCAAATTTATTATCACCCAATTTGAACTCATGCACAACAAAAGATGTGTCCAGCACAAGGTCCATAAACCAAATTCAATACTTAGCTTCACAGAAACAAGTAGAGACACAGAAACAAGTAACTGGTAACGCACGGCCAGCAGGTATATGCACTATTAGACTCCATGCACACATATCTTTAAAGAAACTGAAATTCAAACACAAGTTTTGGGAGCTTTTGCTAGCACTCAAAATTGTAGCAGCGGTCAAGCACCTACTAAGCCACTGCTACAAGTGGATACATTCCATTATTTTAGGTGATGCTGGCTGGATATAAGAAATGTGATTCAGGGAAGGAGAAAAAGTTTCAGAATAGCATTTCAGGACACTCGAGAAGGTCAGTTTGCCATTGCTGATATAGAATTATGTACCATCCATATCATCAAATTTTGAAGTCTAGTATTTCCCCTTTGGTGCCTCCATATGCAGATAAAGGCAGAAGAGCAGCCCGCCTGGAAAAGGCGTCATTGCAAACCATGGTGACTGCATAAGCAAGCAAGCTGAAGTTCACAGCCCACTAAGACTTACCATGCTCTAACAGGATGTTCTTCTGCTTAGACCAGTTATAGTAGTCCAACAGTCCCTTGTAAGCCTTAATCAGTTTCATTTCTTTATCCTGAATGACTGTTTGCTCTCCAAACCTCCAACTTTCTGACAAGGATAGGTTTTGGTAAGCTTCATCTATTAGTCCATTACAAAGGAGATGAAAGGTGTGCTCTAAACAAACCTGCAATTCAAACAGTCCATTCACATCACAAACAGAGAGGATCTCAGCAATACAGCAAAGTTCTATACAGATGTGCAGGGAAAGAAGAGAGACTCATTACTAACATCCATATAAAGTATTGCAAACACTGTTAATGAAGTATTTTAATTAGAAGAGCATTTTATACATATTCTTTTAGCCAAAAAGTACCTTTACAATGAATTTTGGAGAATTGTCACTAGGGCCAGGGAGAAGAGCCGAGAACCTAAGTAATTTTTTCTATCTGAACATACATTAGTAACCAAAAGCATATCTGATATACAAAGATGTATCTCTGGGAAGGGAAAGGGCTGAAGCTCTTGAAATGTGTGGGGCAGAAAGTCACCCATGAGGTGGTAGACACTCAGTGGTACTTAGCAAGGCAGCAGAAAGCAGTTGTTTCAAAAACCTGCTTGTCATTACTAAGTGCTGTACCTATTTAAGAAGATCCAGAAATGACCTGAGGAAATTCACTTGGGTTTGTTTGCTGATTTTTGATTTGGCTACCCAACTGCAGAACACATGAAAGAGGGGTGTCCTACCATCCTATCGTGTTTATTAGGAACTGGATAGAAGTCTAAACCTTCAGTTGGCTCTAGTAAAGTCTTGTACAGAACTTCCATTGAAGGCCTTGAGCAAATACCACACAATGAAAGACAGAAGTACCACCACAAGTGAGAAACAGTCAAGGAAACCAAAACAATATAGGTTTGAAAGAGACACCACAGAAAAAGAATTAAAGCTGGGTGACACAGGGGTCCACAGTATAAGGCCCACTGATTTACATACAGATTAGCTGCTTGAAAACTGATCAGATAATGATAGCAAAAATTAGTACAACCTTTTAGTCAGGAGCACAGTGGCCAAGTTAAGGATTGGAAGCAAAACCGGGCAGATGTTAACGTGTAATTAGATGCTACTGAGGCATACATGAAAAATAATTTAACTGTTTCAAATTAAAAAATTGATTAAGGGATCTAAGCACATCTAAGGACTGACAATACACACCTGTAATAAAATACATAGATCAAAGTAGATAGAGTTAGGTATAGAATAACCCTTAAAATATCATGCAGAACATACTATCTTTTTTGGCACTATTGTCAGCCATACACTTCAAGAGAGAGATTCAGAAACTAATACTCAAGTAAGTGTTCAGGTAAACACATGGGAAATCATCAAGATTGCATTAAGTACACTCACCTTCAAATACCTTTTTACTCCTAAAGATTTCATCTGTTCTGTGAAAGAGTTGAACTCTTTCATGCTGCTACGGGAATGATGGCACAGAATTTCAGTTCCTATTCTCCAAATCATCTATTAATGGGGAGAAAGAGCTTAAAAAATAACCTTAGTACAAAAATGGCAACAGTCACATCAAACTCGTAGTTACTGTAACGTGTTACATTTGAATTGTAAATAAAAATTAATACTAAGAGTTGTCTACTGCTATAGTTACCTACATGCTCATCAAGTAGTATTTTTACAGTCATTCAGTGGGTGCTTCATAATTGTTCATTACAAATGCAACACTTCATCAAAGCTTAGGAAAACTGCATTTGTCAGAAGGTCACCCCTTCTGTTACTGAAAACAGGATGTTTCAAAGTTACTGAAAACTTCTGTTTTCCCTTGCTATGTTTCCACCGAGACGCAAGGTGTATATAATTCTTTGAACTAGGCAGTAAAGATTATTTCCAATTAGATGTAGATTCCCATCTACGTGCACTTGTTTTCAAGGTCTGCCCACGCAATGTAACCAAGTACTCCAACAGGCTAGCCAGATTCAAGTACCCCATTTACTTATTCATTTCCTTAACTCTGATCCCTTTCCACCTGCTTCTATTTCAGTATCTGGTAGTAGTTTTGTAAATACTGGTAAAGACATGAATAAGCCCCTAACTTTCAAACAGATTCTGACTGACACAGCATGCCAGTGGCAAACACATTTACTGTTTTTCCATTTTAGAAGACTCCATAAAGAAAACTTTTGATAGGTATGCTCCTGACGGAATTAACTTATACCAAGCCAAGTTTTCATCTGTTGTGTCAAGGACCTATGTTAAAAAACAAACCAATATAGACCCCACAAAACCAGCCTGCGAGCCCAGAGAACTCTTCAGGAGCAATGAGCATCCTGCCAGGAAAACCGTCAGACAGCACTGCAGATTCTTAGCACCCCTGAAACTGAGATCTCAGCAGAATTCAACCTCCAGCAAGACTGACTAAACCCAGAGCAGAGGCATGCCTGTGCAGCGCAGATTTTTGGTGAGTAACTGGACAGCATGCTGCCCTGGGCATTACCAATGATGAGGTCTGGTGTAATTTCTGCCCCCTGCCATCCAAGAGTTTCTACATCAGCACCTGAAGAGTTGCTTATTTGTTTCTAGAAACTTCAATGTCTGGTTTTGTGTTTGTTGTGCTTTTTTTTTTTTTTAAAAAAACTAGCTTAGTTTATGAAAGTTGCCAAACTTCTCAGGTCTTACCTCTGACACTTTTTTTTTAATTGAAAAAAATCAAGCCTCTGATTAGTTAATTAAGACAAATGTTGTTCCTGAAGTATTATAGATACTTCTTGCAAGTATTTTTTCAATTGCAAAAGAACTCTGATAAGGGACACTGGCTTACCTCAGATGGACTCACGTATTCTGTGGAAAAGTCCTTCTCTAGTGACTCAATATAGAAGGTCAGAAACTCTGCAGCCTTTTTCCACTGCTTTTGTAGCATGGCATCCTGAATGTAACTTAAACACATTTCCTTGCTCTTCTTGAAGTTTAACTTGTATTCATGAGAAGATGCTAAAAAAAACAAACAGAAAAATCAACTAAGCCCACAACTGTCACAGCCCTTACTCAGATAGCAATAGGCCTACCATTTCAGTATCTCTCTTATATGATCTCTCTCAGATGCTACAGAATTGGATCTTAAGCTACGTGGTTTTGAAGTTAAACGCACCTACTATTCTGCAGGGAAGCAAGACTATGGCAAAAGCTGGAAATATAATACAAAATGGTATTTTCCACAAGCAGCAGATGCGTGAAACAGTGACGAGCCAATTATGATATACTACTGCCCTTCCAGAATTAGAAGGCCACAGTGCTTTGATAACTTCACAGTACATTTTGTTATATTTTGGGGACCATTCTCTTCCCTTACTAATTGTTATCGAAGCTTGTGACCCCACCGTGCTGAAGATTTGCATACACATATATGGACATGCCATAGGCTAAGCAACTCCCGCTAAAAACAAAGGTAAACGTAGAAAATCTTTCTCTCCTGAGTACAAGACCGGAAAAGAGGCCGCTTCCCTTTTTAAATGAATACTGGTTCAACTCCTGTTACAGCACAAAACTGAAACCTCATTTCCACATCTGTTTAAAGCTCATGGCTGCATGCCATGGCCTAGCATGCCCCTACAGCAACGCTCAAGCCATAAGAGCCTCCTGCGAAGGAAACGCAGAGCTCACCAAACCACCTCCTACCTGGACGCCGCAGGCAAAGGAGTCACTCAAACATGGGCTTGAGGCAGTTTTATTACAGCGCATCCTACAAAGATACCTCTAACCAGCCTACCTGTAGGTCTCGTCTTTACACCTGTTTCTAACCTCAAAAGTTCCAAGTACGAAGCAAAAAACCCACAGCGAGCACCACCAGATCAAGCGCCCCGAGGACCATGGCGACCGTAGGCAACTCCTACTGTGCAAGCTGCTGAGAAGCCATCCGAGCTGATGAACAGCGTTGCACTATACAAAGCCATTTTGAAATAACGACTTCTCCAGAGGTTTTGCGGTCACCTGCACCCACAACGCCTTCGTTATCAGTCACCTCATCAGCCATTATTTTAAGAGTAGCGCATACGCCGCCTTCCAGCGCCTCGCAGGGCAGGCGGAGGGGGGCCGGGGGCAGCGCTGCGGGCAGCGGGGTCTCCCACTGCCCTCTCGCGGGGGGCGGGGGGGGGGAACCGACGGTGAGCCGCCGAGGGAGGGAGGCGGCCTCACCAGCCGGGGGCAAGGCAGGGGCGGAGGGCGGCCTTCCTCCCTCATGGCCGCAGCGGGGGGACGGGGCAGCTCCGCCCTTACCCGGCTGGTAGAGGTGCGGCGGCAGGAAGGGAAGGTGCAGGGCCGGCAGCAGGGCGCTCCCCACCGCCGCCTTCTTCTTCGTCGCCGCTACCGCTGCTTCCTCCTCCTCCTCTTCCAGGAAGCCGTCCATGGCGCCGCGGGCAGGCCGTCACCCCCGCACTCACCGCCCGCCCGCAACGGCCTCCTTTGACCTTGAGGGGCGACCTCGCCGCGAGCGGGGGGGAACGACACCTCACGAACCGCCCCGACCGCTACGAGCTATGCCAGCTACGCCGAGCTCCAGCAGCCGGCCATGCCGTGAATGAGGCGGCTGGGCGGAGCGAGATCCTCTGCCGGAGCCCGGTTTCGCAGCGGCCGCCCCCTCACGCCGCCGAACGGCGCATGCGCGGCGGGAGCCCCGGGAAACATGGCCGCGGCTCGGCCGTGAGGGAAGGGGGTTATAAGGGCGGTGTGGTGGGTGTAAGGGCGATGCGAACTGTGGAGATACAACTGCCCCAGTGCCGCGGGTAGCAAGGCGGCTGGAAGGTTGCTGAGCCCCTGCCAAGGCTGGCTGGTGCAGGTGCAGTAGGCCAGGTGTGATGGCTGCCTGCGAGGAACAGGGAACGCTGGCCGAGGGTGAAGCAGGAGGGATCTGGAAAAGCCTGGGGGGCTGTGTAGGTGTGCTCAGTGGTATGGCAGAGAGCTGCTTAATTGTACACATCGCACGATTAGAGCATTACTATGACTGATGCAATGGTTACTCTAAAAGTGATAGCTACATCCTGTTGTCACTTTTTCCCATTAGCTGCATTGGTAGTTTTCTGTTAGTTTGTAATTTAGTACATCATGTTCTGCAGAAGAAAAGGATTCAGAATGAAAATGTTGGGCATTGCAGAGCAATAACATTGCCCATGCTCCCCCAGAATCCCCTGGATTCTAGAAATCTGCCTCAACCACGGGGCCTTGTTTGTACAAATTTGTGCCGGATGGAACCTGCTCCTTTAAATCACTTTTGCCATGGGGTGTTTTGGTAAGTGTTAAAGTCCAGTTTTCCAAGTAAGAATTTGCAGGCGTTTTTTTCAGAACAGCTCTGCCATGTGAGAGTGAGTAAATAATAAACTGGCTCAGATTAAAGGTTCATGTAATCCGGTATTCTGGTTCAACGGTGATCGATAACGAGCACCAAGGGAATAGTACAAAGCAGAACAGTTGTTTGTAGTGTCTAAACATTTAACCTCAGTATCATACCTTAATATAACATTTAATAAATCTATGTGGGGATAACAAAAGTATCCCTTTACTTTTTTTTTAATCTTCTTCCAATATATTACCAGCATTTCAGTTCATAAGTATTCTATATTATTAATTGATAGTTAACTTACTTGACTAACTTGACGATAAACTGTTATATAGCACCACTTCTTTAACAGTGTCATCTTTGTCTGTCCTTTGTAATTTGTACCTCGTATGAGTGTCTCATTGATTGTTCATGTTCCTCAAGCGTGGTGTCACTTCCTACGTTTCTGATCTTTTGTTACATCGCTACCCTAATTTCACTATCCGGCTTACCCCACTTTATTTCTTAAAGTTTTCACGTTTGCTGAGCGGTGTGTTACATTTGGCTTGTTACTTTTATCTTTGATTCTTGTGTAAACTTAGCCAACTGATCTTGTTAATGGGTATTGGTTACTTTAGCAGATACTTTAGTGCAGGAGAGATGGGAGAACTGCTTTGTAACTGTAGGCACATACAAAATGTTAGATTCCTTACGTGTGGCGGCACTGCTCTCATAGTTGAATACATCTGCTCCCAAGATTGGGGTTGAAGACTGAAGGAAATTTTGTCTGAAATTGAATTAAGTGAAATATTTCCCTTTTTTTGTCACACATTGGGAAAAGCTGTGTGGGTTAATAAGTGAGTACATTGTCACTATGAAATACTTGAAATTGTAGGGAATACCGGACAATTGCAGTGGTAAACTTGTGTACACGTATCGACTGCGAGCTAGTCGTTATTGCACAACGAAGGCAATGACTTATGCAAGAAGTATATGATCTTGTTTCTCTTCACATCTCCCTTTCTTGCCCTTGTCTTTATGACCACAGAAACCGTTACCTTTTATCTTGGTCTCTTAATAAAGATAAGCTTGGTAACCTTGTAGTGAGGGGAAATTATAAACAGCTGTGTCTTCACAAGCAAGGGGACCTAAAGATCAGGCTGTGAATTAAGCCACAAGAAATGTTAATGTCAAAGGGAAAATTACATGTCTTTCATTTGTACAGTCACCATAAAATGTTACTTGAATATATTTACTTCCATATTGTAAATTGTGATTAAATTCACCACTAAATTTTATGAGTTAGCTTTTTTAGAGCTTTTTATCAGCCAATATCAGGAATGGCAAATAGGTCTTTCCTCATTTTACAGGATGTAAAATACAAAAATGCCAACAAAATTCCGGTTTGGCAAAGAGTTACCAAAGCCATTCATTGCAGCCCCAAGGAAGATACCTGTTTCTGCCTTGATGCTTTTTCATAATGTGATTAAAATATTAAACTGCTCTAGATGGGGGCTGAAAATGAAATGCGTACATGTTTTTTGGAGATTACATAGCAGTAACTAAGCTTGGATCTCTGGCCCTGCACAATGAGGCTGTGGAAATGAGAAGTCTGTAGAGCAAAAATCAATAATCGTGAGGATATGATAAGAACACCAGCAGTGTCTCTAATGCAATTAGCAGTGGTGATTGCTAACTCTTGTGATGGGAGCTGGGAATAAGTGGAGCAGTAGGATCAACTGCTTCTATCATAGTTGCAGAACAAACCCCACACAGCTGAAGTGAAGAGTGCCTGAAAATAGATCATTTAAAAGAGCTCTTAAAAAACCCCTCAGCTGTCCAGAGTTGTCCTTTGATATGCACAAAGAAGCAGAATTCTTCACCTTGACCGTCAGTTTTGCCAAGTGCCTATTCATTTTGGGAGCAGCTTCAGAATTTGCCCTTTGGAAAGTGATGTGTTTGTTTGGTTTTTGTTTTGACCATTTGATAAACCATCAAGAGACTCTGTTATATTACCTCTCCATTCTTGGGTGCATCTTTTATTCCCTTTGTCCAGTCAGGAGCTCTGCTGAACGAATCACAGGGGTCTGAAAAAGAGAACGGAGAATAACTTTTGTTCATTTTTCTCCTGTACGTGGCCGTTGTGACTCCTGCTGTTTTTCTACCATTTGAGATCTCTAAAGCAATATACATTTAATGGATGTAAAAAAGAGCCAGTAAAAAAGTGCAGGCACAGGTGTGAGTAGCACATCTTTTTGGTTTGCAAACATTCATAGTTAAAAAGTAGCAGCAAGTGGAAGCTGAAGCTACAGAAGGGCAAGAGGCGGCCTTGCATTTTCTGCAGTTGGGCGTGCAGCCCTTCATTTGCCTGCGCTTTCCTGCGTGGGGCTGTGGGTGAGCGAGCTCGTACGCCCCTGTTACCACAGGTTTAACCTCAAACTCTCGGGAGGTTGCCGGGGCGGATGCCACACTTGCCTGGTGGTGACTGCTCCTCTCAAGCAGAGATGTGAACACTTGGTGGGGCGGGAGGGAGGTGGGTGTTTGGATCTGTATCATCCTCACCCTTGTGGGAGCAGGGGGTTGCATGGGGGTGATTACAGCTTTTTCTGTGCTGTGGTCAGACTGCTGGGCCGTTCCTGTTACTTCAGCGATGCTCTGCAAGAGAAAACATGGAGTACTGTGTCCAGCTCTGGAGTCCTCAGCGCAAGAACGACATGGACCTGTTGGAACGGGTCCAGAGGAGGCCATGAAGGTGATCAGAGGGCTGGAGCACCTCTGCTGTGAGGACAGGCTGAGGGAGTCAGGGTCGTTCAGCCTGGAGAAGAGAAGGCTCCGGCGAGACATTAGAGCCCCTTCCAGTACCTAAAGGGGTTACAGGAAAGCTGGGGAGGGACTCTGGATCAGGGAGTGGAGCAATAGGACGAGGGGGAATGGTTTTAAAGTGAAAGAGGGGAGATTTAGATTAGCTATTAGGAAGAAATTCTTCACTGTCGAGCTGGTTGAGGCAGTGGAACAGCTTGCCCAGGGAAGCTGTGGATGCCCCATCCCTGGTGGTGTTCAAGGCCAGGCTGGATGGGGCTGTGAGCAGCCTGGTCTGGTGGGGGGTGTCCCTGCCCACGGCAGGGGGTTGGAACTGGGTGATCTTCAAAGTCCCTTCCAACCCAAACCATTCCGTGATTCTAAACCGGCCGTTGATAAGCACGAAAAAGGGGCAGGAGCCCCCGCTCTGCTCGGAGGGAGAGCGAAAAAGAGCCGGGCCCTCGCCGAGGGGTCCTGCCTCGGCGGGATGGGGATACCGCCGGGAGGGAGGGTCCAGGCGCTGCCTTTCTCCTCCTCCTCCCTCTCCCGCCGCGGCCGGTCCCTCCCCCGCCACATCGCCCTCCCGCCGCCGCTGCTGACGTGTCTGCTCCCTCCCCGCCGCCGGCGCCCGCCAACATGGCCGCAGCCCCGCCGCCGCCGGACCCCCGGCTGCTCCTCGCTCTGCTGCTGCTCCTGCCCCCGCCGCCCTCCTTCCTCTGCGCCGCCGCCGCCGGGACCGACCTGGGCCGCCGCTTCGCCGAGCGCAAGCGCTGCGCCGACCCCGAGTGCAGCAGTGAGTGGGGGCGTGGGGGGTGGCCCGGGGGACACCGGCCCGGAGGGGTCGGTCCCCGACCCGGGAGGCCGCTTCCCCCCGCTTTCACCCCCCGCCCCGGGAAGTTGTTACGGGAAAAGATACGAACGTCGGGGGCATTTCCCAAAGCTCCCCTGGCTCTGGCACGGAAACCGGGGGGAATCGGGGAAAATGAAAACGCGGCGCCGACCCGCGGCGTTCCTCGCCGTCTCGCCAAGTTTTCCCAGCCCCACAGCTCCGTTTTGTTGGTCTTGGGTTTTTGTTTTTGGGCGTTTTGTTTTGTTATGTTTTTTGGCTTCCCCCCCCCCCTTCTTGTAATAAACGCGCTCTCTGGGTGTTGTTTATGCGCCGAATAATTTTGGGGCTGGTTCGCGAGGACGCAGATGTCATCTTTCAGCCCGTCTAATTTAATATTAATAATTAGCTTCATAGCACACTTCTGAAATGCAATTCTCAACTGCTTTGTGGAGTCTTGATCAGTGAGCTGGCTTTTTTTTTTTTTTTAATAACTTATTTTAGTTATGCTTTAAGTTAAGTTCTTATCTTCTGACCCAATCTAGAAAATAGGAAACCGGTGTATGCAGCAAGGTCTTGTTTTCTGCCAGTTAGCCAAGACCCCTTCCATGAAACTGCTTTTTTATTATTATTATTTTTAAAGTAATACTATTCTTGTTTTCTTTGGACAGTGTTAATGTGCCGAGGGAAGGCCAGGCAGGATTTTAAAGGTCCAGACTGTCGCTTTGTGAATTTTAAGAAGGGAGAAGCGGTGTACGTATATTACAAACTAATAGGAAAATCAATCGAGCTTTGGGCTGGAAGTGTAAGTACTGTAAAGCATTTGTTTTGCTTGCTCTTCTTGGGGCTTTCTGTTGGTAGTCTTTTTTTTTTTTTTTTTTCCTTCTTTTTGCCTTGTAGGAGAACACTTAAGGTTTTGAACGTCATAAAATAATATAATGAATGCCATTTTGTCTTGAGACCAGTGTGAAATGGGATGCGGTTTGATCAAACCTAAGGCATTAAGTGCTTTGAAAAATGGGCAATGCTTAATGTGTGCTAAAAACTATTAGAAAACTGCCTTTGTGTCGAAAACCTCCCATTGCAGGACCGTAAGTAGTGGCCCAAGAGCCTGCCTGGAAGCTGAACCTCCCCTTCCCCTCTCGGGAGGCTTAAGCCTGTGCTTGCGTTTACCCCTGACACGGGCTCATCCTGCGCTCCGTAATCCTGCTAAAGATCGCTCCGTGTACACGTTTTAATCACGTTTCTCTTCCGAATGTTCAGCTGCCTTCTTCCCCTTTTTATCTAAGCTGCGTGCAGAGTTGGAGGGGGGGGAAAAAGTAGTAAAATTAAAAAGAATTAAGGTAAATTTGATTTTTAAAAGGCATGCCTTTCAGCTTTAGTACTGTGTTGTAGCAGCTTGCAGAGTAGTGGCCTTGTTTGAGGCCTTGTCTTCGGGCAGTCTGAGAGGGTTCTGTTAACGGGAATGGAGGATTGCCATACTTGCAGTTATTTCATAGAGAACTCCTCTTGGCTTTTATGATAAAAACCTTATTTGCCTGACGGAAGCAGAACTGAGATGCCCCAGAGGAAGAGCCGTTTTTGTGGACTTCCCTTGAAAATGCTGGCAGTCTGGAGGTTGCTGAGACCTTGTCCCCGTTGCCCCCTCTCCATGCTTCTCCTACACCCCTTTTTGTGTCCTGGTCGTTTACATCAACCTCCTTTCTTCCTCTGGGCTTCTACAAGAGAGGGATAATTGCCTGTGACAGTGGTCTAGGCTGCTGGAAGCCACACCTGGGTGTTGACCGTGGGACTGGTGGTTTGGTGGAAAGCAGGATGTATCACTTTCTCCAACCTGTTCAGGCTGGGTGTGGACGGCCAAGCTCTCAGCAAGGAGCTGAATCCAATTAGAACAATACAGAAGAGAGCAGAAAACTGCAGCACGTGGTTAAAGAAGAGTTTATAATTGTATCGTGCTGGTAATTCCCTCCTGACATGTACTGTACCATAAATAATCTGGTTAATTAGCCGGTACGGGTTTCCAGGGCTGCCAGTACTTGACACACAGAGCAGAAACGTGGGGCCAATTTTGCATCTTCTAACAAGGTGTAATGCAGGCTGCAAGATCAGACAGCAGATTTAAGGTAATTGCTGAGTTAATATTCAGTTTAACTATTCACTGATAGGAAGCTCATGCAACAGTTAGGTGTGTCTCCAAGTTAAAAGGATGTTTGCCTTGAGTTTAACAAGGAAAAGCCAAAGTTGTCAGGTCTAAAAGAATTGCAAAGCTCTGTTTTATTTCTTGTAATTTCTTTTAATTGTGTTACACTATTTTCTATGTTCCTTTTACGGCAGTGATGACAGGCTAATTCCTTCCAGTTGGTGGCTTTAATCTTTATTTTTATTTTTTTTCCCCCTGGTTTGATGGGCTGCTCCTGCAGTAATCGTAATATCGCAGCGTTGTTACAGGGCCGGAGGTGCCCACCCTTGTGTGTTGAGTAGGACACTGGCATGTCTGGCCCCGTCCCTGACTTGCAGGTGGCACTGGGGTCTCTCCCATCCCAACGTGACTTCCTGCGCCAGGTTCGGCTGGGGCAACTTGATTTATGCAGAGCAGCCGTGCCCACTCTGTGCGGCCTTGGAGCTAGGAGGAGGCTGTTGCGTGCTAATTAAAAACAGGCTACCTAGCGAGGTCTGTGATCCAACAAATTCCAGCAGGAGGCACATTACCTTCTGCCACAGCCCTTTTGGGATCTCATCATGTGACTTTATGTGTGCTCGTGTGTCATTTGATCTCATGCATCCACCCCACTGCCTTTTTCCGTTCCCCAAAGTTTTGGGAGAAAGAGTTTATAAAGGCATACGGAAACTATGAAATCAAGGGGTAAACTGGTATTCTCATCTTCAGGTGGGGGCAGAGGTGAGGGGAATACGTGTACGAGAAACTTCAGCTACTGCAACCTGGGGCTTATTTCAAACAAGTTGTAAATACAGGCTCTAATTCTGAAATCAATTTTGAGGAGCTATGGGAAATACAATAGTATTTCTGACCTGAAGGGAGATGATCTGATAAGAAAGGAGGCTTTCAGCAAGGCTGAAAAATCTATAGCAGTTGGGTCTGTGCTTTATTTGCGTTTGCTTTTCTAATTCACTACGCCCTTTTCAAGTCATTGTTGATTTTTTTTTTTTTTTATTTTTTTTCCCTGTGCCAGCGAACAGGCTGTTTGTTAACAAAATAGATCCTTTATTTTATGATTCCAGTCTTGTATACTTTATTGCTTGCAGAATGCCCATTGAGCTCAGTGGGTATTTTGCATGTGAAAAAAATTCGGGAACCCACTTATAAATTCTATATGTTATGTGGCATGCAGGTTTTAGCAGAGCTGTCTAAACCTAATTAATAAAGCAAAGCCAAATGCTTGGATGGTGTTCTGTGACCATTGTTTAATAGTGATTTTATGTTATGAATTTCGTGAATACATCAGTTCCAGGAAAATACTTGATTTTTTCCAAAAGCCGAAAGGTGGAGCGCATCTGGTATTCTCGTTGTCCAGTGCACCGTGTCCAGCTCTACAACTAGTTTCTTCTTCAGCATCCACCTCACATTGTTTATATGATCAAGTTGTGTGATGTAAACTTCCCTCCTATACATTTCTCCTGCACTCTGCCCTCTTCCTTAGCAGGCTCCAGAACTACTTCAGATAATTCCAAGTAAAAAAACTGCTGCTTTTTAATGAAACATTTTAGCAAAGACACTTTAAAATTATTGCCACAGAAGATTATTATTTTATCTTATGGCAAACTTTATTCCTTTGATTCAAGGTTGAGAGAACTATTTCTGGAAATGGACTTGGCTGCAGATCGTGGCTTTTTTGGGTCAGTGGTTGTTGAGGTTTATTTGTTTTGTTTTGAAATCTTATGCATAAGGTAATAAAAACGAAGACACAAGCAGTAAATTTAACGTAACACAGGAAGACAGAGTATGTCTGGAGGACCCAGAGGATCAGGGAATTTTTTCTATTGTTTCTGAGTTTTCTTAACAATGCCAGCGCTCAGCAGACCAAACCAACTCTTCTTGGAGCATCGTTCTGCAGTTTTAGGTACCTGTGATGCCTGTGCTTTAGGGACGTGGGCTTTAAGATTAAAAGCATTTGAACATTTTCTTTCCCAGCTCTCTGTTTTCTGTTGCTGAGGTAGGTGGTGTGAGTGTCTGGCATCTTGGTCAGTGGTGGTCGGTGAATCTGCCGCAGCTGGCTGTCGCATGTGGGCTCTGGTGGGGACAGATGCTGTACACGCAGCGTTGTCTTTCGTCCACCCACGGCATTTTATCTAGGAAGGGAGTGGAAATGAAGGATGCACTTTTTTCTCCCTTATTTACTTGGCATTCATAATGCTTTTCCTCTGTTGTGTCTGTAGAGAATGAAGAATGTTGCCTTTATTTGCACAATGAGGCATTTTTTCCCTTACAAGAGAGGACTTGTAGGGAGAGGAGTAGATGAAATTTTGGGCGTGCGGATCCCATATGGCTCATAAACCACATAAGTGGCGAACTGGGTCACTGCAGAGGACTTGTATGGTCAGCAGCTTGGATTACACTAAATGAGTTTCAAATTGTGATGCCTAATTATAATGGTAGTCCCAGAGATTAGTCTATAAGGAGGCTACTTTGAAGCTTTGGCTTTTGTTTTCGGAAAGATCATTTAAAACTGGAATGGAAGTTTGTAGAGAGAAACAGGCCAATTTAGCATAAAAGTGTAGTATACTGCACAAGGACAGGCTTTTAATTTGACTTGTCTAGTTTAATTTCCCATTCCAAATAATTCCCAATAATATACCTGCATACATTATCTCTTTTCCATAAGAGAGTATCTATGTATTTACAAAAGGTGGGGAGTAACTACAGAGTTCTCAACTATGGAAGGTAAGATTTGAATGAGAAATAGCTAAAAAGAAGCCCCATAATGTAATGGTGCTTACTTTGCTTGTATAGCAAGATAAAAAAGGTATTGGTATTTATTTTTTACTGGATATGATATTCCTTTTTTTTAATGCCATTGTAAATCCAGAAAACTTCAGGTGAGGTGAGCCTGTTTCGGCGATATCAATGCAACGATGCCTATATCTTTATGTCCCTAATTATTTTGACATAACTAGCTCTTCCCAAATAAACTTTTCAAGAAAACTGGCAATTGTCATCTTCCGCCTATAACAAAACATTGAGGAAATGACCAACACTTCCTTTTTTTCCCCTCAGATATTTTGGTTGTCTAGGAACTCTGTACCTTTCTAGGTGTGTCCACCAGGCTGCAATTGCCTGGATTATCTAATCTGTGTAGTGATAGCATGCTATTAATATTGGCTTCTTGACAGCTGTTGTCAGAAGTCTCAAGTGAGAGCATTACTGTGTAGATCTTATCCAGCCAGCGATAAGAGAGATTCTTGTCTTCCACTGTTTGCCTTGGCTTAGCACGTTCACTTGCTTGAAAAGAGCCATCTGCAACTGATTTTTGCTCCTATTAGTCACTGAAGAGCAACAATGCATTTGCAGAGGGGCTGTATTTTCCACACAGGTTTTAAAATAAGATTTTTACCTCAGGTACAATTTTGCGTTTTCCTAAAATCTGCTCTAAGAATTTTTTTTTTTCCTTAAGCTACAAAGTGAGCGTATTTCAGGCTATAATATTGTGTGTGGATGTAAATCTTCTTAGTCAAAGATCCTCTTCTGCTTACTACTTGAGAAAATACTTGAGGCATATGTGGTGCCAGTGAGAGCGCACAACAGCAGTTAAAGCATGTGAGCCAGAATGGTTGGGCTTCACTCCCAACTCTCCTAGTAATTTGTCATAAGTCAGGCTTTAACACATGAACAGTAAAACTGCCCAAGTTCACAAAGATGGTGTGAAATCTAAGTATAATACCTCAACGAAAACTCTTGCATAAACAAGGCGTCGCTACCCTTTTTCCTTTATTCACCGTCTTAAACTTCATTTAGAAATACTTGAGAACGAGTTTGATGTGTTTGTTATTAGTGTCTGTAATTAGCATTGTAACATAGTCACATGATTTCGAAAGCTTTTTTAGTGCTTTTTGTTTGCTTGTGTTTGTTTTCTGGCAGGTTGGAAGCGATTTTGGATATTTTCCAAAGGATTTACTTGAAATAAATCATAATTATTCCAATGAGGAGCTAGAGTTACCAACAGATGTAAGTCGTCTTTGTTATTTTTTTGATTGGGGTGCTTACTGTGTCTTACCTCGCATTCAATAAAATCCCTGAGGAGTAGAATGGGAATATCAGTGATCCTTAGTTACCTTTTGTTACTAAGCAGCTACACGTGTGCAGAGACGCACACATGTGTCGGGGGGTGGTATGTTTGTGTAGCTATGTATGTGGATGGGTGTGTAAGCGTCAGCCCAAAATGGGCAGCGATCTTTCTTTTCTTGAATATTCTGCTTTTCTTTTAACAAAATATGTTTGGATTGAGCTCAAGAAATGCTGCTAGCTGGCTCGTGCATAGTCTGTTCGGTATGTATTCAGAATTCTTTCTTTTCACAAACTTCAGAACTTTAGAATTGTAAAGTATTATCAGAAGCAAACAAAACCTGATACACTCTCATAGCCCTTTAATTCTAGAATCGGTTTCAACCCTTACACAGGTAAGTGGCTTTCATGCGCTAATAGCTAGTAACTCCAGGGTTGTGCGAGTAAGGCCTGTTTGTGGTTGCAGCTTCAGACCCGTATGAAATGGTATTCAGTGGCTTACAATGCTGTTTAATTTATTTTTCAGAAATTGCGTGACAGGCAGCTCCAGCTTGGATGACTTGGTCATTTGAGGAAAGACCAGTTGAAAGAGATTGGGACAAACAAGCTTAGTGACGTTTTTCTTCTCCTCACTGGCATTCAGCAATAGATTTGTTAATTCAGGATATATGTGATGAGTAAAGTATAATACTATCAACTCTATTGCTGACTTTCAGTTTAGTCCTCACTAGGAGGTCTTTGAAGGAGCTAAGCCGTAAGCTTTTTATGAGTCCTTTAAGAGCCTTTTAATAGTCATTAGGCAAAACTTCCACTGATTTCAAAGAGGCTTTTGGTTAAGGATTCAAGGGGTTAATTCTGCACAATTAATGTAATTTACTTTGCTGCTGCATCTCTCTCTAACCAACCCAATGGATTTTGTCTCATCACTGTAATAAAGAAAATAATATTTGTGACTACATATTGTTTTTCATTTCAGGAAACAGACTTTGTTTGCTTTGATGGCGGAAGGGATGATTTTGATAATTATAATGTGGATGAGCTTTTGAAGTCATTACAAGAGACGATAGCAAATGAGGGGGAAACTGAACCAAGTGATCCAGGGACAAAACCAGCTGAAGGAATTGAGAGGGATGTGGAGATTGAAGAGGTCGATACGGTAAAGTCCCTTGGTGCTTCGGAGACAGACGGTCTTGCACTAAGCACGGAAGAAGACAAGGAAGCCCTCGCCGTGACAGAGGAAGTAGACAGTTCTCTTCCAGAAGGAACTGAAAATACTGGGGGATACTCCAGTGCCAATAGTCACGAAGAAAACTCTCAGGGAGATCAAATTGCACATGAGCACTTGAAAGGAATGCTACATGGGAAACTTAAAGGGCTAGAAAGTGAAAATACCAAAAACACTAGTATTCCTCAGGGTGAAGCCAGTCCACTTGACAAAGAGAATGAAGAAGTCAATGCCTATACACTTTTAAACAGAGAGCTTTCTGCAAACTTGAAAACAAAATATGGCTCAACTGCTGATGCTGTTGTATCGGATGATGAAGTGACTCGCCTTGTTACATCGCTGGAAGATGATTTTGATGAAGATTTGAGCATTAATGCTCATGATGCAGAGGAGTCAGACTTTGCAGATCAGTCTGAAGAAATCCCTTTGCTGTCCTTTACAGCAGAGGAAGAAACTACATCCCCAGTGGATTCAGAGGACGATGAAAGCAATGACATTGAGTCACAAAATCATGAACCTGATGAAGATGCGAAGGGTGCTACAGAGCTAAATAACCAAAGAGACAATAAGGAAGAACTCGATTCAGATGCATTAATTCTTAAGGATGCCTTCAGTAAGAGCAAGAAGTCAGGTGATAGTGTAAGTGTGGACAGGTCTGAATCTAAACAAACAAAAGAGAAACAGGATGAGGTGATGCTAATTAGTAAAAGAGAAGCACCAGCGTCAACTCAACCTGAGGATCTCTCCAAAGAACTCCTTAGAAAGGAGCCTGTGGGTACAGGTGATCTGGGTTCAAAAGAAAAAACAAACACAACTGAACAGTTTGAAGAGCAGCTCATGGTTGATGGAACTGAGCCACATACTGACAAGCTGAAGAGTATGGCTGTGCCTGATCCTCATGTTTTGCCTAATCTGGGAGATGATCTGGAGTCCAAATCATTTGTTAAAAGCAAGGAAGATGCTTTAAAACCACCTGTTGGTCATACCAACGGAAGTCCAGAAAGAGTGCCACTTGCTCGGATAGAGAAAGATGAGAAAAAGTTTGAGGATGACATCTTGGAAGAGGTCTTGGAAAGTGATTTAAAGCACAAAGAGCTATGGGAGAGAACAAAGGAGAAAGTAAGAGCTGAGAACAAGCCTTCTGTTGATGTTCCAGCCAAACCAGTGGAAGAGGTAAAAAATGCATCTCAAAGTGACTTAGGAGATACTGACATCTTGAAAGAGAAACTGGAACGTGGAATGCCTATTGTGGAGAAAGAACTTCTGAGACATGAAGATTTGAAACAAACAGGGGTCACTGATCATGAAAATCAAAAAACCACCTCGCTTCCCAAAGAACCTGAAATAAAAAGGAGAAACTTGAAAGAAACCCCTGCAGGGGAGGGAGACCCAAGCCACAGAGGAGCTGTTGAGCAACCTAGGCCATGGGAAAATGAGACTGAGTATTCAGAGGCAGATGTGAAAGAAGAGCTTTCAAGAAATCTTGGCAAGATGACAGTATTTGAAGAAAGCATTGAGAAAAGCTCCCCTGAAGAAAAATCAAAAAGCACTACACAGAATACTAATGGAGAGAATCTTACTCAGCAAGGAACTGCTCGTACTGAGGATGCAGATTCAGATGGAAATCTTGGCACAAATTTAGCTAAAGAAAGGACACTAACACCAGAATTGCAATCTGAAGAGCCAGATGATGAAGACAACCCTGACATGAAACAAGTAGAGGAAGAGCTACTGGAAGATGAGAATGCTGCAAGTGCAAAGCTGTTGCAAGCAAGGGCTGCAAATGTACAGGATGATAAACTAGATGTCAAAAGTACAAACCCCGAATTAGAAGTACTAGGCGAAGCTGTTTCAGTAACTGCAAATCCTACTTACAAAACGGGAGAGGAAACAAACCCGTTTTCTAAGGAGGCTAAAAAACCAATCAGCATGCAAGGTGCAAGTGAGACTGGGAACAAAGAGGCTGATGTACCAGTGAGTGAACATGCTAAATTGGATGAGATGGAACGTGTCATGGAAGATGATGAGGAGTCTTCTGAAGCTGAGGAACCATCAGCTGTGGAAGAACATAATTTCCAATTTCCTGACACGGAAGACAGCAATGACTTTTACCAAAGGAAAGATCATCTCCCGGAGGGCGTTTCACAGAAAGACTCAAAGGAGGTGCAAAATTTAGAGCATACAAGAAACGACCACCAGCAATCTGCACATTTCCCCAGCCCTGCTGACAGCTCAGCAGCCACAAATGACACTGCAACAGGCTTCAGTGAGTCTGTGAAGCGGCTCACGATAATGAGAGATTTTCTTGATGAAAAGCGTGTAATCCGTCTACAAAAGTACCTCGGGCTCCAACACGTGGTTAGGATAGAAGCCATGTTTCACGACATGAAGGTAGAGATGGAGCTTGCTCGGAAGGCAAGCCATAATAATGAAGATATAGAAAAAGCCTTGGACCAGATACTTGAGTTTTCAGAATCAAGCATTATGGATGTTGTGGGAAAAATTCTGGATTCCAGAGTGGCAGAAAATAAAGAGGAGGTGGTGAGAGAGATGGATTTGTATGATGAGGAGAGCGCACTGATGGATGATATTCAAGAATTAATATATTCTTTAAGGAGTAAATATTCATCTGCTAGTGAGAGTGTCCCACTTGCATCTATTCCAGAACAGGAAGATGATCAGCTGCACGTTCAAGGTAGGATGTTAAACTATTTAATAAGTAGATGAAAGGGAAGTAAAACCCTATCTCAGACAACACTATGTAACCTAGAGGAGCTTTAAGAAGAGGGTGAGGGAGCAGAATTGAAAGACACCCTGTGGCGTCCGCTGGGATTTTGCTTATTGTTAATGCATAATTTTGGCATTGTGATGGGTGTTCCAGGGGCAAATCCTGAGAGAAAATGTTGAGCTCAGCATGTCTGTTCTTATAGGCCAGGTTCTGTGCAAGAAAGTGGGACCCGTGCATGGATATGGTGAGAAGGAGCCATTCAGGTCATGTCTATACCTCCCCCTCTCAAGAAACAGGGATTCATATACACTGATGTGCTGAATTTTCTAGAGGGTTTAGAGCAGTCTCTTTTTCCTGAACTAGCTAGCACGTAAGTATGAGAGATCCAGTGATTTATGCAAAGCTCAGGTACTCAATCCATCCACATAAAATCTCAGGTGTCCCTATCATCTAATTTTTGCCCACATTCATAAAAGAGCGTGTAAGCAGAAATAGTCAACAAACAGCTCCTTTGACGGGGGAAGAACTAGTGGTAGAGTCTGCTGCAAACTTGCTGTTTTTTCCAATTAATGTGCAAGGTGGTAAAACGTGGTCTTAGCAAGGCTACTTTCACAGTAGTGCATGATAAGTATGGATAAAGTCACGAATGCTGAAAATATTTCACCTTGCAATATTTCATTGCAAGGTCAGTGGTTGATACCTTGCATAAATACCATATAAACATTTAATTAGATGTTACTGAAAGTTGATTGAGAATATATTGGAAGCGGTACACAAGCTGAAGTTTTTAAGTGTCAAGAAAGCTTTGTCAAATGCAGTATTTTTCACTGGAGGCAGCCATAGGTAAGAAATATACATTAGCTCAGTGCTTAATTATCTCCCCCTCTGTCATAGATGGCGCAAAAGAGGCTGAATATGACAGAGTTTCCATCAGAAACCCAAATGCCATTGATGAGAGCAACCAGAAATTTCAGCAGCTTGAAGATGAGAGGCCGGAACAGCCTGTTGAGAAGAAGGAGGAGAGGGCTGTTAATATTCCACCTGAGCATGAAGAGGATAACTTGTCCGACAGTAGAGAAGCTGAAGAAGGGTATGATAGTGAAAGAGGATCGGTGCTGGAAGATACTTCCTTTGGGTCAATTGATTCTGGACAGAGTGCCAGGGAAGACGCTGCTGCAGGTAACCTTTTGGAAGTGGGTTATTCTGTTCTTTTGCTCTTTAAGAGGAGCATGGCTGAATGGGTTTTAGGCCAATACCAACGTTTTTGCTAGTATTTTGATTGTATGTTGCTGTAATCCTAGTGGCTTTCACTGATCCCTAAGAGTCCCTCTAGTGGCAGTATTGTTTCGCTACCACTCATCCCGACAGAGAGGTTTTTCTACTACCTTTTTGCACTATAGAAATAATAAAAATTTTCCTGTAAGTGTCATAGTCAGAGCTCTGTGCTCGGGCTGGTGGACTGTGTCTCAGGATGGTAGTGGATAAAGAGCAGAAATCACTGGAAATGTACCATCAGCCCAGGTTTTCTCCGTCTTGCAG
The DNA here is from genome assembly GCF_028500815.1 of Rissa tridactyla. Taxonomy (NCBI): domain Eukaryota; kingdom Metazoa; phylum Chordata; class Aves; order Charadriiformes; family Laridae; genus Rissa; species Rissa tridactyla. The sequence goes on along the minus strand of NC_071468.1, from coordinate 17,189,551 downwards.
GGGGACTGACAGTCTAACCTAAGGCTATTGAATCATGCGCGCTCTCTTCTTGCTCTTCTTAACCTGTGACTCTGGGCTATATTACTTTCCCGGAAAGATGGAGTGTAGCTTCCCTCAAGCAGTTCAGTAATTTCTGGCTAAGGTGTTTGTTGTCGTAGGAGAAATGTTTGACTCTGTTCCTTTGGGGCCTTTCTCCCTCTGGAGCAAGTGTGCTTACTGGTAGTTATCCCAAGGAGGGATCCCATTACTGTCATCTTCCCCAGCTCTGTGTTGGCATTAAACTACCTTTGACTCCATTCTCGGTGCTAAGCTCAGCTTTGCTGTTCTGCATTCACCTCTGATTACGCTCAATAAAACAGGTTTCACTGAGCGTTTAGACAAAATTCAGGCACATCTTCCTTCACTTTTGTATGCTATGGAGGTACTGTACCATCCCCATAACTACGCACTTTTGAGCAGCTTCTCAGTTCTGTGGGAAGCTTTAGCTTGAATGCAAAGACACTTAATGAATTTTAAATGGCTGGTGGATTACTTACGTGGTTAAGCCGTCGGATGTTTGGTTGTATTTTAGACCATCTTCCATTCCTTCCTTAATTGTGGTTAAATGCTGTTTGGCAGGCATTCCTATGTGGACTGCTAAAAGTGCTGAGGAAAAATGGCAAACGTTTGTAGAAGTGCTGGTCAAAGAAGCTGTTCCACAATGTAACATCAGGCTGGGCAGGTGGTTATTTGGATCTGCTAACCTGCATTCATGGCAACAGTAGCAGTGAGAGGAGGAGGCACGATTCAGATCAGGATGAAAGTAAAGGTGGTTGTCATTTATGTGGTGGCATTTATAGGTCAAATATAATTTTTGGACTATTTTTCTTTGCAAGAAAATATGATTATTCCTAATTTTTTTTTAATTAAATAATTACTGGTAAAACACAAATGAATATTTAATGCAGATGAGTTTTTAACGGAGATGTTATTCCATTACAGTATGGTCTGCTCTGGTATGGATACAGTCACCTCAGCTCACTTGTGGTGTTCCGGGATCCTTAAAGACAGATCTTTCTCTAGCAATTAAGAGAGCTTATGCCATACTAGCAGTGCTGTAAACTTATGAGAAGATGATGGTTTATTGATTTGAAGAGGAATTGAAGAGTGTGTGCTTTTTTGTTGTTGTTGTTTGACTTGCTGCTGTAGGAGCTGCATGTGCTCTGTCTGAGGCAGGCTTGGCGAAGTGATTTTGTCTGTCTACCTCTCTGTGCTACCTTTTCTAAAGCGGCCCATGGAATATCGCTATCCTTTATAAAGGACTTTTGCCTCTTTTTTTCAATGCTCTGGAGAACTGGTGACTGTAATTTGAAATCTTGCAGTGACAGGATGAGGGGTAATGGTTTTAAACTGGAAGAGGGTAGATTTAGATTAGGTATTAGAGTGGTGAGACACTGGCCCAGGTTGCCCAGAGAAGTTGTAGATGCCCCATCCCTGGAGGTGTTCAAGGCCAGGCAGGATGGGGCTGTGAGCAACCTGGTGTGGTGGGAGGTGTCCCTGCCCAGGGCAGGGGGGTTGGAACGAGATGATCTTTAAGGTCCCTTCCAACCCAAACCATTCTGTGCCGCAGAAACCGCGGGGTGCCTGGGGGTACGGTGGCAGAAGCGGGTTCCCCACTGCAGCCCTCCCCTGTCAGCAGGCCCCGCTGCGGCGGGCGCGGGCCGCTCGGTCGGGTAACCCCTCTCTCCTCTCCCTCTCTCGCTCCAGGCCCCGAGGAGGAGGCCGGGCGGCCGGTAGGACGCGGGCCGGAGGCAGACGCCGCCTCACGGGGAGTCCTGGGTCAGGCGGCGCCGGCGGCTCGGCAGCTGCTGCGGCAGGTGAGTGGCGGAGATGGCGGCGCCGGCGCATGCGGGTGGCGGCGGCGCGCGGCGATGACGTACGCGCGCGCGAGGCGGCGCGGGGCCGGGGCGGGGGGGGGGCGGGGGTGTCACTCTGGGCTGACGTGTGCCTGGAAGTTGGCTCGCGCCGCCATGGAGCCCGCGGGCGGCGGTGGCGGCGCGCGCCTGGCGGAGCCCCCGGCGGGGCGGCTGCTGCAGGTGCGCGGGTGGGGTGGCGGGGGGTGGGGTGGGGAAGAGGGAGGGCGGGTCTGTTGTCTGTTTGTAGCCGTTAACGGCCGTTGGCCGTGACAGGTGGCGGAAGGGGCCCCACCGGTCCAAACCGGGAGACGCGGCGCCCCAAGTGACCCAACCTCCGAGGGAGACGGGCCGAGGCGGACGTGGCTCCCTGTCCCTGAGGGGATTCGCCTCCCTACTGTCGCCAAGGGGCTGTTTTTCCTCCCCCCCCGCACCCCCCCCCCACCCCGCCCGGCGATGTGGGGCAGCCCTGCGGGAGCGGAGGCGTCTGGCGGCCTCAACGCCTGCAGGGGGTGGCTGCCCGGCCTCTCGCCTTTCCCCGGCACCCCGGCGGAGAGGGTGCCTGCGAAAACACCAGCTCGCCCCGAGGTTGGGCTCTGCGGGGGGGAAGCGTGTGGCCTCAATGTCACGCTTCTGCCAGTTGCGGCCAGGGAGAAGGCAGGGGTTTCCGTGTGTCTCCTACAGTTTATTTTCCCAGTGCCATGTCGGTATCAGCCTTGTAATCTGTACCAGGTATATTCACAGCTTTTTTCAGGCAGTTGGTGCTCTCTGGCTTTCAGAGAGACGTATGACAAGACACATATGACCCTGTGACCAGGGTGACAGCAAGGAAAAGATCTGAGCCATTTTTACTGGATTGTTACCAACATCCAGATGTAAAGCTGGTTTGTGGGGTTTTATCCTATATTTTTCCATCCTTATAGCTTTATTTGGAAACAGATCAAATAATGTAGTCCTGTGTAACGCAGGATGCGTGTATCAGCTTATTTTGGTGTAGCTGCTCTTTGCCAAGAGGTTGTTACTGTCAGGTGTCTTCCAGATACTCAGACTTTTGAGTTGAAATGCAAGGTTCAAGCTGCTTTGTGGTTTTCTTCATTTTCGGTTTTCAGTTTACAGAAAAACTGCAAGAAAGCTCTAGATGCTTCTCTGGTTTTATGAGAGGAGTAAAAGCGTTTGGCAGACTTCTTATTTTGCCTCAGTATTTAATGAAAACGTATTCATAGTTGTCAATGTTGTTGGTTTTCAGTTGGTCGCTACTCTGCCTGAGGAAATTCGTCCTGGGCCTGATTTCCATGGACTTCCATGGGAGCCTATTATTATCACTGCCTTAGTGGGAATTGCCACGTTTGCTATAATTTTCTGGAGAACCTGCCTTTCAGTGAGTACACTTTATGGTTGCGAGCCTGCTGATATTTCACTTACTGTGCGGTCTTTTGTATGGTTAAACTGTTTCAGCATTACCTGGGTCAAAAGCAATATGTAGTCTTTCATGGTTTTACTTTTTACTTTTAGAGTGTTAATGTGAACTAAATGCTGGGCTTAATAGCTAAAGTAAGTTGTAATTTTCTTCAAGCTAAGAAGCATTTCCTTTAGGCTATTAATTGAAGACTTTTTAGAAAGGGTCAGTTCTGAAGGCAAAATAAGGGAGTATGATATAAATCAAGAAGGCCAAGGAAAGGGTCAGCATATCTTTGAAATAAGAAGCCTTCCATGTGCTCAAGCCTGTTGCTGACTATCTCCAAAACAAGCAGTTAATCCCCCTGCTCCCGTCATATTGTCCAGTTGCTTCTAGGTGCCTTATTTAGGATCCTAAACACCTGATATTCTCACTGGAGAGCTCCTTCCCCGCTCTGCTCCTCACTCTGTATTTTCCCCCTGTTTTCTACGTGGATAACTTCCTGTGCAAGAAAAATACCATCACTAGCTCTGAAGTATAGCCATGCATCTCCTTGGGAACTGATAGATGAAAATCAAATGGGGCAGTTTATTTTACAGCTGTCCAATTCAGTGATGATGTGTTCTGGAAGTCTGTAGAATACTTAATTTTTGCTTGAGAAAAATAAATTAATACTAAATATTATCTGTAATAAATACTAAATATAAAAACTGATAGGGTTTTTTTTCATTGCTTAGGTTTGAAATTGAATATACTAGGTCAGTTTCAAATGTAAAATAGCGTTTATATAACAGCATAAAAAGAAAACTTCTGAAATTCTCCTTTAAAGGCGTTACTTTCAAAATGAGCAAGTGTCACGTAAACATACATTGCTTTAAAAGGATCAGAACTGGAATGCAAGTGGGTTTTTTTGTGTTTGCGAGTTCATCGCTGTTGTTTGATGCAAAATGGTTTCATTTTCTTTGTTGCAAATTGGATGTGGGCAGTTACTGCTATCCTTTTAGTGACTGGGTAAACAGACGTTTACTAAGGCTCTAGGACAGGGAATTAACCTAGAAGCTTTTATTAGAAAACAGCTTAAGCTTGTTTGTAGTGTTATTCAACACTCTTGTTGGCAATGTTAGATGTGTTTTCCATATGGTTCTTTAGTCCGCGTATAAGTGGTGACTTTTTTCTATGGGGAAAACTAATAGCATTTTTCACTTAGCAGTTTATATGGCTAATTATATTTTTTTATTACTTATTTCTTCTGTAGGTAAAGAGTAGAATATATCAAGGTAAGTTTCTCTGTGCTTTTCAGTGTACTTGATGCTTAGGCATGTAAAAGTTTTGAAGATGGTTTCAGAGGAACAAGTATTCATCTTCATTCCCTTTGAAAGAGAATGCTAATTCTGGGGTTATGGTGTAAACTAGGCTGGTAGATGATATTTCAGTCTGAGGATTTCAGTTTTGCTTTTGATAATGCTTTGACTGGGAGAAACAATGCAACTCGTACCTGCAAATTAAAGGTCCAGGAAAAGCCCCACCTTGTTCAACATAAATGTGATCCATTGGTTTACTGGTATGATGGCAGCGGGACAGAGTTTGTTTTGGTTTTCTGATTACCAGTGGATCTGCTTTTGCTTGTTGCTTCTCACAGAAAGCAGTAGCTAGTTCCTCTTGTCTTTTCGGATTGAGGGGAGCCTGAAACTGACTGCGGTGCAGTTGCAGAGACTTTCTAAATGTAGGCCTAAACATGCAGATATTCCTGTGGCTAGCACGTTGCTTTTTACAAGAGTATTTCTCCAGCTTCAAGTATATAAAATTGAAGTTTTACTGAATTGAAAAGAAACAGAATTCAAAGTGGGTGATTGCTGAAATTCATAATTGAATACAAAACAAAAATATGAAAAATTGTCTTCATGTGAATCTCTGCCTCTTTCTTTCACACAGACCATGCTCCTCAGTCATTCCTCTCTAGTTTCATTGTAGTTATACTGCTGTTTCCTCCTATACAATTAATGCAGAATTGATGAGCTAAAAAAAAGCCCTTAGATCAGTAAAGTGATTTCTATACTGCAAAACAATTGTTGTTGGAGGGGGGAAAAACATTGATATTGGTGGTGTAGAAATTACTCAGCAGCCCACCCCAAAAAAATGAGGAACATGGGTCTAATACTCTCTTTTTTCCCCAAAAATACTCTTCTATATGATACAGAATAAAAGTACTAAAGCTAAGAACAAATAGATATACTTAAAATCTTTATGCAAAATAGAGGAATATTAACAGTGGAGTCACAGAGATAAAATCTATTATCCAGTCTTCATGATGGTAGTAAAATTGGGAGACCAAGCTAATACAGGGGGGTTCTTGCACCCCTTAAACTGCTGAGAACTGTCTTGTACCTCAGCAGTTGCTTGTTGGCCCTCCCCTCCCCAGAGCAGGAAGGGCTTTCTGGCCCAGAAGCCCTCATGTGGGAGGGGAGGGAGGAGTAGCAGTTGCAATTTGGCCCTGTGGGATGCAGTTGGAACAACCAGTGCTTCCTGTTTGTGCTGCAGGATTTGCTGTGAGGCAAATGGGGCTTGGCGTGTTCAAATACAGGGGTGGTTTACGACTTGAAAAATATTGACAATTGGATGGTCTTTAAATTAATTTGCAATAATAATTTAAGTATGTTAATGATTTTTGTTGAATCCTAAGGGTTGGTTGGCAACTCGTTCAGGTTGAGAAACAAATGCATGCCTGAAGAACTATTGCTGGGTCACAGCCCTTTCGAGGTCTGTTGGAAAGCGGTGCAGTTCCTTGAGGCTTACTGATGCTGACTACTAGCTGACAGTCTCTTTTCTGTTTACAGTAGGTCTTTCAGAGCTTTCATCCTATTATCTGTGCTGACCAAACATTCAGTTTCAATTCAGTAGGAAGAAGTGGTTGTTAGGGAAGGTGTTGCATCTCCTTGAGGGTCACAGCAGCAGTCTGAGACTGCTGATGTTCTCACTGCCAGTTCTTCCCTTGAACATACCTCATCTGTGTGTAGTGAGCTCTTTACTCTGCTCTACTATGTGTTCTCTGACCAGCTTCTGTGAAGTTGGTGCAAGAGCTGTATGCTTTGTGTCAGTGTTCAATGCTTTACTGTCTTGTTTTCAATCCTAACTTTAAATGAAAGCTGGAGATGCTTAGAATCCTGCAGAAAGGGCTGACTGCTAGGGAATTAACGCGATCCTGATTTATGCTTTAGGCCTTGCTTGAAAATGTGCCCTAATGTGATAGTAATGATAGCTCTGATTTATTTTTTTTTTTCCACCCCTGGATATGAAGTACAGTTACTGTAAACTTTCTTTTTCTTTTTCTTCCTAGTGACTGAAAAGCAGCTTGCTGAAAAGATTAAAAACCTTCTGCAAGAAAAAACAGAAATCTTAGAAAAGATTTCAGAATATGATCAAAAGGTAGTGTACTAGGTTCTTGTCCTTTGCTTCCTAATTTTCTGTTACTGGTTTAATTACACAGTCAGTGCAACAGCTAATATATACTTATTTTCTGTTCTTACTGAGTATTATGTCGACAGTTCCCTCAGTTCTGTTTGGTTGTTTCTGTGCTTAGATAAAAGAAGCGAAGGAATCTGTGAAAGTGGCCCGAGAACAAAAAGACATTCTCTCTGATGAAACTGCAGAGCTTAAGGTAAGAAACAGTTAACTGTCTTTGTACTGAAAGCAAAAACATCAGTAAAATAGCTTGCTTTAGGTGGTCATCTACTTTTTTTTTTTTTTTTAAGGACACTGTCAAGGGACTGGAAGAAGAAAATCGTCAGCTAGATGACAAAGTAAAAAATCTGCGCACAATGCTTGAAACAGAGAGAAAAAAGAATGAGAAGAAACAGAACAAAGTAAGAGCAATCAGGCCTATGTCTTATGTTGTCCTTAACTTAATGTGCCCTAAAAGCTGGTCGCAACCTAATGGGTGAACAGAGGGAGACAGGTAGAGCAAACAAGATGAACCATCTCAAGTAAAGAGAACTGAAACGAAATTTCAGGTTCATCCCAAGCTCAAGAGGCAGAATCTATTGATTGTATCTTATTTTTTTTAATAAGGTCTTCATGAACTTGTGTGGTTATGTGTTTTCACACATAAATGGATATACTCAAGTCATGGGCTAGTCTAACACTTCCTAGCCAGAGCCAGGAAGTTACTTAACACTGAGGACTAAAGGTTTCAGGTTGATAAGAGCCGTTTTCTTGTACTTAGAGGAAGCATCTAGTTCTACAGTAAGTGTGAAGGTCTCTAAGCTGCCCCTCATTCTGTTTGTGCAGAGGTTTTTTGGTTGGGTTTGTTGTTTCAGTTTATTCCCCCTCCCCCCCCTTTTTTTTTTTTCCCTTAAGCCTGATTTTCTGTAATAATGGTAAGCTCCAACAAGTTCATTGGTCTTGTTTTGATCAAAGGTTGTTGCTAATGACAGCAGCATGTGGTACTTTCACTGTAGACTGTGCAGGTGTACAGGGAACTTTTCCAATCACGGACAGGCAGAGTTCATGTTGTGTGTTTCTAGTCCTTGCCTTGCTGATAAGGCAGTGCTGTGTTGCTGCTAATCTAATGGCTGCTCTAAATGGAAATTTGTTGGTGTTTTGACTTTTTTTTTATGCTTCCAAAATATATAGGTAATGTAATTACACACTTGGGCTAAGGCATGTACCAGGCTAATACAAAGTCACCACTTAAGTTTTTCTTACATAGATCTCTGAAACGCAGAAGTCCTTGGAGAAACTTCAAGAGGCTATCAGTGTGCATTCTGTAGAGCTTTCGGAGGTAAAACATTATCTACACCCTCTTTAACAGTCACAGGTACAGGTTCATGTACCAGGAAAATTTGTATCTAGGATGTAATCGAAAATGCTAGCTGGAAGACTGCAAGTTGTTTGTGCATATATACCTTTTTCTTTTTGGTTACCATGTACTATGTAGCTCTTGCTCCATTACATTTGACTTTGTCTTTTTTGTTCCTTTTTGTTTCATACGTAGGTGCAGATAGCCCTTAATGAAGCTAAACTAAGCGAAGAAAAAGTGAAGTCTGAGCTTCATCATGTGCAGGAAGAGAATGCTAGGCTAAAAAAGAGCAAGGAGCAAGTAAGTTATGCTCAGGCCAGGCAACTTTATTTCTCTTTTGAATTAAATATTGAGGCTTTACTCCTAGTTTTCTTGAGTATAACTTCAGCATGTCTCTGTTTTCTTAATGCGTCAGAATTCTTATTTCAAATTATCAAGACAAAATTTAAACCACTGTGCCTGCCTGCACAGCCTTTTTGTGCAGGTGAGCCACATGTCTTCAGTATGAAAGCTTTGCCAGTTCCAGTGATTCAGTTTTTGGCAGCAGCTTCACAGAAAGCCTGTGCTGATGTGGTGGTCACTTCGTGATCAGGAGATTGGACTCAGGACTGAAAGGAGGTTGTAGCGAGGTGGGGGTCGGTCTCTTCTCACAAGTAACAAGCGATAGGACAAGATGAAATGGCCTCAAGTTGTGCCAGGGGAGGTTTAGGATGAACATTAGGAAAAATGTCTTCACCGAAAGGGTTATCAAACATTGGAACAGGCTGCCCAGGGAAGTGGTGGTATCACTTTCCCTGGCGGCATTTTAAAGATGAGCAGACGTGGTGCTGAGGGACGTGGTTTAGTGGTGGTTTTGGCAGTGTTAGGTTAATGGTTGGACTCGATGATCTTAAAGATCCCTTCCAACCTAGATGATTCTGTGATTCTAAGTAATGGTAAAAAATTGCCAAAAAGCTAAACTAAGTGGGGAGGACCTTTAGCCCTGAAATGCCATGGCAGTTCTTTTACAGATAACTGTAAATATATGGAGAAAGAAGACAGATATGCAGTAGATGCCCTTTTAAGGAATGCAGTTTGATTACCTCTGGACTGCAACTAATTCCTCATTCTGAAGAGTTTGAGGAGTTTGGTTCTGATGTTGGGATATTAGCTGGAAAAATGTCAAATTTATAAAAACGCCAAATAATATAAATTGCAGAAAGATTCCCAGCATCTGGTTCTACCACTGATGAGTTCTACTCTAGTGATGAGTGTGATAACTGTGCAGTCTATCCTTTATCTGTGATCTGTGGTGATCAGTTATCACTAGAGCTGGCAGTAAAATAGACTTTAATTACATATGCTCTGATACTAAAAATAAAACAAGTAATCATCTTGCCTTGGTGCTTCATACAGCTGCTAAAAGAAGCTGAAGGTTGGAGTGAGAGACATAGTGAGCTCAGTGAGCAGATCAAACTGTATCAGAAATCTCAGAAGGACATAGAAGAAGCGCTTGCCTACAAGGAAAATGAAATTGAAGTAGGTTCTTTATAACAAACTTGCTTTAAATATTACGCATTGTAAAATACTTTGAAATACTTGACAAAATGCAGAACTATTCTTCAATGAACCTTTGATTTCATTACTAGGTTTTAACTAACTGCATTATGCAGCTGAAGCAGCTCGACATGGATTCGGCACCTGAGGCCAAAAAGGATGGTGAAGGGCCTGAATGGAGCACAGGGGAGGATCTGGCCAATGGAGAGTTGCCAGGTACGGTAATCCTACCTGCTGGCTCGTATGCCCAGTGGCTAAAGCTTGTGTGATGGTGTGTTCATGTCATGTTGTATGGGGAACAACAATCTATGCATGTAGCTGCCCGTGGGTTAAGAGACTGCCAGCTTTAATCCTCACACAAAATATCTCCAAACTAACTGAAGTGAGAAACGGTTAAAAAGGCCAATAATTGCTTTTGGATTACATTTTAGGTATATTGTAAGTGTAATGACATAGTTTTAAAGATTACATATAAAGGTTAGTAATTAAGAGCCTTCCAAAAGCTTCCAACCACATAAGCAGACCTATTCTAGATTAAAGTGTAGGGAGTATTATTTTTAACGGCTGTAGGGTCCAGGAAATTGGGGTTAAGAAACAGGGAAAACCATTGTATTTTTCTCTTCTAGATAATGAGAATGAGAAGATGAAGACTCAAATTAAGCAGATGATGGATGTCTCCAGGGTATGCTGCACAAAATATCTAATAAATGCAGACACATTACTGCTATGCCGAAGATCGTAAACTCTCTGCTCCTCTTTTCAGGTAAAAACTATGTTATCCATAGTTGAAGAAGACAGAAATCTTCTGCAGTCCAAACTGAGCGATGAAGTAACAGCAAGACATGAGCTGGAAGGTAGGTTTAGCAAAAGAATTGCTTAAGATGAAATGCTGTTTGTGGCTTAAAAAGAAACAGAGAGTTTAAGTAGCATAATGATTCTCAATGCAAGTTCCTTCAGCTTCCTCACCTACACCTTTGCTTCCTCCAACAGAGCAAATAAAAAAATTAGAACATGACTCCTGTTCGCTCCAGTCAGCCAAAACTCGACTGGAAAATGAATGCAAAACGCTACAGCAGAAAGTGGAGATTCTTGGTGAACTTTACCAGCAGAAGGAGATGGCACTCCAGAAGTAAGCCTCCATTACTCTTCCACAACATAGTGTATTGTATCACAGGCACTATCCGAATGCAGTTTGCTCAGAAGGATCAAATAATTTTAAGTTGTCTTTGGAATGAAAGGTGATGATTACTTTTTCAGTATGGTTGAAGCTAGTACCCCCTTTTTTCACTTTTTCCACCATTCCAGAGATTCTAAAAAGACTGTCACTTTGCATACATGATATTGCCCTCTACTACTGAAAAAAACAAACCAACAAACAACAAAACACTTTTGGGAGAGGGGTGATGTGTGGCTTGGTCTGCAAATTCTGTAGGTGCCCTGTCACATCGTCCAGAAATGTCAGGGAGAATATAGCAGGCATTAAGATTTGTTTCAGTTATTCTGATCTCAGTTCATTGTGTCTAATTTTCATAATATAGAAACTTAGCATTTTAGCCTTGTGAGCTTTTTGCATTCTCAAAGGGCTAATTTAAGGCTGAGTTCATGGCAGCCGCTGAGATGAATGAATTGCTGGCAGTGAAGAACTAGTTCTGTATCTGTGTTCTTTCCTCATTTATTTATTCATTTATTTACTTACTGAAACGTCTGTAATACCATCTCAATTTTGTGGGGAAAATTTGAGATAGATTCAGGAACGTTTTTTGCTAAATTCCTGTAGAAAAGCTGAAATTGTGGTGGAGAAGGAATTGAAAGTTCTACAGTTCAAGTGTGTCGGTTGGGGAAGCACAGGGCTGGAACAAGCAAAGGGATTGAGGCTACACAGCACCTTGGTAGTGAAACTGTCTGACCTCATAACTTCAGGATCCAGGTGTAGGAAACACATAATGGAGAGGTGAAGGATAGCCCACCTTTCAAGAAAACTTCCTCTTGACCTCTCTGAAAGATTTCTGTTCCTTCCAAAAGTGTTAGGAAGTTACACTGCCTGTTACTACTACTTGATTAGAATTAAGGACTTCCTGCAATTTTTTTTCTGGAAAACCATTTCTACATGTAGCCAAGGAAATAGATTATGTTGAACTGACTACTAGTTTAATAGTTCCAGTTTTGTGGGATTGCTCTTGTAAGTTAGGAACACATTATGGGCATATTAGATACCTCCAAAAAAATGTCAAAAATTAAAAAAATTAGTGAACCATGAGGTTATAAAAAGACTGTAGAAATCGGTCATGTAATAAATTGGTATGGAGAATACTTAGAAAAAAGCTTCTTTCCACACAGTTGATGACTATTGAATGTGTTTATCATCTGAGCCCTAAATTCCCCCTTTTTCACTACGCGATCATTTCTCTTGTTGCCCTTGGTTAGATGTCAGTTCTTCATATTTCCTTGTTTGTACCATTGTAAATCGGGATTAGCATCTGTAGAATTAGTAAGTAAATTACAGGATGCGAAGAGGTGAACTGTCTGCAGTTGTTAGATTCTGATAAATCTTTATCTGTCAGATGCTGACAGAACTTTCCAGTCAACTCTATGTCCTTAATTTTCAGGTTTTATACACAAAGGCTTTGTCTGTTGCTTTCAAAGGACAGTATTTCTGTCTCTTAAATATAAAAATCTCTTTATATCCTCTTTCTGTATTCTCACACATTATTATAGATTCTGGTATCACTATTCTTAGCAGGGCAGTACCTTCATTTTGAGTTGTAGTAGATGTAGGATGGCGGAATATATGGTGGTGTGATGTTTTTTTTCCCCCTATACAGAAAACTAACCCAGGAAGAGTACGAACGTCAGGAGAAGGAGCAGAAATTGTCTGCTGCAGATGAAAAAGCCGTGCTGGCCATTGAGGAAGTGAAAGTTTACAAGTAACTTCATTTTCTGAAGACTTTTTTTTTTTTTCCTTTATTTTCAGCTATTGAAGAAAATTCATTTAAACCTCTCTCCTTCCCCTCTTTTTCCTTTTGTACAGGCAAAGGATACAAGATATGGAAGAAGAATTGCAAAAAACAGAGAGATCTTACAAAAACCAGGTAAACTTCTTGCTTGCTGGTTATTGCGTCACCTTTTACTGCAGCATTCCAATGCTCTGTAGTGAGTTATTGGAAATACTACTAGTTGGACAAAATAAACTAAAACCACTTTTTTGCTTCTCAGATTGCTGCTCATGAGAAAAAGGCACATGACAATTGGGTAAGAACATTCTTCTTTTGCAGATTCAAACAGTTTGTATTTGACTTCAGCTTGGTGCCATTAATGCAGTTGGCAAAATTTTCCCTAATAGCTTATTGCCCGCTCTGCTGAGAGAGCTCTGGCTGAAGAAAAAAGAGAAGCAGCCAACCTGCGACAAAAGTAAGTACAGTACAGACCATTTTTATTGCTCTTTGAACGTGCTGCCCGTTGCTGGGGAAAGAAGGAACTCAAACAGTGCAAGGTGCTGAGTTAGGCCGCTTGCTCAGAATGTGCAGTGCATATTTGAGTTACTAATTTTAAACTACTATTAAACTGTTTGATGGTAAAAATAAGATTTCTTGGTGAAAGCTGTAACATTTTACAATGCAGTTTGCTTTGTTACATTATAACAAATGTAACTCACATGTATTATTTGACTAATAAAATAATCTTTATTTTTTTAAAAATTAGATTAATAGAAGTAAACCAAAAAATTGTCATGCTTCAAAGACCGTTAATTGTAAAGCCAACTCCAGGCAGACCCGATCGCCAGGTCCCACCGCGACGAGGTAAATGCTGCTATTTCTCCCAAATTTTGTGTCTTTGAGTCAGTATATCCTAAAAAAATAAGGCTATGATAAATTGTAGAAAAGTAAATGAAGTGGGATTTCCTTCTTTGGCTTAGGGCCTTTAAGCAGAGATGGCTCTTTTGGCCCGTCACCTGTGAGTGGAGGAAATCCGTCACCGACACAGATGATAGAAGTTCCTGCTCGGCCCCTTTCTGCTCCTCGAAGGGAAGGCTCAAGAGGTGAATTTGGTAAGCAGTGAAGCTTCCCTTCTGTGATAACTCTCTTATGCTACAAACCCAAGAATGCTAAGGTCTGACCTTGGTTCTAGGGATAGTGTTAGGTATTGATACAGATGAGTGGTTGGTTTTTAAAGAAAAAATAGAAATAGCTTAGGCACGTGTTGATTTGGATCTCTGCGGTTCTTGTTTCCCTGAAGGTACGGTGGTAGATGGGCCCCCTGCTCCACGAAGGCCACCAGAGTTACCTGGAAGGATGTCTGTTCCTGGTGAGTTATGTGGCCTGCAACCAACTGCAACTTATTCAGCTATCTTTTCACTTCAGAAATGTAATTTAAAAACCACATTCCTTACTCCAAGCACAGTAAGACGTGCACTTGTGGCTCTCTTTACAGATCTCGGGCCTGCTGTAGCTTCCCTGATCAGTGGTGGGCCAAGAACCTCCTCCCCTTCCACAGCAATGGATGGAGTGGTAAGCAGAAAAACCCCCAGCCTTCAGGAAGTGTTTCTAATACATGATTCACTGTACTTCCTGCTGCTTCTTTAACTGTATCATGTTCTGTCTTGTCTATATCCTGTCACTATCCTTATTTGCTGTCCAAAAAAAAAAAAAGCAACCCTCTCCCAAAGAGTCTGAAGCCCCCTGTGTAACTACTGATTCACCTTCATCTATTGAACCAGCTACAGTGAGTATTCAGAGGCTGAATATGGTGTTACTCTGCTTTGATGGAGAGGAATAACAGGCTTGGTGTTCTGAACTGCTAAATAACAAAATGCTCTGCAAAACTAACCAAGGGCTTGTACCTCTGTCTCAAAAGGTTTCTCTAATGATGAACAGTTGCGGTCTGGTTTTTATGGAATTGAGGAAATGAGATCTTTCTTGTTAAGGATTGCAGGCAAACACTTTGGAGTGACTACCACAGTAATCCTAAGAAGCTGGCTTACCTGTGGTATTTAAGGACAATTCCATATGTAATTCAAGGTGCCAGGCCCTTTACTAAAGGGGTGTTCACTGAGGACATTTCAGAAGGGATTGAACTTTTCTCTAGTACAGCTTTAGCTAAGGAAAACTTGTCATCTCAGAAAGTACACTAAGCACTCACTCCTTGGTAGTGCAAGCAGTGTTCTGGGTGAAGGGACAATGATGGTGCAGGAACTTTCCCTACTTTCTACTCAGTTAATGTGTTTTGGGCTGTGGTTTTTCTCTGCCCCTCCTCCCCCCCACCCCCCCAACTTCTCCCACCTCTTGGCCTTTGGGCAAGCGGTTGTGGTGTTCAGCAGTGTCAGTACTTCTCTGATGCAGTGAGTACCATGCTGAAGTATTAACCTAATCCTGCACAGGCTAATCCTAGTCCCAAAGGCCCACCGTCTTTCCCTGGGACACCTATGATGACCTCCCCAGTGATGGGACCTCCGCCTCCACCGCCTGTTCGCTATGGACCACCACCAGCTCCTCTCCGTGGGCACTTTGGGCCTCGACCTCTTCCTGTGCCCCTAGGTAAAAGTAGCATTGCTGCATGCTGAAGCTTAAGCTTTTCCCACCGTGCTTCTTGGAAGCCTGCTGCAGAATGGAGATCTGCCAGCCGTTAGCACTCACCTTCCCCACCCTTCATGGAGTCGAGCTGTCTTGCTTAGTAAACTGGGACAAGTGGGTTGTTTCAAGCCTCCTTAGTGCCAAGGTGATTTTTCCTTGTTTAGTCTCAAATGGAAACCGGTAGCTAAAAGTCACTAGAATGTAATTCATGGCCTGTGAAGTCTGCACGTGACAGTGACCCACCTCAGAGCTGCTCCAAAATATAAGGAACAAGTCAGGAGCTTCACCATTTAGGTTAAAGCAAGGTGTCATTTGACTCTGTGTTTTCCTTTCCTTCTAGTTCGCGGTGCTCCCTTGCCACCTCCAGCTGCAAGAGACTTCCTACCTGGCCCGCCCTTAGGAATGAGAGATCTGCCTCCTGGCCCGCTACCACCTCCTCCAGATCCAAGAGGCTATGGACGTGGGCACCCTCCTTTTCGACCTCTAGGTCCTCCTGGCCCAAGAGATTATCCTCCAGGCCCACGGCTACCCCCACCTGGTTCAAGAGACTATACGCCTTCTCCCAACAGAGACTTGCCTCCGTCGGGACCTAGAGACTACCCGGCAGGCCCTCCGCCACCACCACCCCCGGCAGGCTCAAAGGACTACACACAGCCTCCAGCGCAGAAACCCTAACTGCAGCCTCCGGTCAGCAGCTCAACGGAATGGACTCTAGCGCACTTCCTGCAGTCAGGATTTTAGGAAATGGTTCTCTGTTGGAAGCCATTTGTCTCATTTCAGTATATTTCAGCTTTTGCAGGATTAATTTTTATCCAATTGCTACAGACATCTTATGTGCATTTATGATCACCTTAAACTCATCCATCCCCTTGGGCTGCAAGAACCTTTTTGTGATGGACTTGAACCTACTCTAAACGTGCAATAGAAAGGAAGTACCTGTGTGGCTAGTTTTAATTAAATGTAGCCTCTGTAACCAGTTGGTGAATGAACTAATTTCGTGAAAAATGTAAATCAAATCATTTCCTGTGGAAATAATTTTTAAGTAAAATGCTATCCTACCTGCCTTCTCCATCACATCATTAAGCTGCAGTTATTGTAGACCAGGGGTTTACACGAGGACTGTGAGGTGGTTCTTTTTTTATTTTAAGAAAGATGTCTGGTCAGAGATCAGAAGCACAAATGACACTGTATTCAAAGGAAAGTTATAATAAAAAGCAAAATTCCTTTTGCTAAACCCTGAAGGCTTTGTTTCAGTGCCATTTTTTGTTCAGAAAGGACATTGGTTCAGTAATCTAACCAGAGGGTGCTACAGCTGTGACCAAGTTCAGGAATTGAATCAAGGCTGAATAACTGCTGCTGCAAGATTAATGAGTGTGTTACCCTCACACTGAACGAGTTTGGCATGTTACAGACTTGCTTCACATAATGAGGACAAGGTGGGCCACAGCCCTCCGCGGCTGAAGGGCAGCAGGAGTCTAGAAGTGAAGACATTTCATAATTGCTTTCAAGACTGGCTTGCAGCGTTAAGCATGGTTTGAGAGTTGCCTTTTCATCTTACTTAGTATTTAAGACCAGTTCTGCTTCCTTGGCGGAGTACAGCTGTATTTTTATAGCCTTTTTCACTTACATTAAAAAGAGAAAAAACAGTTTTCCATAAAGCAGAGTAGGTTTATGTAAACCATATGGACCTGTATCGCTTTGGATCAGCTTCCATACAGAGAACACTGGAGAGCTTTAAAAACACCCCCTACGCTTGTAGATGTTCAAAGAAGTCCCGGAACGTAAGTGCTAACAGAAGGATGAGTATGTAGTACGCACTTACCTAGACACTAACGTTTTTCAAAAGTGCTCTGTAGAAAAGTAAGCCTTAGGGAGGAAAAAAAAAAAAGGAAGAGAAAACAACTAGGAATAATAAAAAAACCCTACTGGAAGGCCATTACAGCTTTACTGCCAGAGTACAAGCAGCCATTAAACGTGCCATCTAGGTGTTACATTCTTACAGTACAAGTATGAAGCTTTAGATTTAAGATGAAAGACAAGACAGAACATCACCAAGGCATAAAACAATACAGGAGCTTGCGTTGTGGGGAGCAGTAGTCCTTTCAGTGAAAGACAGTTCACAGAAAAAACGCAAAGGATAGAAGCAACTTTAAAAATGGTATTTCCCACTCTACAGACGTTAATTCACAAGCAGTTAAATACAAAGCTCTACTTGTGTATTTAACAAAAAATACTTCAAAGTTGACATTGCATATAACCAGAGTTAATACAGATATCTACAAAGCTGGAGAAGAGACAAGGTAAGCGACTGAAACCATGGGTTTGCAATGCAAGTGAAAGCTTTCAATTTGCATGGCGGCTAATGACACACATTGATGAACATTTACCTTCAGGCTCTTTCCTTCCCCAACACCAAGCCTTGTGGTGCTTCGTGTCTCTTCCCTTGCCCACCCCAGCTAACCTTCACAACCTGAAGCTCCAGGAGGCAGCAGGCATCACCCCAGGGGACACGCAATGCTTCCAGTAGGCTCTGAGCGATGGCAGAGCCAGGACAGAGCCGTCCCTTGCCGAGGGAGCCAGCCAGGCTGCACGCCTTGCAGGGAGGCTCCGTGCCACAGAGTCCCAGGAGGTCACGAGGAGACCCAAGCCAAACAGGGAGCACTGGCAGGTAACACAGCTACTGACTGAGCTCAGATTTATCTGCAGCGTTTCATGGAGTTCAGAGGATGATTTTTCTTTATTTTTTTTAAGAACGTATGTATCCTTTTGTCTGATATCTAAAATGCTGCATTCAGAGGTATTTCCATAACTCATAGGGATATCTTTTCAGAGCTTGATACCGAATGTATCAGATGTAATATCATTGGGATATTGTAAAGACCTGTAAACAGGAAAATTCAATTGCACTTATACTCCCCCCCTCCTCCAGCCAGTAGTGGAATTTGCGGAAATGTTGCTAACTTTTGTTGTTACACCTAAATGACATTATATCAGAACAGAGGGAAGGCAAGAAGATTAGGTCATTCAAAAATAGCTTTTTATCCTAATCAATATGGTAAAGCCAAAAATGCTGAACACCTGCCTGTAAACAGGCAAATAGCAGGAGGGAAAGTAACATTCCTTCCCATTAAAGCGTAATGTAACATCTTGGGGTTACATGACAGAGCAGAGGAACGGGGGATACATCTGCACCCAGAGTGTTTAAAATAAACCTAGTATTTGTCACTATTTTGGGAGCTGGGTCTTCTGTTAGCATAGCAGAGTATTTAGGCACTAGTTAGATATGCAAGAAGCGTATCAAACCTCTATTAAATAGCCACGCAAATATAGGAAAGATTTGACTGGGTTCTACTTCTGTCCCTTTATTAGGAGGTCACAAAGTGAATGCAAGTGTGTCATAATAAGCCAATGTCCTGCAGCTTATTATACACCAAAAATATAGAAAATAAATGATAATCCTATCTACTTACATAAAAAGGTAATTCTTTTAGAGTAAGTTTCCAGACTTGCACAAAATATGCAGAAGACTGCATACAATCAGTTTCCACAAGAACAGCAGTTTCATGTAAGAGGTGGGTCAGCCTGCTAGCCACATCGACTTTACCAAAAGCTCTGGAAAATTGGTGCTTGAACACTGTTCAGCTGTGTTCAGCAGGACAGCCTGTCCTGCTGCCACCAAAATGGTGACACACCCACGGCCACGAGGACAAAGCCCCGGAGAAAGCCTCACTCCATCCCCCACCCACCTCTGCAAATCACTCTGGGACAAAATACAGAAAAGTTAGCTGTATTACGGAGTAACGGTGATTTAAGGGATTGTGACATGTATTGTATCCAAAACTCAGTACAAGTGGATCAGGCAAGGCTGTTAAAATCATAGTTCAGTGTTCTCATCTGCAGTTGTCCTCCTCCTGGCCTGACCAAAGCAGAACAGCTGACTGAGGAGCTCTTCTGTGGCCACCCCACTTGACCCCACTATCCTCCTTCCCGTCTCTCCCTTTAAATCACTTGCAGTACCTCCAGGCTCCTTCCTGCCCCACCTCCTCTTTCTCCCAGTCTTCTGCCACCCAGCCTGCAACAGAGGACTCAGAAATGCAGATGAGAGGAACTACAACAGCACCGCAAGTGTAAACAGTTAGTAGGCCTGCCACATCTTTATTGCTACAGGTTTGGCAAAGGGGCAGTCTCCATCCTTGGGTGGAGCTTGAGGCAATAGGATAATAACGCTTAAGATAGATAGATAAAAAAAAAAAAAGTGATGAACAGCAAAATTAGGAAAAGCAGTCAACATACTTCAGGGCTCTCAGAAAAACCTGGATCTGAAAAAAAAAAAAAAAAAACCAGAATCTTGCAGTGGAATGGTAGGCTTGCCTCTGACCCTGACGTAGTGCTGTGCAGTGTGTGATGGTCCCGTCTGACCTACTGGCGTGAATACAGTCGTTTTCCTGTCCTGCGAAGGCTAAGGCTACTACACACAGCTACCAGGACTTGCGGTTCAGTTCACAGAAGTCTCACAACTAGGGTCATTCCTTGTGCAATGTTTGATGGAGGTGAAGGTAAAGTGGTTTCTTGGTCAACAGTTGCAATTTCTTCCTTTTAAAATCAGTGGGTTTTTTGTACCTGTAACCACAAGAAAGTAAGTTAATCCAAGTGCTAATGGCTGCGCAGGAAGATGAAAGCACACTAGAAAGCTTGTCCTCTACAGATCTTATCTTATTACCGTAATCCTTTAAACATATCTGACAAGACTTACTGGAAGCAACAATAATGAGTAAATTTTACAAGAAGAAACTCAAACTAGTATTTTCTCTGGATTATTATTTTAACAAAACAAAGATTTCCATTTTTAAATGAATGTAAGGTTTTTGTAAGGAGAATTCCCAATATAATACTCTGGATTTTAGGAGATAGATACAGTACGAGTTACTCTGTACTTCAGCAGCCATTTGATTTGCCTAAAAGCATTTTGTCTTCTCTTCTTTACTAAAAATACAATACTCCTTATGGAAGTTAATCTAATGAGTCCAAGAAACCTTCCTTGATGTAACAAGCCACACGCTGTAACTGAAGTTTAGTTCGTTTCCCCTGTCATTGGCATCTATAATTGCAAGTCACTTACAGTTCTATAACAATTGCCCCAGGTTTGATTTCATCCATCTCCATGAAAGCAAAGCACTTGGTGCTAGTAAACCTTTTCTTAGGCTTGTAGTGTTTGAATTCAAAGAAAATAGCTGCACCTGGAGTGGAAAATGGTTTAATAGAAGAGTTAGCAATTATGGCCAATAGTTATCTGAAAACTTACCTGCCGTTAAGGCACTCTACATACATTGGAGGACATCATCTCCAACACTTCTGTTATTTACTCAAAAGCTATACTGTGTTCTTACAACGCTCACCACGCTCCCAGTTTGTACTCTTCAATCAATTATTCATATCCTGGTAACAGTTTGTCCAATGACTAAGGCGGTGATAAAGCAGCTCAATACCTGCGTAGTAGAGCAGACTGCTGTGTTTTTATCTCTTTTCATTCCTCCCTCATCTGCAAATCCTCACAATGACCGATTTGAAAGAGACAGGATGCAAAGTTCTATTTTTATGCTTGTCTGGATCTTGAGCCCTGCAGCACCAGCTCAGGCATGGCCTGTTTATTAGATCAGCAGCAGCCTAGTGTCTGCACCTTCAAAGCTCCTGGGTCCTGTTTCAGGTCTCTGATACCACTTACCTTTTGTTAGTTTTTCAATGTGTTTCTGAATCTCAATGTCCACATTAAAATGGACATATGTGTCCTCCTTCCTCAAAGCCACAGGAGTATCTTGCACAGGAGTCAGATCTATCCCATTCAAATCTGCAGGAAAGAAACAGCATGAGAATGGCAGAAGCTTCGCGGACCTTAAGGTCCTGCTTTAGGACTTTTATGAATCACACCTAATACTGCCACAAAAAAGTGAATGCACACCTGGATTTTTCCTCTAAACTTAAAAAAAAACAAAAAAAACCAAAAAAACCCAGGCAATCATGCCCCTTCACAGTCAGTGAATTTTTTTTTTTTTGATTGCAACATGAAAGGAGGTGAAGTTCTGACAGTATGTAAGATGAAAATTTGGAATTATCCCGCTTTTTATTTTTAAGAGCACATTTCTTTCTGCTGCCAGCAAAGGCTTCCATTCCCCCTGTAAATAAAACTCCAGCAGGGCTTCAGCCAAACCAGAAGAATGGGACACAGACCAAAGGCTGCCCTCCACACAGGGTCTGCGGGGCACAGCTGGCACGGCTTACACAAGCTGTATATCACAGAGTCACAGAATGGTTCAGGTTGGAAGGGACCTTAAATATCATGTAGTTCCAGACCCCCTGCCCTGGGCAGGGACACCTCCCACCAGACCAGGCTGCTCAAAGCCTCATCCAGCCTGGCCTTGAACACCTCCAGGGATGGGGCAGCCACAGCTTCCCTGGGCAACCTGGGCCAGTGTCTCACCACCCTCACAGTAAAGAATTTTTTCCTGATATCCAATCTAAATCTACCCTCTCTCAACTTGAGGCTGTTACCCCGTGTCCTATCATAACACTCCCTGATAAAGGGTCCCTCCCCATCCTTCCTGTAGGCCCCTTTTAGGTACTGGAAGGCCGCTAGAAGGTCTCCTCAGAGCTTTCTCTTCTCCAGGCTGCACAACCCCAACTCTCTCAGCTTGTTTTCATAGCAGAGGTGCTCCAGCCCTCTGGTCATCTTCAACATACGCCCTGCTTTGCTGCCTAGACTCAATGCGCATTATTCCTCTCGGTTTTCCCTCAGGCAGAGGCACAGTGGGGCTGTGGGTTGGACTCCAGCTCCCAGTGATGACCACCAGTTGTGCTGCTCAGGCACAGCCACCACAGACCATACTGTTTCTCACTAAGCCTTCACTGTTCGCACAAGTCCATTTGTCCTCTGCTCTTTCTCCTCTCATTAGTGATCCCTTTCCCTCAGGTGGAGCAAAGTTGCTAACGACATGGCCAAGATTACAAGGACATCGCACATGCATTGTGCCTGGGGTACAGGCTGAGGCCAGGGCCCTGGAGCACCCCAATGCACCTCATCCAGGGAGCACGCTGGGACCACCGTCTTGCACCAGGAACAAACCTCTCTCCAAACCTGCAGAAGAGCAGCCTGGTATAGAACCAAGGAAAACAGCTACTATGTGTCTTCAGACTCCTAACAGGGACAAAATGACTTTTCAGAGTTACTGTTCCTCACCAAAAATCTCCAGAAATAAAGTACAAAAAGTCACCATGAGAAGACTAGGCGATAGCACCACACACACACACCCTTTTTGATCTTATTTTCTACATCATTACTTGGCAGCCACCATTTATAAGAGCTTACAAATAGAGAGCCACACGTTAACAGAAAGACTTGTTGGGAAATTAAATCTACCAATATACACTCTCCCTTAGCTCCAGAAAGGAAGCGAGAGCTAGCTCTAAAGGCAAGCAACAGTTTTAACAATATGTAATAAGTTAAGAAAGACAAATATTTCAGTGGCAAGGAACAACGAATGTTTGCTTTACAAGGTCTGATAAGTTCCAGGATCCAACATTAGAACCCCTTTAGGGCTGGTATTTTCCTGTTGGCCAAGAGAAACTCAACATGAAAGAATTAAATCTGATTAAACTCACACCCATCCAGCTAGCCCTACCACTGAAGGCACCCATCCCTCAGCTTTCTGGCATGCTAGAGGCAAAGAAAGATCCACAAGTGACTAGAGAAGGGGAGCCCAAAGAATAGTTACATGATCTAAAAATGATGTTGCAAACCTAAGGCAACTTTATAAACAAAGAAATGCTGCCATTTCCAAGACTGAAAACACAAAAAGGCAGTTGTATCTGCCAGGGAAGACAAGAGTCATGCTCCGGCTTCCACCCCAACCAGGTGAACTCCTCAAAGGTCCAGAGAGAAGTGGAAGGTTTCACCGTTAAGAAAATAATCACAGGAAGTGTGATTAGATAAGGTTTTCTATCTATCTATATAAACACTCGAGAACATCACTGGGATTCAAGTGACATTCAATACTGTGAGCCTTACTTCTGTCAAAGAACTGGTGGAGGAAGCACCTGATCACACATCTAGCGAGTGTTTCATCCCTATGTTCAGTATCTAATAGCACATCTAAAGAGGACACATACAAGGTAGCTATCACAACTGAAAATAACTAGAGGCTGTTAGCTCAGCTACAATTTTTTTATATGATAAACAAAATCATATACCTCAAAAGAACGTAAAGATAAGGAGAAGTCAAGGCGGGCAGGTTAAAGGTAAGCAATTTGACCACAGGGGCTTCATGCTAAGAAATGCAAAATGGGGAAGAGGCAGATGCTCCCACTAGAAAGAGTCTGAATACCTAAAATCTCAGCTTCAAGCAAACAACATCAACCATATTGTCACCTGAAACAGTGCAAAATCCTAATGTTGCCTATCCTGGACTGACAGAGAGAGAGGTTCTTCCAGATTCATGGAGGCTCTGAGAGAGGGAGGCTGTTAGCCCACCAGGGCTTTGGCTGAAATATTTCACTGCCAAGACTAAAACATATTTTAATATTTTATTTCACTTTCAAGCTTTGCTTCCCAGCTTCATACCCATTCCTCTAAACCCTAAGCCTTGGTAAGATGATCTTTGTTTTACTAAAAGATTAGTTTAATGACAGGGCAAGAATGGAGTCAGCGGGCTGTGGTTCACTGTCTCCAGAAAGCCCAGAGACCAGTACATGTTGGGGAGCACAAGCAGTCTAGACAGCTCTGTACTTAAGAGTCAGCTCAAGAAGTTGGAATAGGGAAGTACAATCTGCCAAGTCACTGATACTCAGCTCCCAGCTTGGGGAAGGCCCCCCTGGAGCGCACAGAGAAGCGCGTCTCCTGCAGTGATTCACCTCCCAGTATCTCTCAAATACAGAATTTTTCCACCCTTGATTAAAGCAGAAGCCTTAAGTCCACAATAGAAAATGCAAGTACCAACAAATATTTTTCCCAAGCAGGTTGAAAAATCAATACAGCTTTCAGAAAACGCACTCTCTCCAAACTAGAAATGAGGAGCCAGGAACAGAAATCATTACCCTTTACACTGACTGTGATGTAAGGATCAATGCACTGCCCGGCATCTTTCAGACCAATTTTCTCTATATTGATGGTGAGTAACGTCATCCCGGGTTCAGATGGCAATCTGGGTAATAAAGTACCTGGAAAGAGTAAAGCATATTATTAACCCTTTGTGTCATCTTGCTGCAGAGGCCTTGCTTATCCCATCATCTCTCATGGAAGATGCTGTTCTCCTTAGGGGGTTCAAAGTCCAAGGATTCATATCCCAATAGCACACAGCACTATGGGAAAGACAGTGTGCACAGACACACAACATCATCTGACAGATTTCAAAGCCCACACCCAAAAAAATCCCAGGACTGCCTCAAATTGAATGAATTAATAAAAAAAACTAATGCCGTAAGAATAGAGAGGAGCTTTTTTTAAAGCGTTCTTTTTTGCTCTCATGCAGAATAACTCGTTCACAGAACTCACTTTATATCATTTTTTAAGGATTAAATTTGTGAGGCTGGATTCAATTTGCAGTTGCAGGAAGTTGAGACACTTAATCAGGAGTCCCACCCCATTGAACATGACTTGGCTTCATGTTGAACATTTAGACTGGGAGAATAAAGATGAAAATGACATTGTTGCAAATCCCACTGGACGTAAAGGAACCAAAAGAGAGATTCTTAATTATCTAAGTTCTACTGGCTTCTACTCAAAGTAAGAAAAAAAAAAAATAGTGTTTGCATTCCCCAAGTTCCCTTCTGCCTTAAGGAAGGAGTTCTCAGCTCTGCATCATGAACATTTAGCATCAAAACTTTGTGGTCAGCATAAATGAATCCTCACAGTGCTGAGGAAGACAGTGCAGCTGGCCAGAAATCAAAACTGTTCAGACTCACTAGAAGCCATGAGATTCATCAACAACAGAGTAGGTTTCTTCATGCTGATTTTAGGGAAAACCCGCAGGCTCCAAGCCTCTCTCCAGTATTAGATGAATAAACACCAAGACAGAAAATGCTTAGACTGATGAGCAAGTTTGATTCACAGTTTTGGATTTCTCATTAAAAAAAAAAGTTATCCCAAGGCTTGAGATCTAAACACAGCAATAGTTTCCTTTGGCAAGTACAATCTGGGTTTTCCTTGATATTTTTTTTCCTCGTGATCTGCTTGAGGAGCTGAGGAACCAAGGAGGTTTTGTCCTATTAGAGAGACTAGCTTTGCAAGTAGGGGACCATGTATTCTGCTCACAGAACCAGAGCCACAGCTTCAGCAAGATTTCATGAGCACTCCCCACACCCAGTCCCTCTTTCAGGATCACCAGCAAGACTCGAATTCACATCTATGATGTGGGACATTTCTGCTTGTCCTGTCATGGCTGCTGCAGACTCATGACCTCCAAGGTACCACATCTGCAGACACTTCACAACGCATCACAGCAGAATTTGACACACCATTCTGAAGCAGTGGGACAGGCTTCTGACTATAGTATGTTAAGTGTTAAAAAGCAAACTTATTAGAGACCACCCATTTTGCAAAGCAGCGCACACACTCTAGTTAATCTTACTGTCTCTCTTGAACAGATGTTCAAAGACAGAGTTCTTATTTCAATCTAAATGAAGGTAGAAGCAAGCCTGTCATCTTTTCAGCACAAAAAACTTTGCTCTGCCATCTTTCAGTTGTTTCCTAGAAGCAGCATGCCCCCAAAGAGCCAAGAACAACTGCAACCTTCAGTTATCCTATCCATCACTCAAAAGGCCTAAGTGATGGGATACCTGACAGAAAAATTGCCTGCAAGCTGCATCAGACTGGCATTTATTATAAAAATAATGTGTTAAGAAAAATTATTCTGTTCTTGTAAAACGCTTTCCAGAATGTGTGAAATTGCAGAGCTGCAAGGAGCAGAAAAGTCAAGCTCACTTCCAGCAGGTAAGAGGACGGATGGTCTCCAAGGAACACGGTTTCCTTTCTGCCTCAGCAGGAGGAACAGCCAAGCCAGCCATGGACCAAAGCAGCTGACCGTAGCCTGTCTCATGTGAGCCACGATCACCCAAGCAGGTTTTTTGCTGAAGCCTCTGCAGTCGTTTCACATGGGAGCCACTAGCTGACACTAACCTCTCTATGGTATAACTTTACTAGGGCTGGGCGCCGCACTGTCAGTCTGCCAGCACGGCTTGTGCCCGTTAGCCTTCAGCAGGCTCACACTGAGGCTTTTCATGAGAGAATGGCCAGCCATTTCAGACACAACCACGGGGCATCGTTGCCAGAGGGGGAAGGAAGCATCTACAAACAAAATAAGTGTCTTCCTACAAGTGCATTTCAGATACACAAAGGTGAGCCAACCCAACAGCTCACTGCCACCAAGACACAGGCTTTCATTCTCTCCGTTCCCAAAGCCCCATTCAGAGAAAGGGCGGGGGAAAGGTGACAAGTCTCCTGCTGGGTTCACAAACGGAAACGGTTCCCAGAAGAATCCATTGCCAGCACAGCACTGGAATAAAGCCGTATATAACCAGGAGAAAGGCAGGAAACCTTTGCTGTTAGAGGCAACAAGCCATTGGTCAGTTCAGCTCCATACACACAGAAGTCTAACTACATAAGTACTCTTTGTGTAAGATTTGCCATAAAATGTCTTTATTAGCACTGCAGGGCTTCTAGAGAGCTATGTAAAGTGTGTCACCAAATATGACCATCCCTTTTTCTAGTACTGAAGGCAAATGAAGATCAACACATAGATGCCTAGTACTAGGATCGTTACCAAAGATTGTATTTTGAGGGTTGAAAGTAAGAACTCAATGAAGAACATCACAGCTACATGAATATGATCAAAGAAATAACTGTATATACTAAAAGGTAATCATACCTTCATTGGCTCCTGGGTTAGATGAATGGTGCAATGTGATAACGATGAAGCCATGCATGGAGAAGACAAGGCCGCGATCAGTTAAACAATACAGTTAGGCACTATGGATTAAAGGCATACAGAAGCAAAGAGTGCAACACAGTTCTATCAATTCAATATGGAAAGGCCACTTTACTTACAAGGCTCACCCCAGAAGGCTGCAAACTGCTTTTGTTTAAACCTCATCACCCAGAGAAAAACCAACCTCCAATCAGGTAAGAAACACCACATTAATTTGCATTCAATGGGGAAACAAGGTCTGTGTTCAACTAGTACAAACCCGTCTTAGTTAGGGGTTTAGATTATTATAGCTATGGGGAAGTTTACCTTAATGCAAAAAAATTCAGAGAAGTCAGATACGCAGTTTATCAAGTAGATGACAATGTAAAATATCAGTAAATTCAGGCGTTGCTCTCACCTCCTCTTAAAGGTATGGTCTTACTGAGGAATAATTCTGTAAGAAAGTATACGGCCCAAACCTTTCTTCTTTCCAGTTTGACTACCCTACTACTTTGAAAATGATTTAACTGAAAACTCGATCTGTCTATCATCAACTTAGACTCTTTTTTAAGCACATGTGCTCTGGACAGACAGAATGCTTCTTCATAAACGATTTATCATGGTGAATAACAAGGATCAAGACAGTAAATGTAAGCAATAAAACATCACAATGTATTAGAGCCTATTTGTGAGCTTAGCACAAACAACTGTAGACTGTGCATACCTACACAGTATAGCCTCCAGGGATCACATGCAGTAGCACGGATTGGCTCAAATCTAAGGACAGAGACGTGTTTTCTCCAGGCGTAAGTAATGCAACACCCCAGCTCTTCCAACCATAATTCCAGTACTAGTTTCCCTCCTTGTTATCTCCTTCCTGAAATATGAAGTTTGGCAACCTGCTCCGAAACTAGAAACCTGTTTCTTATGCAAAGAAACCACACCAGGAACAAAAAGAACCTCTGTTGGAACATCCTACCCCTTTATCCGGTAAATTGTCAAAAGCTGAAATTACAGGAAGACCTTCTCTAGAATCTGTAGGTATACCCAGTTCTACAAGTGCTTTCACGTGGTCAAGGACTTAACTATCAAAACCAAAGTTACTCCCTCTTTATCCTCTCAGAGCCTGGCTTTAGTCTAAGCCACTGTCTCAACAGCTGATGCAACACAAAAATAACCAGCAACAACTTATCACATCTCTAGCAGGATGCGATGCACCTTGCAGGAGAAACATTGCCACAACTAACATTTGAATATTTGAATGCATTTGAAGCACTTCACATGATACAGTTAATAAAGTGCATGGAATGAAAATACTGAGTTTGAACAAGGAATAAAGGCTAATTATTTGAGGTAGATGGCACCACCCTCACACGTTATCCATATATAACTGTTTTGCAATAAAATATTGTTTAATGGGGAAAAAAAAAATCCACTGTCCACCTTTGTGGTTCTCCAATACAGCATTAGAGTTCACATTAGCCTGTTGCTCCTCACCCAAACTTTTCAAATGACAGGCGGAGAAAAGGGCTTCTCAGAGACAGAACTCACACACGCTACATAGGCTGGCACGGCAAGGCTACTGCCCCTACCTGGAACTCTAGCAGGAAAAGAGTCTGGAGACCCTGCTCCAGCTCCTCCTTCCTCATCATCTTCCTCAAACTCCAAGTGTTCCTCTTCTCCAGGTGCTAAAATCTTCCTGTAAAACACAAGAAAGAAGAATGAGACCAAAGATCATTCGTCATCTGGCTTGCAACTCACAAGTCAGAGCAGGGGCAACACGCTTTAATGTCATTTCACACCTATTAACTACTACCTGTACCTATAGACTCTGACAGAGACTGCAGGAGCTCAACCCAACAGAAAGCACAGAGTCTAAAAGCAAGAGACAATACTGACAATTTCAGAAAGATGTAGCACGGGCTTGATTTTTAGTGGTACCTAGACAAACAGAATTCAAAAGTTTTTATTAACCACTTTACCCAAAGCAGCACAGCAAGTAGGTGGCTCTAGAAATTCTAATGTTTCAGATGTACGCCAGGTCCCAGGCTATGCTCCCTTCCAGATATATACGTATCTGCACATGAAGTGACCCCAGTTCTCCCTTACCTGAGTGGAACAGGCTGAACATCAAAGGGGAACTCCTTATTGTAAGTGAGGATATTCTTTAAGACTGCAGAGAGGGGAAAAAATAAGAATCCATATCCATAAACAAGCATTAATTCTAATACTTTGCACAGTTACATCCATTCTCACAGCACCTGAACCGACAAACTTAAGCACACGTGTAGGCTGCACATTCAGCCAGCCACCGTGGGCGTCCAAGCATGCTGGTAATACAGAGCTTAGTTGAGATTTTCTACTTCTTCATGCATGTGTTTTGGATTTTTTTTTTTTGTTAATGATGGTGATGGGGGGGGGGGGGGGTATTTGTTTGTTTTTTCTTTTTTTTCTGCGCTCAGATGTCTGGGCAGATTGGCAAAATTCAGAAGAGATACAGTGCAACATCTGACCATCAAGCCCCAGAGACACTGACTATATTCTCCAGCATTCAATGGGACAACGGCTTTGCCATTTCGATTGGAAACTTACTCAAGTTTTAGTAATCACAACTTTAGCTGTTATTTCCAAAAGCATTTACGAGTAAGAGCAAAACTTCCAAAAGCATGTGAAAGAAATAAGCATTTCATAACAGCTAAAGGGCCTAAAGATTTACAAGAGAACGTCTGCGGGGAGAGGCGCTCTCCTACCAGACAACGAGTATCCCAGACTGGGCAGGGGGAGAGGAGGTAGAAAAACTGAGTCCTCTCACTGAGCCTCTCTTTGCAATACGCCCTCTCAGAGCACAGGAAATCTCCCCTTAGGACTACTGAATGAGAACAAACTGCTTCTAAATGATGTTAAGATTACACAAATACCCAGAGGTACTTAAATACCAGTTACATTTAAGGAACCACTGCCAGGGCCCTCTGCATGAGACAATTCAGCCAGTGCAGGAGAGCTTCCCTGTCTGTCTTCATACTCACATCACTTAGTGTGGGCTCCATCATTAACTTACCAGACACCATCTGAATGCTGCAATGAATAAAGAATCCCTCAGGGAAACTATAAAGAACCCAAAATATCTTTCCAGTCTTTATTCATTCTGATTTTTTTTTCCTGATTTCTGTACCACCACCTGAGAGGTTAGGTACTGCCTGATTCCAGATGGACACAATACATAAATACATAGAAAGCTTCAAGTCGCCTTCAGTCAGAGATGCGACAGACAAAACTCATGCCGAGCCTCTCTCCCTCCAAAGACTTCTGCTCTGAGGGATCAGTAACACAGATTTCAACATGGTGGTGAAGAATCACAGCCACTTCCCAACAGGAAAGCATCTGGTTAAGAGCAGTCACCTTCCAGCACAGCTGAGGTTCAGGAAAAGCAGGGGATTTTTATCACACTCAATTCCCCAGCTCTTGGAGAGCTACATCATACCGGAGACAGAAAGTGGAACTGCCCCAGGCAGAAAAATCGCAGTAAAGCGAGATCTCTTACAGATCATAGGCACATTATACAGAAGCAATAGAAGTTACAGTAGTTCTCCTCCCATCTTCCAAAGGCTGGTAAGCACTAGATTCCTCTCCCCCGTAACCAATTTCTCTCACTACGTGAATGAACACCCCCTGGAAAAAAAAACAACTTAGCAATACATTTCAGTCATCACTAGAGGGCACAAAATACTCCACCGATATGAGCACAGGAAAAAGGCAAACAGTTTCACAGCGCCTAAAATCTCGACGCTGCCTGGAGACAGAGCTGAGCATACACCCTCCTGCCAAGAGAGCCGCAGCCAGGCACACAGGCGGTGGCACCGGAGCTGCCCACGGGAGTACGCCGCTTCCAGACATCCTGGCCGTGTCGGTGACTAAAGGTGATGCTGCCTGTTTAGCTCAGAAACACATCTGGAAACACCATCCAGAATCTCTTGCCTTTTGCCCACAGTAAGCTGTGGATCGAGTTTTTAATAGGCTTTCAACTCTGTCTCATCACCCACAGCAAATAATTTTGAAAAGTTGTAATACAGCAATTTACCAAAAGTGCTCCTTTAAACATCATCAGGGTAAGAAGTGGATCTACAGCACTCAGCCAGGGGAAATACTTATTCAAAGTCACTACGAAAGAGTAAAGCAATAAGACAGCTATGCAACATCCTCTGAGGAAAAGGAAAATCCTCTCTACGTCTATCATAAGTGGGAGTTTCAGTTGATTTAAATAAAAACAACGAGATCACAGAAAAAAACCCATTAGGTTACAATGAACAGAAATCTCCCTGGCAATACTGCGTAAGCCACTCAAGCTTTAAGAGGTTGGTTTGGGCTTTTTTGGTTTTAGTTTTGTTTTTAAAAACACACATCGCCTCCGTGAAAAAGAGCACTTCCCCTCTGTAACGCGGCTGCTGAGAACACAATTCATAGAAAGTTGTCCACGTGTGTAACTAATGGGCAGATCGCAGCGTTGTGGCCTCCATTTATGTTGCTTTTCCAACAGAAATCTTTTAAAAACACTGTTCTGCAGGCTTGCATGCAGAAGCTGCCTTTTCTTTTGCGACGTTGGACAATATCACATTGATTTTATCAGCAGTTGGCTGTCTCTTGAAAGAAAGAAATTACCAACATGAGCCGCAAAACCAGTACACACTAACTTGGTAAAGGCCACTGTCCATTTAGATTTTTAGTGACAGCCTATGATACCTGTACTGATTTATTTATTTTTAAATAGACAATACAAAACTATTCAGATACCAGGCTCCCCAGTACAACCCGGTGTCTACTTCTCTCATAATACCTATACACTGAGTTTGAAACTAGTCGCTTAGTGCCTAGAATCATCACACACCAAACACAGGCCACGAGATGTCCCGGCCTACCCATTTGGAATATGTATTTTAACACCGGTATAAGCTTTTACAAGAAAAGGATTTGTGAGACCCAGTGCGTTTGCAATGATTCCACACAGTGTAGTCTCAAAAGAACTATTTGTATGTATGGACCCTCCTGTAGCATTATTCTAGCACAAAAGATTCAGTGACAAATCCTATAAACAAACAAAACTAGCCAACTGCTTCACTTTCCAAGCAGCGTGAAAGGCAAGCTTAAGTAGGAAAAGTTAGAACTTGACAACACAAGATAAAAAAAGCTTAAATCTAAGGGCCCTGGTTACTATAACAACACCCCAACCAAATTTCTCAGCCATTTTGACAGCTTCAGGCACAAAAGTAATTAAAACAAGCCAAATTGTGTGAATAGCTGTTTTCGTTCCACCCTAACAGAATGGCTTGACCTAACAAAAGAATCACTTATTTTCATTGCCAGCCCAGATTTTTTTTTTTTAGCTTCTTCTGGTGGAAAGCAAGAGCAAATTGACAACACACAAATTAAAACACTTCACGGTGTATTTTGTGCAATGGCTGGTGTTGGCCTGATTAAAATTTACTCTATTCAAGATATACTTAAAAACCACAAAACAAAGGCACAATTCAGAGAGAAAGAGACCAGAACAATCCAAGTCAGACAGCAGCATTAAGAACATCAATGTTCAATTGTTGTTGTAGAAGCACCCATTCTCCCCCAAGGAAAACAACTCAGTGTCTTTGAAAACTGATGGCCACACACTCTTCCTCAGTTTTAATATAGTTGCTTGTTGTATGAAATGTGGGCTCAATGTGCTTCACACTGTTGAACAGTTTTTTTGACAGATTAAAAAAAAAAAAATCAGTTCTCTGATGGAGGGAAAGATAAGCAACAGGACTCTTGAAATTTTGGCTTTTACGAAAAGGAGGCATTTCAAGGGAAGCTTTACATCTGTTGGCAGAATGTAAATTCTGACTAAACCCTTCGATAGTCACTTCCTTTGATTTGCAGAACAATTTGATGAATTAAAACATGATTCTTCTCCCTCTTCCACCCTTCAGTCACTCACGGGGCATTTGCACAACGGAGTCCGAAATCCACAGTTATTAGATGATTACAACATTTTAAATACTTTGTAAACAGAGAGCTGGAGTATCTATACAAAATAATCCCAAACCAGAGGATGCAGAGGCCAGACATGCAATATGCGGATTGTGAAAGGCCTAATACTTCCAACACACAGTTAAACCCTTTCCCAAGTTACGGTCTTCACCGACTTAGGAGTCTTGTAACATACCTTCACTTTCAACTTCCAGGGAACAGTTTAAAAGCATTTGGACTCTATGTTTTTCTAAAGGCATTAGGAACTTCAATGCAACACCCTGCTTCTTAACAAGCTTCCCTGTATGATCCTGTGCCAGTTACTTAGAGAATGGGAGTGCGAGAAACTCAGCTTATTCATGAAGTGACAACACTTGCCTGCCTATCATGCTTATCCCCAACATCCCCCTTAATGATACAACTGTGACAGGAGCAAAACAAAACCAGCTTTTGCCAACATGAAAGAAGCTCTTCCACATCTCCTGTTCCCCAAGAACAGCAGAAACGTTAGCATTCAGGATAATACTGCTTACATGTGGAAGCTCTGATCCTAAAGATGCTTTGAGAATAAAGCAGCCAGTGTTATGGGAAGGAAAATGTAGCAGATAAATAGATACTTCCTACATGAAAAAGTTATTTCTGGATTGACATACCAAGAACTGACCCAGGATCAGTTGGGAAAAAACAACATCACACCAAACCCTTCAAAGACTGACTCACATCCTCACTTTGACTCTTAACTTCATTAGTCTGGTAGCATTACAGTGGCAGGCGGCAGGTGATTGGCTACCATGAGCACAAGTTAAATATTTTCAGAAGAAAAAATAAATTTCACACTGCAAGGAAGAAGACCACAAAGCGCTGAAATCCAGTTCAAGTAAGAAATGTGCAGGTAAATTTTACAGCTGATTATATACTGTACTACTGATAGCTTAAATTATTATTTTGTACAAAAATTAGCAGCACTTATTTGAGAATAAAGACAAATACATTATGTGAAACATTAGGACTACTATACTTTGAAGTTACCCGCATTACATTAGCTAATACACATCAAGTTCTGTCTACGTGGTAACAGATATTTGGAAGAGCCACCTAAAACCAGCATTACTGTCAAACCACATTGCGGTCAGTCAGTATTCATGCTGCTGTCACATTTTCCACTGTAACGATAAACGTCACTCACTTAAAATACAAAGATACTACTTACTTGGTTCCAGCTTCTTCAGATCCTCAAGCTTAAATTCATCCTGTGACTGGGTGGACTAGGACATTACAGAGAAAGAGTTAGAACTTAGTATGCATCTTCCCCTCAGACAGGGCTACCCTATCTTAGAATAAGCATGCAAGGTGCTTCCTTTGTTCAAACATACCAGCTTACTTCAAAGCTTCAGAGTCCTAAAAAACTGAAACAAAATCTTCCCAACAGAGGCTAGGTTCACGGGTCAGGCGGAAAGTGCATTACTTATAATTTATTGAGAACAAATTTATCCCATGTTCTAAGCTCTACTACAACGTAAATATTTTTAAAGCAATTAGTTGGTCTTTCATACTTACTGCGCAGAGTAACATTAAGACAGAGGGACTTCTTTTAATTCTTCCCCAGTCAAGTTGTTCTGAAGCAAGATCAGCTGTAAGACTACACTGCAAAGCGACGCTCCAACAGGAGCATTCACAGTTCAAGACACACGTCCAACATTGTAACGCTGGCACAAATTACAGTAAACAGGATGAGCTTGACAAAACACTCAGCTAAGAGCTCACTGCAAATGGAAGAGGGATTCCCAGCTCTCCTTTCTCCAACTCTGATGGTGCAGTTTCCTCATCTGGCTGTAGCACATGTCTGCTTCTCAGCAAGCCTATTGGACTCGCTAACTCAACGGAAAAGTTATAATTTTTTTATTCTGAGGTAGTTCACTGACAGTTTGATAAGCTGAACTAGCCTATTCTGAGATGACAAGTGGCAGAGCCAGCATAAGAAAAATAGCGCAAATACAAGGATTGACACTGGACATCCTCTTTCAGGCAGAGGATCAGGTCTTACCTGTTGTGTCATTGCACCCTTGACGTCTCTTAAGATTACCCATTGTTTTCAACATTTCTTCAAGGCCCAGCGGTTGTTTGTTTTTTTTTTTTTTCTCTTTGATTTTACCCAAGTGTCAAAAGGGACTTTTTGCAAGACTACAGAAGGACCGTAAAGCAGCTATACCCATACTGTTAGAAGAATGGGAAGAGATGACCACACTTGCTAACTGCTTTAATCTCTGCTAAGAAACTGGAACAAAACCACAGCAAGTAAAACACTCCCCAAAGCGAAGTGGAAGAAAAGTTCTAGTACCCTCACACAAGGTTATAAAATCCTTGAGTTACTGCTGAGGGACCGACAGCAAGGAAGGCTGTTCTTGCAAGACATCATCTCTTCAGTTTGGCAGGTTATGACATTGCTGCACCTTCTGCTGTTGCTCTGAGGCACGACCCAACCCATGAAGCTGTCCCACAGTGGAACACACCTGCCCTCATCACAAAGTCACAGGGAATCAGAACAAGCACAACACTGTTCAAACACCCCACATTTATTTTAGATTAAAATAGAAAGACAGCTAGAGATAACCAAATAATTCTTCAAAGGTCACACAGCCTCAAGACTGGTCAGCCCCCACCTCATCAGTCCAGCTCCAGCATGACGACTAAGTTGCCACTGCATCACAGCCTCTCAGACAAATGAAGGCAGCACAGTGGAGCTGCTAAACCTTGTACAGCAACATGAAGTACTCAGGAGCGCTGCCTTGAGCAACTCAATGCAAAATTAGCCTGTCACCACTCTTTGTCAGTAAAGAGGTAATCCAATAACCCAAACTGTGCTTCAGTTCGTTCATCCCTCCCCTGCCTCTTTTGGCAACTTCTCTCGCTTCCCTTTTGTTTTGGGGATAAGATTGTGCTGATGGAAAAAAGAAACTCACTTCCATGACACCTACATCCAGTCCAGAAAAAGAGTCCAAAGAGTAGCTTCTAAATCTGGATGGGGCTTTGAACAACCTGGTCTAGTGGGAGGTGTCCCTGCCCATAGCAGGGAGGTTGGAAATAGATGGTCTTCAAGGTCCCTTCCAAACGAAACCATTCTATGATTTTCACACATTTGCCTACAGCACTGACAGTTTTCATGACTGCTACAAAGTAATTTTTATCATTTTTATTCTACACACACATTCTTTCTTGTGCTCTATTATGATTTGTGAAGTGGCTGAATTAGATGCAAGGGTCACTCTGGGGATCTTTTTACCCTTGCACACAGGTTAGGAAGACAAAGTAATCATTTCTGAAGGAGTAAAATGAGGTAAAGAACCAAAGACACAAAAGCTGCAGTTAAATTCCTGTACAAACCCTAATACATGCTCATATAAGCACTTAAAGGTTTTTAAGGCAGCCCCTTGGGGCATCATGCTGACAAACTGGAAAGTCCAAGTGTTCAAGTGTTTGTTCACTCTGTTTTCAGAAGTTTTGGCTATGTCTGAAGACATTAAACTAGTTTTGAAAAGCTCTACAGTTCCCTATCACTAAAGTATGAAGTCACATAGGAAAAAGAGCTATACCTGTAAAGCTGCACTTCTCAGTTCCAAGCATGTTGCAATTTTAGCTATGGTTTTCTGTAAAAAAAAAAAAAAAAAGAAAAAATAAATTTACTTAATTTTGTACTGAAACTGCCTTCTTCCACATTCATATTTGTTTAAAATATAAATACAAACAACCCGTTTTCTTGCAAAGATTTCAGATCTATTATTCAGTACCAGATCATCCAGCATCAAAAGCTTTTTTAGACACAAGCAACATTTTCTGAAAGCGCAATAGATGAAACAGACATCTGCCACTTATCCCCCCTCCCACCACTCATCAACACAGATGGGGGTCATTCACTCAGCAGAAACTGTAATAATGCCTACTACAAACCATAAATTGTTTATAAACTCAACTGCTCTGAAGTGATAGGTGAGAGCAAGGAAAAAAAAAATATCCAACTGAACAGTGTATTACCTTCTGAGAGCTTGAGTGGTTTGTTCTAATTTGCCCTTTTAGGAGTCACGCCCACAGTTTCCCTGTTGGGTTTATAATCTCAGCAGACCAGTTCAGCCCTCCTCAGAAATTACAGAAGCCCAGTATCTCAGCACTGAAAAAACACGGTCCGCTTTTGTGGGTTTTGGTGGGAGGGGGAAGTATAAAGGCGGATTATTTTTCTAGCTTTCTATTTTTGTAATTTTAAGACATTTAAACTCCGAGTGAAGCATGAAATAGGTTCTTTGATTCAAACTTGTCAGCTATCTAAAATACTCCTGAGCAGAACTATGAAGTAATTTCTTATTTTAATTTAAGAATGTAGAAAGAGGGAAGGGTTTCAAAATAGGCCATTGCTAGCAGTCTTACTTTAAAGGCAGTGCTACTTAATCTTTTATGTCTCACAAAATAAGAAGCTCCAGCAACAGTCACATTTGTTTCTATTATTACCAGCCAAAAGGAGGAGTTAAGACTTCGGTAACTGACAGCAAGTGGACGTAACTGCACAGTATATTTTACCTTGCCTGACTATCACAAGTTTGTTCATGAACTAAAAGGTTTTAGTGAAGAAAAACTAAGACTATCCGCAGAGATAAGGGCCAAACATAATTCAAAGTGCTCTGTGGAACATTTATAGGGCAAAAAACCCAGCAACAATGAAGCTACAAAGCAAAGCACTTTATTTTCAAAGTAAGTTTTCCCCCCAGAAGGAAGATTAAAGTTGAAATACGCACCTGTAACTCATTCTCTCCTTTTAAATCAGGCAGTATAAAAACAGCTCCCCCCAAGCTGGATGCACGGGGAGAAAAAGATCTCCTACAGCACAACTCTTGCATCTAAAGATCTTCAAGGGTATGGGCATCTGGCAAGTTATGTGGTATCAATCAAAAGCCAAAACTTCCCTTTAAAGGAGGGTTACATTTTAGGGCTCCAAGAGGTTTGTAGCAGCAAATAAAAAAGCTTTTATCTACATGCTTTCACAACTACCTTCCCCAGTCATCTGCCCTGACTCCCCTGCAAAGGGATGTCACAACTCCTTCTCACACAGCTCCTGGGCCACCACTAGTTTCAACAGGCTGGGCTAAAAGCTAAGCGGCTCCAGTTTCAGTTCACCTTACGCCACACAAAGTTGGAAGAGTTCAGGAGCTGAATCATAAACAGATCAGACATCAATACCTCAAGGACAGAGCCAACAGCTGGAGTGTGTCAAAGCCTCAGATACCTGATTTTCATCTGACATCACAGCCTCATCAAAGTTTTCAAAGCCCTTTCTCCCTAATTGGTATCTCCTCTAGTCTTAAGCACTCTGTTACAACATGGCATTAGCCCAGACTTTACATCCTCATAGTTTGTATTACTGTCCATTGTATGGAGGTCTTATAAAAAATTCAATTCTTTTGAGCACCTTCCAGGAAAGTAGCAAGTGATGCATATTAGCACAGGACACACATTGTTTTCTCCTCTACCTAGGATGCAGCACATGCAGCGGTGTGCTATTTGAGAATTTTAGTATAGACCAACGTCACCACATGCTTGCATGCAAGATGGCAGAGTTAAAACAATAGTACAGCTCCATTTCTGTGGAGGTTCATTTTGTAGTCTAGGTTCAGTCAATAAACTTCTACCTCCCTGAAATAAATTCTGCCACATAACAGAAATCCATGGCTGGATCTCCAACGTAGCTTGGAAAAACAGAGATTTTTTGAAAGAGACAGGAATATATAGTACTGGATTAATTTTGATGCTTTCAGACCCAGACTCCATACAGGGGTGTTGTGGATTTACATATACCTTCAGGCTGGATGGGAGGACACCAGGCAGTACTACAGAAACAGGTTCTCTGTCTTCAGGGTAAGAACGCACTACATTCATCTAATCAGCTGCAGTGTAACAAAAGGAATTCCTTTTTATATTTGAGAACATCTGGAAAGATACATTTGCAAAGGTAGAATCTTAGAGGAAGGTGTGAAGTAATGGGTAAAAGAAAGGAATCCAGAGGTTCCCTAGGGACGGGAGGGGAAATCTCTAAGGTTTGACTGCAGCTCTAACATTTGCAAAAACCCAGCTGTTCCGATGGTTTGGGTGTTGATTGCTGAGCAAAGAGTATGCCCATTCTGTGTTAGATCAAAACCCCTCCAACTCCACCACAGAAAGAGGGCTACGAGTTCCCAGGGTGCCAGCACACAGTCCCTGTGCCCCACGACAGACACAGAACATGTAAACAGAGTTTCATATGGCTCTTCCCCTCCCAGTCTCGCATGCAGACCATTAAACCCACACTGTAAATGAGGTCTCAAGAAGCACTGCTCAACCCCTATCTCCTTTGTCAATTCACCAATAAGCTCAGCAAAACTCCAGTTCCCTATCCTGCAGACTCCTAACTGTTTTCCTAAAACTGCCTGAACTCGGTACCTCCTAACAGGACCAACGGCTATACAAAAATGTGTGTCCTCTGGCTCCTGGGGGTTGAAGGGCAATAATGGCTCTAGAAACAGATTAATTGAAGAGAGTTTGGGAGTCTTAAAATAGTAAAGAATAGGTTTTATATGGAATCTATTGAAATATGGCAAGCTCCCAGCAGGCATTATTCATAACTATTTTTTTAAGGGACCACACCCAACCCAAAAGTTAAAAATGCAGCTAAACACTGCTATCATTTTCAGCTGCAACTATCCCATGCAAAGGCTCCTTTTTGCAGCAGGGAAAACACTCTGCATCTCATTAGAAAGACTGAAGCCATAATTAACTTTGCTAGTTTAAAATAGTTAAGATTCAGTTTTATGTAAACTCGTGATTAGACAGGGAAAAAGTCAGTTGATCTCGTAGTCAAGGTTTCTTCAGTGCAGTTGTGTGAGTAATGACTGTGCTAACTGTAATGCAGTCAAAGATGTTTGCATAAATACAGAGCCAGAGCAGAGTTTGGCTTTAAAGAGAGGTCTAGGCTGTTAGGAGACCAGTAGTTTAATGAATCATGCTAAGACTGTTCAACAGTGCTCTTATTGCAGCAAGTTGCCACTGCAGAAAAAAAAAGCATGGTTTTCTAATACTGAAGAAATCTCAGCCTAGCACAAAAACAGTTACACGAGAAGCAACAACTGCGGTTAGAAGAGGGCTTTAAAGGTCAAATTTATTGCATAGAGAACTGGGTGAGAGTAACGATAGCTGGAGGCAAGCTGACAACCATGGCCAAGCCTAACTGAAACAATTCATGTAGCAAAACACAGTGGTTGATGATGAATGAAGACAGGATTTTTTAGGAAATTAAGGTAAAACAAAGAACATCAGGATGCAGATGTTAAGACTGAGGCAAATCCACCAGTAACTATCTGTTAGTATTCCATGCACGCAGCTTTGAGGAGATGAAATTGTTGCACCGCCTCCTTAAAGCTGTTGCAGGGTGACTAGATTTAAACACAATGATTTGTTGTTTACAGTATTTATCCGCAGAGAAATACTTCAACAAAATTCAAAATCACTAATGAAGATTCCATCACTGTCAATTATCCAAGTCAAGACAGAGCCTTTCCCAAGGACTAAAACTCCAGAATTACATCCAGCAGTAAATGTAAGATGACAACGTTCCAGAATCTGAAAAATCCAGGAATGAACAGCAAGTTCTGGAGACTAGTCTGCTCTATCAAGGGAAGGAGCATACAGTGTTTCAAAACAGACTCTTCAGATCAAGAGCAAAAAGGCAAGATATGAGTATTTAGAAGTCTGAATTCTTACCATAAACAATACATTTATTATAAGATAAATGATAACTGGCTCACAGTATGTCTAGGAAAGAAATCGGTGGTATCTGTCAAGCATTGTTAGATTAACAGATTGTATGATTATACTAGCAAGTAACATACCATCAATTATGGTGTGGCCATATCTGCACTGTAACACCACCTGTGATGCATGAAATAAACCCAAATATGGAAAAAGTTTATACAAACAGATGGGGCTGAGGATTTGAACCTAGCCTTGCCCTTTCCCTGTAGCTGTAAAGCTAGTAGTTTTCCCTTGGTACAGAGGAATCGCTGCCGAAATCCATCTTCCCCACTGAGTACGTCAAGTAAGAAACAACGACAGCCTCGCAATAATTCTTAGCAGTAGGTATGCTCCTTTGCAAAACAGCTAACTGTAAATCTACACAAAGACTGGAAGAAGGGTAGATCAAGCAACTGGAAATCATTATTAGCTTCACAGCCTTGCCTTCTCCAATCTATGAAATTCTGTGCACAGCCCTGGCCAGTAATATCAGATAAGTAAACCCTGAAGTTTACACACTCTTCTACATTCAGAATAATAAAGAGATGGCTCTTATATGACATACAGAACCTCAGAAAGAAAGTTATTGGGGAAAGATACTTTCTGGAAACGGGAGGAAAGCGCATATTGGTGGATGCATTGGCAGGAACTTAGTTGAGCAAAAGTAGCTGGTTTGGTATGTAGATTATTTTTTGAAGGGTGGCAAGAGAGAAGATGAATTTCTATTTAAGCAAACTGCTTGAAAACCAAAAGCATGCTAAACTTTACTCCTACAAGCCAAGTGAATGACACTAGCGATGATAGTAATTGGTCACAATCACTAGATTACACTGTCTGAGCTCCCACAGAAATAGGGAAGACCAGAACAGCAAGGACCTTAACATTTTTCTGTACAGAGTTTTAAGTGCTTCTTCCAAAGCAATAGCAAGACTCTTATTTTTGTTGTGACTAGCATTCCTCATGGTAGAGGAGGGAAAAAGAACATTCTCTCAACAAAATGTTGGGGAATTTGGCTGTGTATGTGGCTAATGAAATAGGCACCACCATTTGATAATCAGATCAAAGTTTCAGTGCATCATCCCCTTACTGATCTACAAAAAAAGGCAAGTGATATAAACCTCAACCTCTTTTGTAAGTTATATCAGCTTTAGAAACAGGTTATCACTCTGCAAGGATTCAAAACAGCCACTCCTTAGTTTTTCTTTCCAGAAGACTGTTGCGTTCAGACATGATCACAGTTGCACATCTGAGGTCAGTTATCTCTGCTTCCTGAGCCCCCCAGGCCTTTCCTCACGGCTGACCTCACTCACTTCCACAACCTGGTCCAAGGTCCTTTCCACAAGATTCAGGGAACATCTGGAAGCAAAGCCCTGTGTGGTTCTGGTTCCCATACTCACAGGAGATGATGCCTCCAGAAGTGAGATTAACAGCTTCGTCTTCATAAAATAATCATATTTTCAAAAGCACCCAGAGAGGGGAAACACGCGGTAAAGATGACTATAGCTAACAACGATGCAGAAAGCTACCAGCAAGGGACAGAGAGCAGAAGCAATCAAAGAGTAAGCAGCTGTCCAACATTAACAAAGCCCCCAAGCCTTCAGTTCAGGAAAGGTGGACCAAATCCTTCTCCAAGATTATGACTCAATTTAAGAAGATCATGAGCCTTATCTTCTTTGCAGAAGGTAAACAGAACATGGAAGAGCTGCTCTTTGCTTTTTTTATTGGTACACACTGAGGAAACAGTTACAAACCTCTGTCAGATTCTACATAAAGGTGTATTTCTTTGTAATGAGCTTCTTTAAACACATCAAGTTCATCTCCAATTTCTGTAGCCATGACCTGTTTTTGGGACCAACATTTCCAAACACAAATCCCATTACTCTAACACCCTATTACCATAGGTGAGATTCTGGGCTAGCAAAGGTCAATTTTCAGGCAATGACATTCCTCAAACAAGTGATTTTAACTGTGAAATCTGGAAATACAGGGGTTCTTTAATT
Source organism: Rissa tridactyla (assembly GCF_028500815.1). Lineage (NCBI taxonomy): Eukaryota > Metazoa > Chordata > Aves > Charadriiformes > Laridae > Rissa > Rissa tridactyla. Next base: position 17,146,611 of record NC_071468.1, on the reverse strand, counting down.
TGGTATTCCTAAGAAAAACATGCCTTTATACAAGAAATGAAAATTTAGAAGGGCCTCATATCTCAAAATAAATTGTTTTGCTGAAAATGCTTCAGTTTACAAGACCTCAGCTAGCATTTTCCTCTTAAATCCTTTCACAGAATTTCATTAATATGACGCTGAGACAAGACACAGGGTTTTCAACTGAGGGGCGGGAGGAAGAAGTGAAGTAATTTCAATATTTTGAAAGACTATAAACAAATAACATTCTAGGAGACTACTAGGGAGTATTCTGCCAGGAGTCTTCCCAGTCAGGTGTTACATGTTAAGCTAAAATCCTCCTCGCACACCCTTGATGTCTGCAGTTCAAGACATTTTGTATTCAGACTTCACAACATAAGTTGTGCTAACGTTGTATAAGCAAGTTATCAAAAGGCCACCCAAAAAAAGAAACACCCAGGTTATAAAGGACTCTGGCCAGCGTGCATGACTTTCAATATTACACAGCAGAGCATTGGTCATATCTAATGACAGCAACTGTTTTAGCCACCTTTCTGTTTTTGTGCATATATTGAGGGACGAAAAAAGGTCTCGTAAGGCTCTGGTGTGTGAAATAAGAAAAACCCAACATAATACACATCAACATCTACAAATCAAGCTCCTTGACTGAGCAAACAGCAATACTCACCTTTTGATCTTCCGTGAATTCAGAGTTGTTGTGCTGAGACTGCGCCTCTTTTTGTAGATGCCTTGCTAATCTGGATGGGAGGGAAAGAAAACTGTAGAGTGGGAACACAACACAGCAACACACACCCCCCAGTCTCCAGAAAACATGACAGCCCAAAGGTCTGTGAGACTGCTGCTCCAAATAATTTTTGTTTTAACAAGGATTTCTATAACCATGATAGGCCATACTTAAAAAAAAATAATCCAGAAGATGGACAACGTATGCAACTACATTAGGCAGGAAAGACTACATATATAATGTATCAGGAAAGGACAACAGGTAAGAAGGTCCTTCTAGCCAAGAGCCCCTTTTATAAGCACTGACCTTTTTCCTCTCCCCGTCTTCTTATTTTATAACAACAAACCATACTCCCTGTGAAGGCCCACAGTGGAACAAGCCCATGTGCATTCCACGGGGAGAGTTTGAGGCAAGTGGGATTGCCAGGAGGCACAGGCACCCTAGGGGATGGCCGCAGGCTCTCCCAGCGCTGGAAGCCCAGAGCAGGGCAGCCTGGGCCAAGGCTGGCCAGGGTGTATCAGCTCACATTTGTGCCTGTCAGCATCACATGCAGAGCAGAGACCCCACCCCGTGTCACCAGGGAGAAAGGAGTACCAAGGGGTTTGGAAAGGAGCAGTAAGCAAACAGCTCCAGAAAGCGAAAGGAAACTGGAGAGGGAAGCTATGGGAAGAGTTACTGTTTCCGTCCGGGGAGGAAGGAGAACATTAAACAAGCAAAACCTCTGGGCAATTGTTGCCATTCCCCGTAAATAATTAAAAAAAAAAGCAGAGGGGGAGGAGGGACAGGGGTTGAGGGGAAACTCAGGGACAGCAGAAGCACTCAAGGCATCGCAATACGCTTCCATCTGGAACCTCAGAAGTTTGCCTTATTAAAGAGATTCAGCTTCTTGACACCACTGCAGTGGGCATTACCCTGGGTTTTTTGTGGAGGGTGGGGGAGGGTTAAAAGACATACACCAAGATGCATACACCAAACCAGGTTACTGTCAAAGCCTGTGTCAGAAATAAGAATCAGAATTCAATTATTTCTTCAGTTTTCCTAAAAAATAAACTCTCTTAAAAACACAAGGACTGAAGCCTCTGTAGCTTTTAACTACACAACCAAACAGGACAAGGTAACTGCACAACTCAGCGGTGTTGGCCCCCTTCAGAGGGGGAACGGGGCGGGGGAAGATGGTGGCTGAAAAAAGACAGCATAAACATGCATGAATCAAAATGTACACTCCTTCCCTACTGCCCCCGCCGATATAATACACAGGACATGTAGAAAGGGCACTTAAAAGTGATGATTTAAGAAAACATATCACCATAGCAGCAATATGTCACCCACAACAAGCAGCATGACAGTATTAATGTGTCTGCAAGCATCAGTAACGCAACCCTCTTCCCAATACAAAAAACCCCCACCCTAATCCAAATGAACGCATCTGGCATCCCACTTGAAGCTTGTTCAAAGTTGGATCAGACCAAGTTCTACAGACAGGGATATTCAACAGGGAAGCACCTGAATGAATAAGGGCCAATCTTTGCCCCAAATCTCCTGGAACTTCCAGGATCAACATAAAGACCTGAGCAGACATAAGTCCTCCTGGACACAGGAGGCAAATAATTGTGTTTTACATCAGCAGCCATTAAATTTGTGGACTGAACTACCTTAGATTAGGGAAAATCTCAGTGTCAGCAAGCTCACTATAACCACCTTCTCCCCAGCCTCCCTGTGCTGATCAGTACAGGCCTTACCAATGTGAGCAGCACCCGGCCAACTGCAGCAACACACTCGTTCATCCCATCACACGTTGCCATTTGAGAAGGTAACAGCATAAAGCCATGCCATTACATCTCTCTAGAGCTACAAGTAAGTATCTTGCCCTGTGCTTATTTGCAACTTCTACCCTATACATTCAAGTTGTTTTTAATTTACCTGCTATATCTACAAGAACCTGATACACTCACCGAAAAGGTTCTGCTCCTCTAGGAAATACCTCCCTGTAATCCTTTGATCTTCTCTCCCCTTTCTTCTCCCTCCTGGAACCACAGAGTTCATCTACTGATGACTACTCTATTCAGTAGAAACTCACTGATAAGGCTTGCAAGAGCAGCTTACAATACTACTCAAGAAGAGCTTTCTTACAAAGATATCACACTGTGCCAAAGTCAGAATAAAGCAAGAGCATGAAGATCACCTCATTCTCATCAGACACAAGTGATGCTGGGAGGAAGGGAACAAAAGTCATACTTCAACTCTCAAACTGCCTGCAAACGTTTAGCAACCTTACTTCTCAATGAAGCGATCTCAGAATGAGAAGCCTGAAGACTTTTCATTCTGAAGAAACATCATTACATGAAACTGGCTGCTGAGACTGCCGAGTTTAAAGCACTAAGATCCTACTGGATTCCTTGTAGATGTCCACATAAGGGCAGTTATTAAAAATATCTTCTTTTACTTTCTGATGATTGTTTTTATCTTCTGAGATACAGATCTGGAAGAGAACTTCTTTTCATCCCTGTGACAAGGTTTGTAGTAGCAGCTTGTCCTGTTCTAAAGGCCATCAGCAAACAGCAAATAACTGAACTCGCATCATCCTGTCTGGTGAGAGAATGAAATGATGAGATTATAGCATCTCATGACTATGCCGTATGCAGCCTGCAGTCTAGTGACTCTGGCAACTGAACTGGTGGCCAGTGTGGTTACAGCCAATAACTCAAATAGTCCTGAACAGTGCTAGAAGATCTCTCGGAAAGCATCTCTTCAGCTGACTTTCTTTCGGGGAACCCTCTGTGCAAACCCTCTGGACTTCTTCCAGAAAATGCACTATAAGAAACTTAGCCTACAGATCACAAGGAAATAGCTTTCATCTTCATGGTGATGAGCATACTACAGGAGAGCATTTAGACTAAAGCTACCAGGTGTGTTTCTAAGGATACCATCAACAGTGCCAACACTGGCCTGATACCAAGGGATACACGGATGGCGTGATCCCACCCAGTGCAGGACAACCTAACTGAGGCTGCGCCAGTCGCTGCCCTGCCACCACCGGGTTCCCCGCTCTCCCACCCGGGTTCCATCGGGGGTGAAACACCCAAGGGTGCGATGGGCCGGTTTTCACCCTGATGGGTCGTTTGGGGTTTTTAAGAGGGTAAGGCAGCCCATTTGCCTCAGCCGGGTGCCCCCTTCCTCACACGCACGGTGCCCGGCGGACGTGGCGATGGGATGGGGGTACCCCGGGCCACCGGCGCCTGTCGCCACGGGGCTCCACCAGCCACCAGCCTCGACGGCCCACGCCCGGGGGGCCCCGCGGCTCCACGGCCCCCACCCTCGCAGAAGGAGGGGCCGGCTCCCGCCTCACCCCCCAGCAAAGGGGGACAGCGCCCGGCCGAGCACCCGCCACCGACCAGCGGCCTCGGCGGGGCGGCTCCCAGCGAGTTTGGGCGGCGGCGACCAGCCCCCCCCCCCCCCGCCCCACCTGAGGGGACGCCCCGACCCAGGGCCCCACGCTTTATGTACCGGCGGGGCCTGAGGGGTGAGGGGTGCCGCGGCCTAGGCCCGGCGGGGCTCCCCCCCACCCTGCCCCGCCCCGGGGCCGCACACCACCCCCCCAAGCCCCGGCCCCTCGCCCGGGGTTCTATGGCCGTGCCGCGGCCCGGCGGGTCAGCGCCGGGAGCCGCCCGCCCCCGCACTCACATCTGGTACTCGTCGATCGCCTCCACCAGTTGCCCCCAGGAATCGAAGTCGGTGCCTTTCCTGAAGCTGGCGCCCCAGCGCTGCAGGAGGCTCCGGGCCGCCTCCGACATAGCCCCAGCACTAGGGCACCATGCTCACCCCGGGGGCCGGGGCACCGCGCCGGGCAGCCGCCTCCCGCCAGCGCCAGCCCCGCGCCCGCCGCCGGCCCGGCCCAGCCCAACCCCGCCGCCGCGACAACCAAACACGGCCACCGCCTCCCACCAGCGCCGCCCAGCGAGGTAGGCTGCGCCGGCCGCGCCCGCCCGCGCCATCGCTACCGAGGCGGCAGCGAGCGGGGGAGGGGGGGGGGGGGGGGGAAGCCCCATTTCCGCCTCGGTAGCTGTCATGGCGGCGGTCACGTGCCCCCTGAGGGAGCCCCGCCCTCCCAGCTGGGTCTCGGCGGCACCCTCGGCTCCTCTCCGCTCCGCTCTCGGTCCTGCCGCCGCGGGAGGCCTCCCCCTGCCGCCTCCCGGTAAGCAGCGGCGCCCCTCTACCGGTCACCCGTCACCTTGGACCGCCGTCTCTTCGCGCCTCTGTTTGTGGCCCTACCCGGGGAGGGCTGCGGGGCCTGGCTGTGCCTCCGCCGGCTGCCTCGACCCCAGCCGCGGGGTTGGCGGTGGCCTGGGGGGGATAACGGAGAGGTGTGGAGGGGAAATAACCGTCGGGATCAATGCAATCGGCCCGATACGATGTCATCGGCTCTCTGCTGGCGCTGCCTGCGGCGGCGGGCGTGTGACGCACGGCCGGGCGGAAGTGGCGGCGGGTCGTTACCGGGAGGGTCCCGGCGCCTGTGCGGGCCGCTTGTGCCGCGCTTGGTGGCGGCGGCGGGGCTGGGGGAGCCGGGCGGTACGGAGGCCACTGCTGTGAAAGGGGCTGCACGCTGGGGTGGGCCTCGGTCGGCCGGTGTGTGCGTGCCGCTGGCGACGCGGCGGGCTTCGGCGGGGCAGGCCTGAAGCGGTGGGCACCGGGCAGGGTCCAGCCGAGCTCTGCCGGGTGCGGGGGGTGAAGGCGGTGTGGACACGGAAGATCTCTCGTTAAGCGCCTGTCGCCTGGCTCGGCCGCGACTGAGGCGTGCGACGGCTCGTCTCCGGCGCGCAGGTGGGTGGCGGCGTCGTGATGGGTGCTGACACGGTAAACAAGTCTCCCGCGCGGTCAGGGAGACCCGGGCGGTGTCAGGGGATCGCTGCTTGGCACATCTCCCTTTTGTTTTGAGCAAATAAAATCACAGAACCGTTTTGGTTGGAAGAGACCTTTATGATCATCAAGTCCAACCATTAACCTGTCACCCCCAAGTTACCGCTAAACCATGTCCCTCAGCGCAACGTCTACGCGTCTTTTAAATACCTCTAGGGATGGCACCTCCACCACTTCCCTGGGCAGCCTGTTCCAATGCTTGACAACCCTTTCACTGAAGAAATTTTCCCTAATATCCTTCCTAAATCTCCCCTGGTGCAACTTGAGGCCGTTTCCTTTTGTGCTATTGTTTGTTATTTGGGAGAAGAGACCGACCCCCACCTCTCTACAGCCTCCTTTCAGGTAGCTGTAGAGAGCGATAAGGTCTCCCCTCAGCCTCCTTTTCTCCAGGCTAAACCCCCCCAGCTCCCTCAACCGCTCCCCATAGGACTTGTGCTCCAGACCCCTCACCAGCTTCTCTGGACGTGCTCCAGAATCTCAATGTCTTTCTTGTAGTGAGGGGCCAAAAATTGAACACAATATTTGAGGTGGAGCCTCACCAGTGCTGAGTACAGGGGGACGATCACTTCCCTAGTCCTACTCACTACACTATTCCTGGTACAGGCCAGGATGCTGTTGGCCTTCTTGGCCACCTGGGCACACTGCTGGCTCATATTCAGCCTGCTGTTGACAAACACCCCCAGGTGCTTTTTCACCGGGTGGCTTCAAGCCACTGTTCCCCAAGCTTGTAGCGTTGCATGGGGTTGTTGTGACCCATGTGCAAATTTATGAAGCTGCAAAGTGTTTTGTAACGATAATCTTAGACATTCAAAAAGGATTGTAAGGTGATGGGGTCTCTAGTCTGACGTCCTGCTTGGAGCAGAGTCAGCTCTGAGGTCAGACCAGGTGGCTCTGGGCTTTATCCGGTGAGGTTTTGAAAGCCTTTGAGAATGGAGGCCACATGAGCTCTTTGGGCAACTTGTTCCTCAGTTCCGCTGTCCTCATGGTGAAGAACTTTCTCCTTTTGTCCAGTGCAGACTTTCCTTGTTTCAATATGTGCCCATTATATTTCATCCTCCCACCATGCACTGCTGTTGGATGCTCATTGGAATGCTTGTGTTATATGTGTTTGATGAAATTGGGGTAAAAGATGGTTTGCTTTACCTGTACTCTACCAAACTTCCAGGTCTGTTACACGTATGTAAATATATCCATGTTTTCAGCAAGGTTTACTATGTAATTGCAGTTTCATCTATATCAATGGTGCCACGATAAAAGCTGCTAATGGATTGACCAGACCTCAGTGAATTGAGATATACCTATAAATTACATAGGAAATATTCAGCCTTGTGCAGGAGGTAACAAATGTGGGGGTTTTTTGAGTAAAAAAAAAAAAGTATGCAGTAATACAGAGCAAAGTAGATTATAGCTTTTTGTCCAAATTAAAATAGTTGCCTCAGAAAGCGTATGTATTTCTGGAAGGTGAAATTCTCAAACTAAGCACATGGATGACGAAGACAAGGTGCGTGGAAGCTTAGTGTTTCAAAGGGAAAAAAAGAAATCTAATTTATTCTGTGTAATTAGATACAACTTTGCAAATTAATTTCTTTCCTTATTGTTTACATTTGGGATATATTTTTGTGAGCTGAGGCGCATGGTATATCTAGCATCTCAGTTGTACCTGTTCCTGCAGCTATTCATTTCTTTCCACGCTTTAGGTTTGGCGTAAACAACACTACAGAAAGAAAATGACCCACTGGTTTCATCGCAACCCTTTGAAGGCCACAGCTCCCGTTTCATTTAATTATTATGGGGTAGCTACCACTCCAGCTGCAGCAAAGGTTTGCAAGTAAGTGTGCTTGTGATTAACTTCACTCTGTCTCTCACAGTTTGGAGGACATCCTTAAAAGTAATGGTTACTCTTCAGTTTTTGTTCTGAAGACGACTAGAAACGTGTAGGCTGGGAGACAATAAGACACTGATGACACTGAACGTTTAGTTACAAAGAGTGGATTATCCAATTTTCAAGTCTCTGAGTGTGTAGCAAGGCCTATTATAATAATTCAGACACAAAAAGGCTAAACATTTCATTGTCTTTCTGATGACTGTGCATTCTTCTGCAAAAGATTACTTAAAGTAATTTCCATAAGTGAATAAGGCATGAACATTCTATTGTAGATGGGAATATAATGAAAAGAGATCTTGTCTTATTTTGCAGATAGATCTATTCTTACCTCTTCACATGCTCATCCCACTCTAATATTGAAGAATATTCCTGCTTGTTACTTCCCTCCCCTCCCCCTGCACCCAGCCTCTCAGTAGTTAAAGGCATAGTTATTTTAGTTTGTGTTAGAATAATAGATTGATAATGAGTACTGATTATGCATTCCTGTCTGTCCCAAATGGATTGTTCTTTAAACTGAAGAGTCAATCGTATCTATCTAGAGGAGAAAGGAAGATTTTTTTTGTATGTGTTGGAATCTTCCTTGTAATGTACCTTTCCTTGCCTTCAGATAGCTAAATTGAATGCTTAGCTTCACTTTCTTAGCCAAAAGGGTGGTGGCATACATGGGTGGGTACTTTCTTAATATTACATTTTTGGGTAGAATTTCTTAGGTTTATTTTTTCTGGTTTTTTTCACCCTTCATACAGTGATTTGAGGCTATCTCGAACACGACTGTTGGAGCTGTTTACAGACTCGAGTTGTAATCCAGAAATGATGAAGAATGCAACTGACTTGTACTTCTCACTCTTGCAAGGTAGGAACATTTATTAGCAATACTGCCAATCCATCAAGAGGTATGTAGTTTGAGTTTTAATGACGCTTCTCAGAATGTGTGTTGTGTTAATCTTCTGTAAAGAAGCTTTGCACTTCTCAGGAAGAAGAGTGAGTATCTTCATGGGTTCTATGCTTGATTGCTTGATACCAGTCATGGATACTCACCAGGCCCTTTCTACAAGTTTCAGTGTCCTTTGTGACCCTGCCAGTACTAAGTATGGCAGTCTGTCCTCTTGCTTTTAACTTCCTTCTGCTTCCTGCTTGAGGAGAAAACATGTATTTGTCTCTTCGATCGTGGTGAATTGCTCCTTAAGTATAAATTGAGTCTATTAATTAGTTGGTAGGGGTTGCTTTTGGGTGTAAACCTACAGTTTGTCTAACGCTAGATAATAGACTTGTTGCAAGTTTACACTTCTGCTGCTGCTTGTCTTAGATGTATATATAGGTGCTCATTAGCATAGTACCTATATTTTCAGTAGATGGTCACCTATGATGAGGCATTCCCTTGAAACATTCCCCCTGCCAATATTTTGATAACCCTTTCTTAGCAGTCAGGTGCTCAGACAGGTTTCTTAGGGATGAGTTTTCAGGAACCAACTGATTCATGGGAACTGCGATCTTTCAGTCTGTGGGAAGTGAAGCAGCTCAAGTTGGTTTAGTTCCCTCAGTGCCTGGGAGGGTGTAAGCTAATGCGGCATTCTAGATGAAGGTAAGATAACAGCCCATGTAGCTGCAGACGAGATTTGGAGAGTTTCTTCAGGAAAACATCAGGCTTGGTCTCTAAAATCTTTTGCAAGTGAAAGGAACAAGTATTTTCTGTCTTTATAAATGTGACAGCATCTAGAGAGCTACAGCTGCAATAGCTGCTGTTGCAAGTCTTGAGTTCTTGAAGTCTGTAAGACCTGATCAGACCAAGGCCCGTATTACTCCTCCCTGAAAAATTCCTTGAGCCTGCATATGCTAGCATTTGAAAATCCCATAGCATGAGCTTCATCCCACTGACTGCTGCTTTCTGGGCTGCTGGACATAAAGAACCAATTTCCTGTAGACCTGGTGACAAAAAAGGTGATGACTAGGTGAGTCTGTGCTTACAAGCTCTTTTTTCCCTCTCCCTGTTGACCAGGCAGCTTTTCCTGGTATTTCCCCACTATGGTGGCAGGGACAGTCAGTCACTCACCTCGAGCAGCCTCAGCCATCCTGTACCTGAGTCAGTCCAACTCCCAACTAACGACCATACAGGACATGCAGACCTCTACAAGGTTTTCCTTGGGCAGTCAAGACTCACAGGGTTGAGTTGGTAACCTGCTGGGCAAGGAGTTTCTTGTAGTGGTGCCCTGGGTTGAGCGACACAAGATTAATTTATCTTCTAATGCTGGGAAAAACTCCACTTTTGGAAGACTTTAGTGTCTGAATTCGTGAAAATATTTACTGTATAGCCAGTTAGGCTATGTGGGATTGAAAGTCTCAGTGTTTTCAAGCCTTGCCAGCTGCAGGGATGAGGAGGAGCGAGGCCTGGGCATTTGACCCAGGCTGACCAACAAGATTATTTCAAACCATGAACGTCACATTCGATACAAATTAGAAAGTTTGATGTGTAGTCTCTCTCTCCCTTGATGGCAGCAGTCTGGAGAACTCCTTGCCCTGGTGCCGGACCCCTGAGCCCTTCCCTTCCTCCTGAAGCCCTTGCGCTCACAGCGTCTGACATTTACTGTCCACTGCTGGGAGTGCACAGCTTCCTACTGATATAATTGGCTGAGTATAATTCTTGTATATCTTATATTAATATCAGGATTAATACTGGTTCTTTAGTGTTATTGTTAATTATTTAGTCTTATCCTATTAAATCTATTTATATTTCAACCCTTGTGTTTCCTTGCTTTCCCCAATTCCCCTTTCCAGGTGGTGAGGGGTCATCGAGTGATAGAATAACTGTCTGAACAACAATAAATTGTTACGGGTTTTCTCAAACCATAACAAGTAGCCGCTTTGGTTTTTTGCACATCTTGTTCTCAAGATATTGAGGAATAAAAGCCTCAGGAAGTAACACTGGTTTTTGAGTGCTACAGCAAGAAAAGTTCTTCTATCTATATCCATATTCTCACTGATCGCCATTCCTTCGTTACTTGTTTCTGTTTCTTACTTTGAGATCGCCTGTCGGTACGTTTTTTTGTTCTATAGGTTTTATCCTTTCACTGGATGACTCTTCCCAAGAATGCAAGTTGAGATATATTCAGAATTTCAAATGGACAGACACGTTACAAGGACAAGTTCCAAGGTACATATGCCTTTATGATTACAGGGTATGCAGCTGTTTTCTTCTGCTCTGTTATGTATATGCACATGTGCCAACACAGGTCTGAAGGAAAACTTAGAAGTGTAGCAAAATGTTGAACACAAAGTAGTTTGCAAAACCTTGTTGCTTTGTGTTTTTGATAATGGCCGTACTGTATTAAGTGTTCTGAAGCATGTATTGCCTTTATGTAAAGGTGTGATAACGCATGATAATGCTAGAAGGATCCATTGTGTCTTAGTTGATCTACAAACTTTATCTACAATTGGCTAGAGCAGTACAAAGAAAAACCCTGCGAGTATGGTGAATTGAATATAGATTAGTACAGTTTAAGACTTTCTCATTTGGGCACTATTGCCTGACCAGTATCTTCTGAGTTTTTTGAAGTACAAATGTTGCTGAAGATCTGATTTTGTTCTTGTCCTGTGAAGCTCCTAGTACATGTACTCCTGGTACAAACAAAGCTTCTGTTTTAAGGGGGAATATAGACCTGTAACCTTCTGGATTATTCAGTTGTCTCATGCTATTGAAGGTAATTGTGTTGTGTAACTACACTTACAAATTTGTCAGGCTTTATCTAGAAGTGCTCGGCTTCCTCAAAGCTTTTATTCCCTTTGGAAGACAATCTGTTGATTAGGACTCTCTTCTAATTTTCTCATGGTCATACACACTTGTACTTGTGCCAGCATTATTCTTCCCACTCCCACACCTTTCTTTTTAAAGTTTACTAGTTCCTAAGCTGTACTGAACTTGTGATTGCAAGTTCACTCTTTTCAAAGACTGTGTTTTTAGCTTATGAAATTGCCTGCTATTTGCACATGCCGTTTGAGTGCAGTTACATAAATACTTGCAATAACATTCATTTGAGGGAGATGTAATAGACTCTGACTTATTAACTTAGCAGCTACAACTTTAGACATTCCAGAACAAGGCTTTCCACAAAATGTGCAATTTAAAAAAAAAAAAAAAAAAAGAAAAAAAAAAAAAAAGAAGGAAAAATGTCAGCCACACCCAAAGCTAAACAAATCTCAAGTTACTGTTTTAAAATAAAAGTTCCCAAGTGGGAAGGGTAGGCATCTGAATGTGGGAAATTATAATTATGAGCTCTTAAAGGAAATAAGTAAAAATTGAAGTCTGTTTTAGGCAGTACAGCAAGTAGGAGGTTCTGAATTGGAAATTGTTGACTTCTTAAATGAAAAATATTTTATGGAGATAAATGTCATCTTATGCTATGTGAACTATTAGCAAAGAGAGCACTTGTCAGAACAAAATGGAAAGCATTAAATTGTTTGGGGGTTTGTTTGGGGGGTTTTGTCTGTCTTTCTTTAGTGCCCAGCAGGATGCAGTGTTCGAACTGGTTTCCATGGGATTTAATGTAGCTCTGTGGTACACAAAATATGCATCAAGACTCGCTGGAAAAGAAGAGTAAGTGTTTTTCTTTTCTGAGTAATTCCATTGCAGCAATATTCCACCAAAAAATTTAGCAGGTTCTGAGTTGCCTGCTGTAGTGCGTGTCCAACTGAGACAGTGGGAGTTCAAGGAGGCAGTTGGCCTTCATTCATGTGCTGTAATGTCCAAGCGCACTTCAGTCCCTTCTTGCATCTGTGAACAAAGTGTACTAGTACCATGTGATTGTGGGATAGAGAAAGTGCCAGTTGTGACTAAACCCTTTGTCAGTCCTGCTCTAAATGTCCAGGTACAAAACTGAGATTCTCAAAATCACAGCTCTGCTGACTTTCAGCCCTACAGATTTCTAAAGCTTTGGCTTTTAACACTGAGATTACCTTTCACTTGAAAGTCATTACAAGGTCCTACGTTTCATTTTTCAAGTGAGTTCTATTTTATTGTTTAATGATTGGACACTGTAAGAAGCTTCTTTACCATAAGGGTAGCACAGCAGTGGAACAGGTTACTTGGAGAGTTAGTGGACTCTCCATTCTTGAAGGAGTCAAGATTTATCTAGACAAAGCCATTACTCACCTGATCTACTGTTGTTGGTAGTCCTGCTCCAAAGCAGGAGGTGGGACTAAATGACACCTAGAGGTCCTTTCTAACTAAAATTTCATTGATTCGTTCTATATCCGTAGTATAACAGAAGATGAAGCGAAAGACGTTCACAGAAGCCTGAAGATAGCAGCTGGGATTTTTAAACACTTGAAGGTAGAAAAACTGTCTTTGCTGTCTGTTCTTTAAGTTGTCTCCAAATACTTGACTTTTTGTCTTAGAAAAGCTTTTGCTTTTCTGATGAGGTTACAGAATAAACAAATACTTCAGACTGTCTGAATAATACTGGAAGAAGAAGGGTGTTAATACGTTGTGCTACCACTCAATCCCTGTTACTCTTTCCCAATGGCAGTGGAAGAGTAATTTGTCTCCCTAGTAGCACATGGCAACAATGCAGCCAGCAATCTGAAGACCTTCACTCAGTGTCCCATCGATTTAGGACTAAGGGACTTGCTTTGCATTGGCAGCAGTGGTATTAAGCCTAAACTAACTTTGAGACTTGCTTTCTACTTAGGAAAGTCACATTCCAAAATTGATTACACCTGTAGAAAAGGGAAGAGATTTAGAAGCTCGACTTATAGACTCTTACATCATACAGTGCCAAGCTGAAGCTCAAGAAGGTATCTTCAAATATGTGTGTGTTGGGGATGGGAAATGACAGTCTTTGGGGGTTACTTTGGTGTCTTGTGAAGTCTGCTTGGCAGCAATGCCATTTTTTTTCTTTTGAAGTACCGTGGCTTAGTGGGGTGGGTTGCTGTTAAAGAAACTTAAGTTACAATTATAGGAGGAAAATGCCAAAAATCAGTCTGATATTACAAATATAACCACTTTGGAAGAAGTTGTATGTGACATTCACCCCCTCTCTTCTATTTTCCTTTCATGCAGTCTCTTCACCACCATGCTTGCCTAACATAAATTCCCAGTTCCTTTACTTTAAAATATTTGCAGCTTCTCTTTACTAGCTAGTCTTCCAACTAACCATCCTTCAGCTTTTCTATTAATTTGGAATAATTCTATCCAAGGAACAATCTGTCTTTATTCTGCAGTTTGCTTGACTGCACAATACTTGTTTTCTGCACATGCAGGAGTTTTAAAATGCTAAATGCCTCTGCTGGTTTGATGTGACATTTTCAATTAAACTTTAATACCGTGGTGTGGAATTTCTTTTCAGTGACAATTGCTCGGGCTATTGAGCTGAAACACAATCCAGGACTAATAGCTGCTCTTGCTTATGAAACAGCTAACTTCTACCAAAAAGCTGGTAAGTGTCTTGTTTTGTATCCTTAGTGACCTGGTTTACACATTCTTGCCAGCAGACATACTTCACCCACCCGTCAATTGCGATATTAACGCTGTTTCTCACTGGATATGCTTTGTATATTTAGCTTCTATTTAGCACATTTAAGGCTTCAGTTATCAGCATAACAGATATATTTTGTTAAGGCTTTTTGGTTTAGTGGGAATCTTTTTCTGTAGCTAATGGTAGGAAATGTTAGTGATTGGAGACAGAAGACAGAGTAATGTCTTGAGAATATATAAGAGCAGCAAACACGTGGCTTGATGTAAATGGAGTGTATTTCAACTGCCTTCGGGCAGCAGGTTGTGATGCAGCCCCTAAATTGTGTAGAAGGTTAATTCTGTACTCCTTCCAGATGAGTAAGCTGATCTGTGGGTTTACTGAGGCTAGTGGGAAAAGTGCAAAAATATGGGAATCGATGCTATAGAATCACAGAATGGTTTGGGTTGGAAGGGACCCTAAAGATCATGTAGTTCCAACCCCCCTGCCATGAGCAGGGACACCTTCCACCAGACCAGGCTGCTCAAAGCCCCGTCCAGCCTGGCCTTGAACAGGGATGGGACATCCACAACCTCTCTGGGCGACATGTTCCAATGTCTCACCACCTTGACAGTGAAGAATTTCTTCCTAATATCTAATCTAAGTCTCCCCTCTTTCAGTTTCAAACTGTTACCCCTTGTCCTATCGCTAGTCTGTGATAAAGAGTCCCTCCCCATCTTTCCTGTAGTCCCTTCAGGTACTGGAAGGCCACTATAAGGTGTCCCCAGAGCCTTCTCTTCTCCAGGCTGAACAACCCCAACTCTCTCAGCCTGTCTTCATAGGAGAGGTGCTCCAGCCCTCATATATGAGATGGAATATTGTAACATAGGTAGGTTTTTATAGGTCACTACTTGACATTAAACTAGGAACAAGCTTTGAAATGCTGCCTAAAAATACTTAGGAGAATTAGCCTTCCAAACTTAGTGGACTGCAGTTTAAGGGATTCTAGGGACAACTGCATCATAGCTCAATAAACTGCATATTTTTGTTTTTTTTTCTCATAGTTTCTCTGTGCCTTTGCAGGAGTAATTTGTGTCACTTGTTTCCAGCTACTTTACAGTTAGGATCTATTGCTAAGTTTAAGAACACTGACTCTGTGTGTGATTTTTCTTTTTGGAAGTGTCTTAAAGAATAACTTTACGTGTATGTTCATAGATCAAACACTATCCAGTTTGGATCCAACCTATGCAGGTAAATGGAGGAAGTACTTAAACTTGAAGACCTGTTTCTATATGGCCTATGTAAGTACTTGACAGCAGTCACAGTTTTTAATGTTGTCTAAGGGCTAGATAGGGAATGGGGGCGAAGTATTGCCTTGACGTTCTTTCCGTGCTGTGAAGAGACTGTGCAGTGTCGGTGGCATTTGAAGTGGTTTTGTTGAGCCAGGTGAAATTATTGCAGCGTGGAATTTATTGTGGTCACATATTGTTAAGTGAAGCAATTCAGGTTGACCATAATACTTGTCTTCCATTCTCTGCATCACAATCTGATTCTAGGCGTCATTCAGAGCTGATAAGCATTTTGCATCAAATAATGTTAGGTACTGTTCCAAGTGCTGTCCCTTTTTGCGTGACTTATCTCTTAGCAAATGCAGTGGTGCTTTTGGGATCATCAGCTGCTCAATTTGCTGTTCATTTCATGTAGCCTGGCACAGCCTGTAATCTGGCTCTTTCATACCATAAAAAAGAAATGGCCCAAACTAAGCAGTTAACAGAATCGTCTTTCTCTTACATTAAACCTGTAGCTAAGAGCTGCTTCCCTTATTAGCAAGTTTGAGAGGTTAAGGGG
Organism: Rissa tridactyla; assembly: GCF_028500815.1. Taxonomy (NCBI): domain Eukaryota; kingdom Metazoa; phylum Chordata; class Aves; order Charadriiformes; family Laridae; genus Rissa; species Rissa tridactyla. The sequence goes on along the minus strand of NC_071468.1, from coordinate 17,130,797 downwards.
GGTCAGAGCTGTGGTACTTTTTCTTTTTTTTTAAATTTGTGTAATATGGGCAATGGTAGATCTAGGTACGCTTGCTATAATGTGAGAACAGACACTAAAGGAAGGTATGCAAGGTAGGCATTAGTTCATGGGATTGTTCCTTTACCTATGGTATTTAGTATTTAAACTCAACAGTTCCTGATAATAGAAAAGAGGAAGTTCAGTTCTCACTGTAATGCAGTACTATCTTCAAGCATAAGTGTGAAGGAATGAGACTTTTTGGGGTGGAAAAGTTATTTGGACTAAGGCAAAATACCTCAAGCAGCAGAACACCTCATCTCTTCTGGATTCAGTGATGTTTGTTGCAGATTCGGTTTTTGAATATTCAGGTAGTTTTAGTTTTTAGCATCTTTGCTTTGTAAACTTGACTGGGGTTCATCCCCTTTCTGCGATGGGATTTAATCCTGCACGTTGATACAGTGAGAGAGAGAGGTTTGAACTAGTGCTTTTGGTAAAACAGCCTTCATGAAGCTCAAAGTTACTCTTGGCTAGACTTGAGACAGCTGACTTCATACCTACCTCACGGTGTTTATGCTGAACTGCATTGTTCAGTGAATGCTGCTTTGACTTGCATTCCCAAATTGTCAGCCGTCTGCAGGGAATGGCAGCCTCGAAGAGATGCAGCTCTGATGTAAGGAAGAGCAGAAGGGAATTGGTGCAGGAAGTGCCCAGTGTTGTTGATAATGATTTTGTCCTCTCCCACTAGGCATATTGTTACCATGGTCAAACTTTACTGGCGAGTGATAAATGTGGGGAAGCAATCAGATCTCTGCAGGAATCAGAAAAATGTAAGTGTGATTGAGACTGGATTACAGGGTTTGATGATGACATGCCTGTTTAATTTTGCTGTATCGTGTTTATTTGGCCTCGCAAAGACTTATGATTTTATCTGTCACTTGATGAAAATCCAGCACACTTGAGTAGAGACAGTATATTCCTTTTTTGTCTTACCAAAGACTGTCTTTCATAACAGTGCTGCAGAAAATGTCATCTTCACTTCTCAGCCGGTTCAAGACTGGCTTTGAACTGCCTGCAGTACAGTGTGAAAATCAATTGTCTGGTCATCATGTTTTCTAGTCTGTATGTTAAGTTACTGCAGCCTTTTCTGCTTTGGAGGTTGGTCTGTCTTACATTAAACAGTAAACCTAGACCATGTTTGTTTGTTTTTAAACAGGTTTCAGTAACTTATTTCCTTTCTATTCATTTGAAAGGTAGATTAAGGGAAATTTGCAGTAGTTCAGGGTCGCTTGCCCATCCTTCTCTCTTCAAAGCTATTGCTGCCCCAACGGCCTGCACTGCATAACTTTACCACAGTGTATAAAAAAACACTCAGATCATCAACTTGGAAACTTCTAGTATTAATTTAAAAAATAAAAATAAATACTTTATTAAGAACAAACTGAGTTGGATTACTTGCACTAAAACACATACTGTGTTTTTTCCTGTGCCTGCTGTTCAGTGAAGAGTGCTTATTTTCCCACTCCATATTAAGTGTTGTTTATTTTTGGGCATCAACTGTGCGTGGACACCTTCACACCCTCTCTCTTTCCCTCCCATGTGGCACAGTTCTTGGGCTTATTGTTTCATTTTGCCCCACACATAAGAATGCTTTCCTGCATCTTCCCACCCAAAAAGCTATCTTTTTTTTTTTTTTTTTTTTTTTTAAGGTTCCTAGTCACTTTTTGGATGCAGTAAATCTTGGCTGGAAGTGCTGCCTTCCAGCTAGTTTATTTTTGTTTCTAAGAAGGAAGAAGCCTGAATGGATTCTGGTATCTCCTAAAACTGAAACACTGTAGATCAGAACTGTGATTTAATAGAGTCATGTAAATGATTTTTTTACGTTTCTTTCTTGTAAAGTTTTTGCCAAGGCTGAAGCATTGTGCAAAGAATATGGAGAAACCAAAGGGCCTGGGACTACTGCCAAACCTTCTGGACATCTCTTCTTTAGGAAATTAGGAAGTTTGATTAAGAACACACTAGAAAAATGCCAGAGAGAGAATGGATTCATGTAAGTAATTTGTGGTTGGTACACTACTCTATATGAACTGTTATTACCTCATTTGCCTTCAGTATGGGATGGTAAATTTTACTCTCCAGTTCTTATATTCCTTTAGGGCCTGGCATGTAATTTAAAGATAAATGTGCGATTCTGTAATTTTCTCTTATAGATTTGCTGTGGGTCTGTGCTATCACCCTCTCTCTGTGTTCTATGCCAGTTCAGCAGGGTAGGTTGGACTAATACCCTGGAGACATTTTTCTTCCTTCATTCCTCAGCCACTTTGTTTCTTTTCCTTCTGCACAAGAGCAAGTCCTGCAGAGGTGGCCGTGTTGCTCTAATGTGCTCTTCCCAGCTGCCGGGATCTAGTAGGCAAAAGAAGACAGAGGGGAAATGGAGAAGACTGGTAGCTGGTTCTGCGTTGCTAGCAGGGAAGTCAAGACACACTCATGCCTTCAACGAAGAATATGCTTAGGGTGCTAGGAGCTTTACCAGTCTAAGTATAATTACTGTTGTGAATAGGGCTTTCTGTTCGTTAATGCCCCTTCCAAAAATAGTTTGGAAGCAGTCTAAAATAGCAAGATTAGTTTAGTTTTAGAATTCTTTTGCTCATTTCTTTCTCCCCTCTCCTCTTACGATTTAGTATTCCATAATAGGTTTATTATTTCCCTTTTTATGATACTTAAAGACCTGCATAATAGGGGAATTGACTAAACAAAAAGGATTGTCAAGAACATCAAGCTGAACTGCAAATAGGAAAAGAAGTTCTCTGCTCTGCTTTGGTTCCAATAACCGTTGTCATAGCTTACAACAAGAGCATACAGGAGATTTGAACAAATCCACGTCCCTCTAGAGACAAACTTTGAAAGAGAAACCAGATAACCAGTGACTGTTCTGGGGAGATGTGCCTGCCACAGAGCTCTGCTGCAGCATAGGAAGTAAGGTAGTGTGTGTCAGCATTTGTCAGATTTCAGCTCTTCTTGGTTTGATGAGGGTAGATTCATACCCTGGTTCAGGCTTTGTCATGTAGCAAGTCTTTGTAGGTGTTGCAGTGTTGTTGCTGTTGTGCGCTGTGGCACGTTAAGACTGATTTAGGCAAAAGAACTGTCCTCTTCATCTTTCTTGGAAGTGTTTTAAATCCTCATTTGGATTTTGAAGGCCTTTTGGACAAAAGGTGCTCTTCTCACTGAAGCGCTGGGAATAATGGTTATCAAGTAGGAAAAAACCCACCTAGCTATTAGGGGATGAACAATACCAAGAAGGAATTGCTTTTGTTCTTGTGAATCTTGCTGACAGAATGTATGTTGGATGATGCCTTAATGAAACGGAAGAGAGCAGCAGTGATTGCCACTGCAAAAACCCAGATTGTTTTTCTTCAGAATTGCGAACAAGACTTGCAGAGGTAGTGCATTGTGTTTTAAATATATTGCTGTATTCTCTTACAGCTATTTTCAGAAGGTGCCAGCAGAGGCTCCCCAGCTGGAACTGAAAGCAAACTATGGCTTAGTAGAGCCTGTTCCTTTTGAATTTCCTGCCTTGAACGCACACTGGACTCCTGAAACACTTGCGGCATTTGATCTCACCAAGAGGCCAAAAGATGACACTGTAAGATAATCTTATGTACTGTTCTTTCCCTTTAGCTTTATTCCGTGTGTAATACGGAGTTACTATTTTGCTCTTCTGTAATGTTCCCCCTGTAGACACAAGGCTACCACCCGAGCTCACATTTCCGTTGTGCCAGGAGGCAAGTCGGTTAACCTTTCTGCCACACTGTCAGCATCTGGAAATTAGGAGTCATTTTTTTTCTAAGTCATGAATAGGAGGAAATTCTTTAATGTGTATAAAATGCTGAAATGTTAACAGGAGTGAATGCTACAGAAAGATTCTTTTTTAGAAAAGGATTCATTTAAATGAATCCTTAAGGATGCTGAAAAAGGGAATATTTGACTTTTCCCCCTTGCTTGAGGCTTGCTCAAAGCCTTCAGCCTTGAAAAGAGAGGGGACTATTAGATTAGAATATGTAAAGTTAGCCGTGCATAAATACTGTGCAGACAGAGTGGTTTGTACTTGTGGTATTTAGGGTTTTTTTTCTTCTTGTTTGCAGGCTAAACCAAAACCAGATGAAGAAGTAAAGCCTCTGAAGGAACCTGATATAAAGCCTCAAAAAGACAGTGGATGCCAGATTTCTTAAGTGCCATAAGTGCTTTGAGTTCACTTTGAAACTGTATTAATTGGACTCCAGGGCTTTAGTTCTGATCTCCCTTTTTTCTGATACTTCTTTTTTAATTTAGAAGACTAATTTAATTTACTTTAATTAGTGTGCGTCTATCTTGCTTGAGAATGTGGTGGATTTCTAGGAGTTTATTTATATCTGACTTATTTTTGGTTTCAGTTGGATATCATAGAATGAGTGGGCTTAAATGTTCCTATTGTGCCTCTGGAGAGTTTCTTTTTGTGGGTTTAGTTTCTACCCACAAATAGCAAAGGAAGTATCATGATTGTAACACTTGAGGATTTTTCCATTAAATTATATGCTATTTAATGTCAAATTCTGCAAACAAAAGTTTGCATAAATGTTATATTTATTCAGGTTTTGTCATTCAGGGTTAACACCCTGTTATGTTCCAATTCACTTAATTGTAGTTAGCGAAGAAAATCTGGGTTTGGTTTGCAACACCGCCATGGTATTTCACAGGACTTTCACAGAACTTGGAAAACCTTAAGTTCTGCATAACTGGAACACAATTTATGTTCTTTTGAAATGATTAGCCTCTGTCCTTTCCTCTGTAGATTAGGGTTCTTGTGTCAGAAATTGTAGTAAGGGACATTAGCTTGGTGGTTCTTAAATTAAAATCCTTTAATATCAAAGTGTATGTGAAAGTGATGCAGCAAGTAGTATGAAAGTGCTCAAAAATAATGCATCATAGTGTCATTCATTCAAAGTTTTTTGGATCTTGAAAGATTTGGTAAGTCTGAAAGCTGCAGACAGTTAAAATCTCCTGGCACTAGAAAAGCTCCATTTGAATTCATAAAGCTGTCATGCATAAGGTAATGGAATCGTAGCTAGGATGCAGTGTTTCCATCTGGGCAGTGTCTATAAGAAGCTGTTAGGAGAACAGGGAGGAAAGATGAGCTGAAGAGGTGGTGGCACAACTGGGAAACCAAGCTCTAGATTTCCTTTATGCCATATGTAAACAGTGCTATTTCTCAGATTTTGAAATCAGCTCCTTATGAAGAGAACTTGCCAACAGCCAAGCCCAGTCAAGACTGAGAAAGTATTTTCTAGAACTTGCTTCTTCCATTTCTGCCTACTATGGAAAATGTGTTAACAGTCTTTAGTGCTGAGCACTCCAAAACACCTGTGTCAACAGAAATGTAGCTTTCTGATTTTCTGCAAATGCGAAAAAATATGATGCATGTGTTGAAGTGAGGGCCTTGCCATCTCTGGGTACCAGTTGCTGCACTTCACTTTACCCAAGAAAGAAAGTGAACAGCCTGAAAATGTTCCTGTTTCAAGAAAACATGATGGCATATGCACTTATTATGACATATACTGTAAACTCCTCACTTTGTACCGTTTGGATCGGTTCATCTTCTGCTGTGGTGTAGTTCAGTGCTTCTGTTTGAAATCTTTCATGGGACTTAGAGTAACTTAGCTTAGAGGGCAGGCGTGTAGCTCCTTGAGGGCCTGTGGAACAAAAGCTGTTGAGTAGGTTAATAGCAAATTCAAGACTCTTCCTGAGTTACTGGACCAAACTACAGAATTCCCTGCTGCAAAAGGCAAAGAGGCTCTTAATACTGGCTGTCGTGTGTGAATCAAATGCAGAACTCATTACTTCTGGTGATGGATTTTTCTTTCAGCCGGTTCTGCACACAAAAATATGTGTAAAATCAGCTGATTTGCTTTTGAATAAGTTTCTGTTCTGCAAGGGCTCAGGTGCCTAGAGGATAATGAGTATCAAGAAGAATTTATATCTAAAATTGGTCCATTTCTTTTGATGCTGCACAGGGACCTGGGCTATGTTTTATGAAGAGTTACTCAGATCTGTTCACAACTTGATCAGTGACTTTTTAGACTGCTGCTATTGTTAAAAGACCAGCTTAGGTTTTTCCAGAATGGAGCGTGAAGCTGCTTTGCTTATACAGATTTTAATTCTAAAAACTTACTACAGCTGTAGTCATCTACATTTGCTTAGCCTGCCCCCTTTAAGGATCAAGACGCAGTTATCTCAGTTTCATAATCCCGATTTTTTTAGTTACACATTGTTTTTCAGATGCCTCTCTGTATTAATACATACATGTCTCAACCTAATTAATTTTCTTTGTATGCAGACTAGATTCCATTTTCCCTCCTCCCCTCATTTTCCCTTCCATCTGCTACACACCGTGGCACAGACTTACCCTTGTTTGCTAATGCATGTGGAGGTCCTGGGTCTCATTTCCAATGACGCTTTTGCCCGTGGGTATACTTCAGTATATGAATACCTTAAAATAAAATGAACAGATCGTGACTAAATCACTCCCAAACAACTTCTTAGGAAGGATTATATTTTAAGGACTTGCAATTCTTAATTCTTTGGACGCTTTCTTGAACCGAGTGGTTTGTTTGAATCAAGTTCACTGTAAATAGTTTGGGGCATAACCAAGTGGATTGTGTCAGATTATGGCATTACTTAAGCCTAGCTGTGTAACCTCTTATGCCATAGCTGTTTCAGTAAATATGAGGTAGTAGTTTAAAAATAGACTAATGGAACAAATTAATTCACTTAACGTGTTACTTTTCAAGACAAATTTTGTTTACTTGTAGTTAAAATCCTATGGCAAACATTGGATAGTTTTGCCCAAAACCAAGGAATGGGAGACTGTTTAGTTTGCAGAGTGTAGAGAGTTGTGAGTCAACGAGCAGTTTGGGGTTTTTTTGTTTTGTTGGCTAGTAGCAAGAATTATTGTAAATAATATGTAGATTAACGGTCCAATATGCTTAAGAATATGGGTGAATTGACTGAGAGTTTCAGTTAATCTGGAAATTTAGCACTTCATTCTTTCTATTATGGTTTCCTTTAGTAATTTTTAAGAATGAGGTATTTTGAATGGTGGCTTTTTAATACTGTAATGCCGCAAGAGCCTGTTTTTGTGATCTCACTCCGGTTTTAGAGGCTCTCGTGGCTAAGCCTGCAAATCTTGTTGATGTAAATAGTCTTTAAAAATTTGTGCCCAGACTGAACTAGGACAAAACTGCAGCTAAATAAAATACGGAGTGCTGGGCCCTCTACTTTGTGCTTTTAAAAATGCAATGATTGTCTTTAATCTACTATAAAACAAACCATTAAGCTCTTTGTAGGATTTCTATTTAAATACTTTCCTCCATGTATTTAAATACACTTTCTCCTTGTTTCGTGTTCCTGGGTTTACAGTAGTTAATCTCCATCTAGCATGTGACACTCCTAGAACTGAAGGACTGAATTTGACCCTTGGATGCTGATGTCTGCCTCCCATTGGATTCGGTAGAGGAGTTTTCCCTGTCAGCCTAAGGATGACGTTTGGTCACTTAAATGTTCAGCATGGATATGTGGTGCGTCTGTAATGATGGTAGTGGTTCATACTGTAAGCAAGAAAACAGATCCCTGTATCTGTGTAGAATACAGCTAACTTTGCACTTTAGAAATTTCTGATTTTGCAATTTTGGTACAATACAATATAGTTGTAAATATTCCTTCCTGTCATTTTAATTTTGTTGCACTGATTTCAGTATTGTGCTATTGGTAAGATTTTTATGGGAAGCATTACTAAAATGTATTTTGAATTGTCTGTGTATAAAACAAACTCATGAAGCACATCTCTGCCTTTAGTACTGGGGGAACCTGAGAGGAGGCAGTAGTTCATCTGCCTTCCATGTCAATTCAGAGAAATGAGAAGTTTCTGCCTGTTGGCTGAGGGATGATACATCTCATCCCATCCTTGCATCTAGTATCTAAACTGAAGTTTCAGCATTAACATAAATCCTCTTCACACCTACTAATTATTCCTTTTAAAAAAACCTGTCTCTAAAGATCATTGCCAAATTATCGTAGCTCCATAAACTGCACTTTTTTTTCTTTTTTCTTTTTTTCCCCCTAACTATCCCAATTGAGTGAGAAATAAAGCACAGCGAGTATGACTGGCACAGAAAAGCCCCTGCAGAGAGTATCTGTCTCTAGATTTTGAGTGCAGTGTAATGCACAATGCACAATTTCCACAATGGCCATTGGTTCCACTCAGATCTTTCCCTGCTGGTGATGCTCTCAAATTCAACAAATGTCACGTGGTCACTGAGGGGACCCTTGGGGGGCTTTTTATGTAGGAAGGCCTACCTCCTTTGGTGTTGGTGCCTTCATAGATAACAACCTTCTTGAAGCCATCCTGTATTGTGAATAATCAAACTTCAATGGAATCAGCTCTGATAAGATCGACCGAGCAGCCTTATTTTGTGAAGACAGTCACCATGCAATCTTAAGCTTCATAGTTTGAAAATTTGTACATAACCATGACTTTCAGAATACCGTTTAAAATAAACAACCTTAATGTATTGGGTTTTGTTTCATCATTTAAAATTTTAAGTATAGTAGCAAGAAAAAGGGTCTATCTTGAATGTTACTTTCTCCAATTTAATGCAAATGTAATAATTATAGAGAATACTTTATCCCTGCAGTATGTCCGAAGGAGGACTTAAATGAGCAAGATAGTTACGTGAGTTGGGTGCATATGGAAATAGTAGCTACAAGGAAGCACTTCGAGTCATGGGGCATGAAGAGAGGAGGTGGAATTTCCAAACTTCTGTTTAAAAGAAAAACAAAAAAGGTAATTGAGTATGATTTCATATACCTATACAAAATCCTAGTGGTTGCAAAGGTCTGTGACATTGTAGGATATTCTATATACTACATGAAGGGGTAATTGGGGAAGTACAAATTGCTGGCGAGTTCTGTAGGTTGCCAGCAGGTGGCAAGTGGATTTGTAGGAAACGTGCTTTTTCATTTTCCGAGGCATGGTTATCTCTTTCAGTTTTTAGTGTAAATACACACTAATGCCTTTTAGCCTCTCAGGCTTTAGCACAGTTTCGAGAAGAAAAAAATAGTCAGATAGTCTCTATTGGACTCTGATGTCTGTTTCCTTCTGAAATAAATCTTTTTCCCTCAACAAGGTACGTTAAAAAACATACAGAAAAGGTGTTGTCATTCATGCATATTGTGACTTCAGTAAAGGTATCTGTAACTGATTCTATAATATTTTCCCTCCTTCCTAGTGATTTAAAGGTTTTCAATTTCTATGTATTCCTTAGAGAATAAGAATTTTTTGGTTGTCTAAAACTATCTTCTGCTTAATTTTGATAATAACAAATAATGTTATAAGAATGTGAAAACTGGATTGTTTTGAGTGTAGCATGGGGAATTTGACAATGTCCTGGATATCAACTTTAAGACAAACCTTCCTTTCCAATTTAGAAACTAAAATTTTTCTACTTTACAGGGGTTTTTTTGGTCTGACATCAGATTCATCCATTCAGCCAGGGAGCCAACCAAACAGGTAGTTACATTTGGAGAGTAATTATAGCACGTAGCTGCTAGACTGTATTTTTTATTTCCTTTCCTCCATAAAGAAAGTAATCTTTTCAGCAGCGCTCTCTGCTCAAACGGATTAACTCTGAAATGAATTTCCAAGTCACAGAAAGTTGCTGATTTGTGTTGGGAACTCCTGAAGACCCACAATTTCCCTCATGTTGGTTTGAATACAGACGTTATTTGGAACACTTTTCTTCAGATTTCAGAAAGCTGAGCAGATCCTTGAAGGTGAAAGACCTACCTATCTTATTGTGTGCTTTTTCTAGTGCCTTGCAGACTGCTTTTCATGCCTTCACTTCTAAGTGATTGGGGAAAAAAATCTAGATTTCCATGCTTTATTGCTTTCTTGCACACTCAGGTAAGAAGTGAACTAACCACTAATGATGCATATAGCTAACATCATTGGGATAAAGTGGATGAGTGGACAGTTCAAACCATAAAACTGCCTTTTCAGATTATATATAGATGTCTACACATGGCCTGCTTCTGTTTATATTTGGAAATTTTCTGTTGAAGCCGTAACAAATAGAAATTTGGCTTTATGAAAGTGAAAACAGATTCTGGTGAACGCGTGAGTAGCAAGTCCTTTACTCATTTGTTTTCAACAGCTTTGGAAATTGCAAGGCGCAATATTGTTATCCTGGGCTGAATGTTGTAGGAAAGGTCCACAGGATTTTTTTTATCTAAACTGTGACTTCAGGTCAGATCAAAGCTGATGGGAAGCCTAGATAAATCGATCGTCTCAGGCTTTTGTGACTGGCACATTCATGTCACCTGGGCTGATGATTTTGCTCAGATTTCTAACTCGATCACAAATCTTACACCGCGGTACTTTTTCCTGAGGTTGATGCAAGCTGGCATTCTTGCACTTCTTGTTGTGCGCGTGGTGTGGGAACTCAACTGATAGCACAGACTTTTCTTTCTTAAATTATTTGCCTTTTTAAAAACATAGAAAACCTTTCGGATTTTCCCTAGTTCTCACAAGCAGCTGGTGTATAATTTTAACACAAAAAAAGAGATTATCACTTGTGCAGCTCTACTTTCCACTACATCAGACGTGCCTAGTAGTTAGCACTTTAGAAAAGTCAGATTAAGTTTTCTGTCAGTGAAGAAACAGCTTGAAGAAGCACGGAGATATCAAGTGTCGTCTCCTGTTGATTGCTTAATAAGCAGGTAACGTAGAGGCCCCATTGTGAGGCGCACGGTAGCTCTGAAGTTCAGAAGAAGCCAAGTGGTGGGATGGCTTTTCATTACTGCTGCAGCATGCGGGATCTTCAGGCAACTGAACTGCAGTTAGGGCAGAGCTACTGGGGTACTGGCAGATCCCAGTGTAGCTGTTGCACGTGCTAACTATCCTAGCAAAATATGCTTGTCATGGTGGGATTATTTAAAGCAAATAATATATTAGCTGAATCTGTCCGATGTGAGGAGATCAGTGAGAACAGACTACAGGCTTTCTTCTCTGTGAACTGGCAGATTGCGTCATACTGCAAGCTGAATGGTACAGGTGTGCGTTTAGTGCAACTTCATGGATAAGCTTGTCTTCATGTTCAAAAGTAAAGCTTTCTTCTTGTTTCTGCTCTGTAGTCCACATTCTCCTGGAGGCTGTATCTGCGGTTTTGGGCAGTTTGAATTGCAACCACTTCGTTTCTTAGTAGCCTGAGGTTTCTTTTTGATCTGATTGATTAGTTTACTTTAAGGATGGATTAACTGGAATGTAATCACTATTGAAGCAACAAAGCTGGTACTATCCTGTTTTTTCTCCTCCTTATAATACTTGCTGGCATTGTCTCATGGGATTATCACTAAGGTTTAAAACACTTGATGGTTTTTAAAATCAGGAGGGTTTGTTTTTTTTTTTTGTTAGATGGTATAAACAACGAAATAATTCAGACTAGATTGTTCGGTATCAGCCTGTCGATCCTTTCCAAAGGATACATTGTACGATACCCAGAAAGGAGTTCTTCTTGCTTTTGGATATCTAGAAACAGCCTTAGTGCGAGCGAAAGAGGAATTTGAAAATAATAGAAAAAAAACTGGTTATCACACAGGTAGGTAATAACCAGGGTGCAGTATGTTTGGTATGTTATGAATTTTTGTGCTACCTACACAGTTAGACCAGCGTGGCAGATAGCACTTGCTGAAGAATCAGAATAGGATGATTCTAATTGAGGATGGACCGTTTTGTCTGGCTTCTTGTCCCAAGAGAGAGCAATTAATTCTTGACAGGCTTGTCAGGTAATCGGTTGTAGTGTTTTTGAATCCTTTCACTTATAGAGTTCTCTTCATTTCGCGTAGGTCGTGCTGTCTGCATTTCAAATACCTCTCTTGTCCTATCGGCAAACTATCCTTTTGTCTTTCATGATCTTTTCCTGTATTTCACTGTTACTGTGCTTCCCCTTAGCTTTTCCATCTGTAGACTAAACACCACCATCCCTTTGCATCTTTCTGCCTTAGTCTTAGTTCCCAAGATATTTAGTCGTTCTTATTGCTGTCCTCTGGACTTTCTCTAATTTGTCCACATGCTTTTCAAATGTTGTCATGTCCAAAACAGAACAGAAGCCTCCAGCTGGGCCTCACCAAGACAGAGCAGTGCATATCTGCTACCTAAGCAGCTGTTTCCCATCTTGTCTAAGTGCAGAACCCTTAAATTATTTCCTTACATCCTGTGTTTTTTTCAGAGTATTTCTCTTATAGACATTCTTTTGAATTGTATTCTGATTTTCCACGTTATTCTCAGTTGTTTGCAAAAATGTATTTCTAGAACTATCTATTGCATCAGCCCATTCACTAATGAAAATGCTAAGTATCAATGTCCAAGGCAGAGCCCTGCTCTGTCTATCCCTCTGTGCTGGCACTGAAATATTGGTAACTAATCCCTATACACTCTTTCTCAGAAAAGCAGCTTTTCTAAGAAAAATGAGACCCATGACTGGCCTTTTTTATTTGAAGCAACACGAAGCTACTTGTTATCATTCCATCCTCTCACATTAAATGTGCTTCTTGCTGCCAGTGATTTTTTTAAATAAACATCGCATCTCTGTATATAATATTATGGCAGATGCTTAAATTAATCTTTATTAATGTATGATATATTAATTATAAATAAAAATGGTTACATTGCAGTTAAACATCAAAAAGCAACTTAACACGGTGAAATTAGTTATGCAAAAACGTATGAATAGCTGTATGGAATTACAGAGTCATGCACCATTTTTTCCAGAGGACTTTATGCATAGGATAGCTACTCATTCAAGAGAGCTATTGGCCTATTTTCAGTGTATTTCATATATCTGTGCAGTCCGTCCTCTTTTATTTGCTGTGCAACATCGAAATGTCGTATAGAATGGGGACTTGTTCATCTGGGTTCTTGAGGAGCGGTGTCAGATACATATCTGAATGCTCTGGAAACTTAATTTTTTACCATACGAAGTCAAGCATCAAGATTGTCAGCAGCCAGCTGACTTGGAGTATCCAGCTAGAAATGTCACGGGACATTTAGCACGTTACACTGCCGATAGTGTTCCTATTGTGTGCATTTGTAGCAACTATGAATGGTCAATACTCCTGCCAAAGGATGTCAAGTGTTTCGAACCAGAGCCCAGCAAGCACCCATCTCGCAGCTATGAGCCGCCAGAATTCACATGGGGATCGTATGGGAGCTGTAGGGCAGAGGCTGCCACAGTGTCTAACTCTATGACACCTTTCAGCTGTCCTTGTTATGAAACCATCTTTTCTTCCTTCTTGCTCCTCGGTCTTCCGTTTCGTTCATGTCTTCCAAACTCTCCATGACCGAGGGGGGGCCCTGCATACAACAGCTTTCCTCGCCCCGCAATCCTGACCTGCTCCAAAGGCAGTGCTCCAAAATCCTCTCTCTCCAACTGATAAGGAGGCATGAGTCATAGGGGGAAAATTGTATATGATCACATTATATACCCTCCCTTTTCCATTATTCAACATAAGTAGGGGATTTAAAGAAAAAAATGTAATGAAGAAACCTCCAAAGCATGTGTCCTTACTTTGAACTCTGCCACTCAACTTTTTTTTAACTAAGTTCACTTTAAAATAGTCTTTTCAAAAAGTCTTAAGTATGTTGGGAAAAAAAAGAAATCCTGTGGATTGCCCTATGTCCCATGAATCTTGTCTCCAACTTTTATATTTGGATCCTGGGCAGATGTTCAGAGGGATAGCAACAGCTGAACCAGTGACCGTCTCTGTCAAATCTCAAGACTCTGAAACGCTCTTGTTCCTCTGTCATTTACAGCAGTGAAGCAAACAAAGAATTGTTTTAACAGGGACTAGAGAAAAAACTTTTACTCTTCAATCTATCCCACTCCTACCAGTATGATGCCAGTAATAGATGCCCAGAGCTTGGAGAAGGGTCGCAGGTCAACAGGAGAGCACCTGGAGTGCAGCGCAAAGGAATTCCAGCCACTCCAGCCAATAAGTCATCTTCATTGGGGCCCAACTTAAATGCCTCTATGCATGGGGAACAAACAGGAGGAGCTAGAGATGTGCGCTTGCCTCCAGGGCTGTCATCTTATTGGCATCATGGAGATGTGGTGGGATGGCTTCTATGACTGGAAAGTTGGAATGGAAGGATACAGTCTCTTCAGGAAGAACAGGCAGGGGGTTCTACCCCTCTACTCTGCTCTGGTGAGACCCCACCTGGAGGACTACGTCCAACTTTGGAGCCCCCAACATAAGAAGGATATGGACCTGTTGGAGCAAGTCCACAGGAGGGCCACGAAGATGCTCAGAGGGCTGGAGCACCTCTGCTATGAAGACAGGCTGAGAGAGTTGGGGTTGTTCAGGCTGGAGACGGGAAGGCTCCAGGGAGACCTTGTAGCAGCCTTCCAGTACCTAAAGGGGGCCTACAGGAGACATGGGGAGGGAGTCTTTATGAGGGAGTGTAATGATAGGACAAGGGGTAATGGTTTTAGACTGAAAGAGGGGAGATTTAGATTAGGTATTAGGAAGAAATTCTTCACTGTCAAGGTGGTGAAGCACTGGCACATCTTGCCCAGAGAAGCTGTAGATGCCCCATCCCTGGAGGTGTTCAAGGCCAGGCTGGATGGGGCTTTGAGCAGCCTGGTCTCGTGGGAGGTGTCCCTGCCCAGGGCAGGGGGGTGGGAACTACATGATCTTTAGGGTCCCTTCCAACTCTAACCCTTGTATGATTCTATGAAATGCTATTCATCTTTCTCTAGAACTGTCTTCAATTTGAATCTTTGATACACAAAATTATTTAATTGCATTTTATCAGGCTTAGGTAGGGGAGGGAGTAACTTGAGAATTAAAGGGCAGCGGAGGAGGCTTTGCAGTTGGGACCCTCCTTGAAACATGACCCAGAGGCGAATGCAGCTCGCCCATCCTGCTCTAACACCGGCTTCTGGCAGCTTTTTGCTGCTAAAGCAAAACTGGTCCATTTCTAAAACACAACAGCAGATTTATGGCTGGTGTTTCCACCTTGTTGCTTTTTGAGATTTATTTTAAATATGTTTTGTGTCTTCTGGTATTGCAAATGTCTTCTTGTACTTCACCACAGAAGCTACAGCCATAAATCAGCCGTATGTGATGGAGCCTCTATGCTCAAGGTAACTAGAAGCACTGGGACAACTATTGTTTTTAAGTGCTCCTAACAGAAGATATCCAAATTAGTTACCTTTTATGTAGTGAATATTTTACTGCTCTGTCTTCAGGAACATGGAGATGGTGGAGAGAGCTCTGGGAGAAATGACATGGACTCTTTGAGTGAAAAAAGCCACCATGGGGTACAGGGTGCTGAAGACAGATCAGTTAAGGATACAGTGGGTTTCTCCAAAAGTGCTTTTGCAAATATTAATGAAGTGTCAGAACGTGACCCAAAAAGTATATCAGCTACTGAATACTGAATGTTGCCATTCCAATATATCTCTGCTTAAAGTAATTTATAGGCTATGAATGAATCATTAGTGGGCCACGGCATTAAAAATCTCTTCCCTTTGCTCATTGTGGCACCATTTTAATGTTCAATAGAGAAAAAAAGCAACACAATCATTGAAGAGAAAAAGGAGTTTTTTGAGGAAGAACATGGCCTCTGTGCCATCTGCTTTATTTAAGCTAAGGAGATAGTGGGAGCTTCTGCCATCTCGTTCCCATTTAATCAAAACTCTTATTTTCTCATGCATGCATCTTGTATCTGTTATTAGCTGATCGCTTCTGCCTACAGAAGACTTACTGCTTGGGGCGGTACAGTGCAATTCAATATCCTGGTACACCTAAATTATCCCGCAAAGTCCTCTTTTTTTTCTGGGCAGCTGCAGGTTTTTTTCTCATTCATCTGAGTAGCAGAATGGAAAAACAAAAAAATGTAGCTGACTGAAAACATGTGAAATTTACCTTTAAAATATTCAGCCAAGCAAGTGGCTGAACACTAATAATCATGATTTTATTAATTCTTGCTCTCCAGATTCCCTTTTTTTTTTTTCAAACTAAAATGTCAGTCAGTATTCATAAGAAGGTAAATTGGCTTTATAGATCAATCAAGAATATACTTATCCTAGTTGATGTGTTGCTTCAGTAGTCTCCTTAGGAGTGACTGAGTATTGTCCTAAGCTACTCTTCGTTGCACTTTTTCGATTACTTGTACGCATGAAGAAAGTGAGAAGAACATCTGGAAGAGTGGATTATGGAAGGTACTATGCAAGATGAGTTTTCTGGACAATGCTTTTGAAGGGATGTCTAAATTCTGCTTTTTCTTGTCAGTTTCATGGTAGTTGAGAAAAAGCATGTCCAAAATTTGGTTTTGCATGGGCCTGTGGCATTTCTGGCTGGCTAAACGGAATAAACAAAATTCTCCATTCGCTGTGTTGTCAGTTCAAAGTGCAAATCAGTGCTGCTCTCTTGCGTGTGCTAACCTTTTGTCCTTTTTTTTTTTTTTAAAAAAAAAAGGTTAGACTAATTGCAATGGTTTAGAGCATAAGGATTTTTTTACAAGAGTAATATTCCCCCCCAAAAGCTGTTTTCTTTCTTAACTAGTGAAACCCAAGTTTCAGAAATACAATCACTGAAAGCAGACGTTTCATTCAAACGCCGCTATAATTCATGCTTGAGTCTCACAGGGAAGATTGGAAGTGACACAACCTCCAAGCAGAACTGGGAGCTCAGCCTATTTCTGCATAACAAGTGCCGTAAGTGATTGAAAGCCGTGAATTTGCCATTGCTTTCTCACAGGCTGTCGAGTGTCACGTTTCCTTGGCATTTCTGTTTCTTCCTAATTTCAGAGTTGGAGAGTTGAATTCTTCACCTTTCAACTCCTGCTGTATAAACCAGTGGTCAGCATCAATAACTGTTCCAGCTAAGATGGCACACTCCACAGGCCTCTCTGCACTGCTGGATGAAATATTGAAGCTTAAATTATTTCCATTACACAGAACTGTTGTTTTAGAATTCTGCTGCATATTAAGTCCTGGGACTTGATAATGTAATGCTGTGGTCAAAGCAGTGGAATGTAGTCCCATTAGTCATTCTCTCATCTATTTTCTTTGTTGTTTTGTTGGTTTTTTTACTCCTCTTCAGAATCATATGCCTACTGGAGAGACAACTTATAGCTATGCTGTTCCTTGTTCACATTCTGAATTACGTCTTTAAGCAAGGGCTCTGATTTTTTTCTTTCAGTTAGTGTCACTGCCAATAACACTGTCTAAGGGAGACTATTGTTCTGTGTGAAGCACAATAAACCTTTGTGAAGAAACAACCATTTCCATCATTTTTGATGTTCCACTGCAAGGCAGAAAATGCCCGCACCGTCCCTTTGCTTGCAGAGCTGCTCTTACTGGCTTTCTCCTGATTTCATAAGTAAGTGAAGCACAACAGAGGAGGCGTGCCATCAGCCATTTCTGTCTGGTAATATACACAGGAGGCTCCGTTTCCACCCTACTCAGGTGTTGGCAGGTTGCCTCTCTTTGCTGCTTCTTGTTTGTACCTGATGATATCTGTGTTGGCAAGTTGGGGGTAGAGGTGAGATCTGGAGGGAATCTTTCAGTGAAGGGCACCTGCTGTGAACCTGCTCAGTTGGGTGGCAGTTGATGAAAAATAAAATGGAGTTGTTTGCTGTACCTCTTTTTGGAAAGCAACTGAAAGGAGCTTTTTCTGTAGCATCGTTTTCTCATATTTTGTCATCCAAGAGCAATCATGACTACATGCTAACTACCACTGATAACTGAAGAATAAGCCCATGGGGCCACAGCCCAACTGCTTCTCTCTGTCACCCCAGGGCTTGAGGTT
Source organism: Rissa tridactyla (assembly GCF_028500815.1). Lineage (NCBI taxonomy): Eukaryota > Metazoa > Chordata > Aves > Charadriiformes > Laridae > Rissa > Rissa tridactyla. Next base: position 17,112,896 of record NC_071468.1, on the reverse strand, counting down.
GCCATGCAGGCAGTAGATTCCTGTTGCCGACATCGCTGGTGTCTGATCTGATGTGCCTCCAAAAGAGGCAGCTGCACTATGATCCGTCCACCTCATTCCTGTGCTCCAGCAGCTTTAGTTGGGGGTCACATCCTGTTTTACCAGGTGCTGCACAAGTATGAAATAAAAGATGGTCTTTACCAGCAAGAACCTACATTTAGTTCACAAGAGATGATAGCGGGTTGTGTGCTGCAAGTGAAAGGGCAGCACTCATGCCTCCGTCTGAGCTGGCAAGGACAAAGCAGCTGTGAAACAGAGAGCGGGGGCTTCAGTAACACATGGGTTCCCAAAACCCCAAAGTTCAAACCCCCCATGACCTATCAGGCTTCAGACTCGAGCGGTCTTCTGCAGCTTAAGGGATGATGGGTCATTTCTGGCACTTTTGCCCTCTGCTGAAAGACAAGTATTTTCTTGTTGTTGACAAAAAAATAAATTCTGGATCCTAGTCTATGTCTGCGTTAAGCATTTAAAATCTCTTTTCTGGAGAAGAGCTAGCTGCTCTTTCATCAAACCTGCAAAGAGTGGATCTATTGTGACATTATAAGAAGCCTGCACTAAATGCTTTGACAAAAACCATGCATGCTCTGAAATGAAATCTTATTTACTGTGGTGTTACTAAAGTGCTAAACAAACAGGCAAACTCAGAAAGGCTGGTAGGATGTGGGTGGGTGAATAAATGAGCTTTGGTGCTAATGTCAGTCAATGCTAATTCCTGTCCTTTGAAGAAAGTGTGATCTGAGATTGCTCTAATTAAATGAAATTTTCACTGGAATGAAAGCAGCTGAGCACCTTGCTTTGTTTCCTTTTTAGCTCGGCTAATTCAGAAAATAACGGCTTTCCAATTCTTTCATGACCAGGTAGGGAGGGTAGGGTTTGTTAAATATATATAAGGATCTAAGTATGCAGAAAACTATTGTATGGAATTCTGTATTCATACTTCTTTTATTGTATTTGCTACTCAGGATTTGTATGTCAGTTTAGAGTCTGAGATCTTCAAGGGGCAATTATCTGCACTGGCCACTCAGGGCTTTCTTCATAGAAATATGGGGAGATTTTAGAAGTCCCTCACGTTTGTCTCTTAAGTAAGTCTACGTGTTAACAGCAAAAGGCAGAGAAGGGTGTTTCAATGGTTATGAACTATTTAACTGCTGATCACAGACTAGGGATGAGAATAAGAAGTCATTGTAAAGAAAGACATCAAGGGAGAACAGATGAGAAACTGAAGACAGGTGATTTCTGAATAATCCCTCATTCTTGTCTCCTCTTTGTTCCCAAAACCACCTCCCTCCATTTTGTAGATGGATTGAAAGATCTGTCACTCCAAGCTTTGCAATTTGACTTTGCAAGTAAAATTTTGATTGGGCTCTGATCTGGATGGCTACTCCTTTTTGGGAGAGCTGAAAATGAAGCATGGTGATAGATTATTTCAGTACTTCGTGGGTTTTTTTTGGTGTCCACTATTTTCTGAAGCAATCTAATTAGTTACAGAGAACAGCATAGCCAGAAGTAAATAACTGATATATATATATATGTGTGTGTTTGATTTGTGATATTGATTTTAAATACAGATGTGTCAGAATTTAATACCATAAAATAAAAAATATGAATAAATATATCTCTAGATTTTATATGTAGACATATTTTATCAATTTACAAAAATACCTTCTATCAGTGACATCCATCAATTTCCAAAACGTGTTAATAATGGCAAATCGATCTGATGAGAAATTCCTAGTTACAGCATCTCTTCCATGCGTGAACGCTAGATGGCACTGAAAGACAGGAGCTGTGGCGTGGAAAACCGGTATTTCTGCGAGGTTAGTGTGTTTTAGTGGAGGATCACTGAAGCACAGATGATATCCTACAAGTATATTTTGTGGAAAAAAAAAAAAAGGGAAGGTTTCACATGAATTGCAGAAACTATATTACATGACTCAGTAGTCGCTTGAGCTGATAGAAGAAATCAGCACAATCAGAGATTAAGTGGTAGAATGTGATACTAAGCGACCAGCCTGGCGGCAAGGTCCCTCTGTAGCCACAGGAGATAGAGCTTTTCCTCTTCCATTCGCTCATGCTGCTTCGCAGAAAAGAAATCTCCTCTAAAATTCATGTGCTCTCTCCCCTTCACAGTTGCGTTCCTTGAGCGCAGCTCTGGTGCCAGACTTCGGACAGACTTAAAAGCATCAACCTCCACAGCATTTCATGCTCCAATCTTACCCCTGTCTGACCAAACACAAACTCTTGGACTGATACAGGAGACTGCTGGCATTTAGGGTGAGGTCTGAGTCAGAAGTCAAGATTATAATGAGCCTTTAATAAAAACCACGTTGAGTGAACTCCAGAGGAAGGATGAAGAGGGAGAGAGTCAATGTCTCTGACTCAGGCTGCGAACTCTGACTTTCAAACCATCGACTGCCTGACCTGGGGTGTTTCATGTGCTTCAGAGCGACTTTTAGAGAGCCAATTACCTTTGTGATGGGATGAAAGTGTAACAGCCTGTCATGTGCAGGTCACTGCAGATTATCCAGTATTTTATTCCGGTTTGAAAAATTACAAAGCCATACTTCTATTCCAACTGCAAAAGCAAGCACTCAAAGGTTAGGCAACTCCATGTCTCTGAGCAACAATGCAACCACACTTCAGCCCATTCTGTGCACGGGATGAGGCAGAGGTCCTTTGGGACAAAATGGTATGCGATCGCGTAATTAAAAACTAAAACATATGCACAAGATGGCACAATGATGGCTGTAGCAAGCTTTTGCTAGCATTTCAGCACTGGATTTACCCATTCTTTTCTATGTGTGATTTTATATTGGATGTTAACGTGGTTTTTTTAAAAGATCAAGGACGGTCCGTAGCGAGCGCAGAGATGATGCGGGCCTCGCTGTGGGGGCCAGAGAAGGGATCTGCGTTACAGCCTGGGATGAAACACAGTGGCCCAGGCCGTGCCTCAGGTGGGCCCAGCTGCTGGATCCACAGGTGAGGCCGAGGAGGCAGCCTGGGCCCCTCATCCTGCTCCCCTCCTCCCTGCTGTTCCTGGCCTTCCCGCCACGTTCCCTCTCTCGCCCCGGTGCCTCAGGCCCTCTGTGATCACCTCACGTCACAGGGTGGCTGCTGAGAGGTTTAGTTTCTTGACTTAACTTCCCCAGGAAAAAAAAAAAGAAGAAAAAGATTTTCTGCTAGTCGCATTATGCTTGTTCGCTTTTCTTTATTGTAATTTGCCAATGCTGAAGAGAACCGCTTCAACCCTAGGTATGACTTTCCCTCTGCCTAGATCTGTTTTTAAAACCGTGTGTATTAGGCTGTTGTTCTTCGGAGAGTTTTAGGAAAACCTCCATCCGTGGCACCTCCCCGACGTAACCCCACCGGCTCACGGGGCTTGGGAACATGGGGAGGACGGGGACTGGGACAGGCCGCGCCACACTCAAGATGGCGAAAGGCCGGGCCGGGCGCCGCGCTCAAGATGGCGCCTCTCCCGCCACCCTCTCCCCCCCCGCAACATCGTTCCCTTCCCCGCCCTCCCGGCGGTGACTTCCGGAGGGAGAGGGCGTCCGTCCCATGGTAACTGCGCCACGGTGGAGACGCCGCCGCCGCGGGGGTTGCTTGCTTCCTGCCGCCACCCGGGCCACAACAACGGGCAGCCGCCTCCGGGGCCCCGCCGCCGGCAGCCGCCAGGTACGCGCCGCCGGGCGGGCCGGTGGCTTTCCCCCGCCCCCCCGGTCGTGAGGTGAGAGGAGCCCGCCGGGGCGGGCGGGCCCCGCGGGGCGGTCTCTCCGCGCCGCCGCTGAGGTGTGCGGCCCCCGCGGCTGGAGGGCGGTACCGGCCGCGTCAGCCGCAGCCGGCTCCGGCGGGCACCGGGCGGCGGGGCCCCTCAGCGCGGCGCCGGGTGGCAGGCAGCCCTCCCTCCCGCCTTTCCTCCGCCGGGACGGCTCCCACCGGCCTTAGGGCTGGCGGGCGCGCCCCCGCCGCCTCCGGGTCCCCCATGCGGGAGGCGGCTCCCCGCCGACCGCGCCGTGGGGTCGGTCGGGCCGGCGGCTTGGGGGAGGTGGCGGTGGCCCCCCGCTCCGGCGGCGGGTGTAGCGGGGAGGGTAAACCCCCCGAGCTGGGGGTAGGGCTCCCGGAGTTTGGGGGTGGGGGGCGCCACCGGTGGGGTGCGCTCTGGGGCCCCGTACCCGCTGGACACCGGCGTCCCCTCAGCGGGGCAGGGAGAGCTCTCCTTGGGGCGGAGGTGTGCAGGCGGTCGTGGTTCTCCTCTCTGCCAGTGATGCCCTTGTCTTCTGAGCCTTGTTTTAAAACGTGATGTAAAAATGAATTATTTCTATGTTCCCATCTGAATTTTTTGTGTTTATTTTAGTGGGAGGTGGGACCTTTCTTTAAAAGAAGGTGTTAAGGCATCTTAACTTTTTTGGTTCGTTATGGACTGAAATATGATCAGCCTTTCGTGTGCTTTTGGCTTTGTTCAGGCATACGCTGCTTGTAGCTGCCTGTTTTATTTGTTAGGAGCAAAGACGCAGTCAGAACGTAAGGTCTACAGGCAGCGGTTTATAAAGGGGTACTCATGGCCCCCTTACTCCTTGGGAAGTAAGGTACGGTAACTCCCGACTTCTGTTTGCACAGCCAGTGTTCTGATAAGCTGCTTAAGCCTTGCTTCCAGCAGTGGTGGCAAACGCAGGAGATGTATAGTGGAGAGGCCATTAGGGCAGAGGTCTGCCCAGAGATATGTACGTTATGAGTAGCCTCCTCAGTTTCTGCCCCCAGTGCATGTAACCAGTTACTGTCCTGTCAGCGATGGCATCCATAGCCATTGCAACGAGTTACCACTGTGCCCCGGGTCAGTTCCCACGTGAAGGAGGGCTCACCTGGTGAGCTTCCTCTGTCCTTCTCCTAGTAGAGGAAGGAGAGGTTTTAATTGAAAACAGTTCTGCGAGGAAGGCAATAGGACACTCCGTCTTTTTTTTCTGTCTCTGGATAAGATCGCAAAATGCCGTTATGCAGAATGGTTGATGGTTCACGTTATATGTCAGCAAATGAGAGCTAGCACTTTTCAGGAGAGGGATGAAAAGCTGTAGTTACTCAAAGTGTGTCTGTAGCATGTGTGTATTTTAAATGAACAAGAACTGTATGATCAGAATGGCAAGTAGGCTGTTATAGAATATCTGGCTTAGGCAAACCTGTAAAATAGTAACAAACACCAAATTGACAATGGGCTTATAAACGTGCTCAGCTTTAAGAGTGTTGACTGGTGGAATTGCAGGGGAATGAAGGCGCAAGAAAGCAGTTGGGGCAGGTAGGGACTGGGAGAAAGGTGGGATTTCTTAACTGGGCAAAGGGATAAGAGCCTGAAGCAAACAGCCTGCAGTGATGGAGGTGGAAGAGATCCAGTGTGAAACAGCCAAGGCAGGGAGTGATGATCTTTGGAGTGGGGAAGTGTGCATTAGGAAAATATAAATACTTAAAACATCATCATTCATAGACTCTTCTGGCAAATACTTAAATTTGTAATCACAAAATTGTTGACTCTAACAAATAATAATGCTTATAAGCATTTACAGTGTGTTATAATGTTTATAACATGCACAAGTTGTATTGATTTCACATATATTTACATTTTACTCTGAATGTAAAATAAATAAGACTTGTGCTTCTTTAGTTTTTCGGTAGCTCCCAGGAACTGCAGCTAGTATTGAGATGCTGCTGTGCTGGTTGCTGAATATACAAGTGAACTGAGATACAAATTAAAAAGGCAAAAAAACATCCAGTGGCTTTTTTTGCTTAAGTAATTATCTTTAAATGTTAAGCTTAAAGTAACAAAACACAACAGCCTTTGACACTAGTATTCTATTTAGAATGGTTGAACTATACCATGATTGTAGTGTAAGGTATTTTGGAAGTCATTAAATAGAAAGGAAAATCAAATTCTGCAGAAAGATTTATTTCCTCCTTTACAGCAAAGTGAGTAATATCCTGTAGTAATGTAATAGCCTAGTTTGAGGACACAGTTATTTTGAGATTAGAAGCTTAAATATGTACGTCAGTTAAAAGCAGATGGATGATGAAATTGGGACCTGATACTATAGTGGTGCCAAGTATGGAAGACTGAGTTAGGATTTGGGTCTTTGTAGTGTAACTCAAGAGAGTTGGGGTGGTTTTTTTTCCGCCTTTTGTGGGGCATTGCCTATATGTAGGGAATAAAACACAAGGATTGGATTTTTTTTTTTAATTTTTTTTAACCTGCTTTTGAACTTGGTAGTGGAGTTAAGGTTGTTTGCTGGTTGTATAATGTGATAAATAAGGCTGCGGTGGTGACTGCCTTTGTGGAACCTGGGAGAGAGCAGTTTTGATGGCTGGGCTTTCCTATGTATAGAGCAGCACCTTTTGCTTCAGTTTGACTGCCTTCTTTTGCTCAGATGCATGAGACACATGACTTGAGGATGAAGCATGTTCTCTTATTTTTTAGCAGACAGGCTTATATCATTGCTGAGAAAGTAGGGGTTTTCCCTTCAAATGACTTTTTTTTTTCTTGCTCCTTCTTTCCAAATCTGCTACCATCGCAGATTCCCGACTCTCTTGAAGAATGCCATGAGAAGCTATTTTTGACTGATCAGAGAATTACTCTAGTAGGAATAAAAGACACTGATGGAGAAGAGCGGTCCCAAGGGGACTCGAAGAAAGAGATGGAATTCAGATTAGTAGCCTCCAAAAAAATCTTGCTGTAGAAGAGGTGAAAAATAAGACTATAAAAGAACAAAGGTAAAAAGAACATGTGAAAACACTTAGTTCTCATAATGTTACCCTTTCCCATGAGGAGGCTTTTTGAATGGCTTTCATAGTAATGTGTCTCATATGTTGACCATAGATTTGAGCAGTAAGCTTTGCTTTTCCTCTAAGCCTTTAACACAGATGATTGATTTATTAGCTTTGATAGAAGTATAGAATTACTTTCAAACTTTGAAATACATAATAAGCACCTCAGATAATTAGCAAGCCTACAACTATCTCTCTTTAAAGTGATCAATGGCATTAATTTGGTTTGGTAACCATGGCTATTTTCTTGTTCAGCGACCATATGGTATTTCTGAGTTTAGTGTGACTTCCTGTGAGCAGTTTTTACAAAGTCAGCTGGGCTTTGGTGTGAAGTGCAGCAAAAATTAAACACTATGGGGAGGTGTGAAAATGTTCTTAAATTAAAAAAAAATAAAAAAGCTGGTTGCCTTTCTGCCCTAAGAAAGCAGGTTGCTTTCACTTCAGCGTAAAAGCAGATTGTAGCCTCTAAATCATATATTTAGTGAGGCTGTAATGCTACAGTAGTCAAAGTTTGTTACTACTGCTTGTTTGACACTGAAATTTTTAATACAAATAACTTACAGATCAGTGTTTTTTTGTAAATGAAATACTTTCTAACTTTACTGTAAAAATGAGACCACTGTTAACAGTAACTTACCCTTTGAAGGGTATCTCTTCTTGAGGTGTGATACATTAATGCTGTTGTCGCGTGTCTTGACACTAACAGAACAGCCACATGAAACTTCCATTGGAATTCTGATTTTTGAGGCTTGCAGTAGTCAAAGTGTGAATTCTATATGTCACGTAACTTTTGGAACACCAAATCCAAAGAGTTAAGAGTTTTTTGAGAAACTTTCTGGGCATCAAGGAGTGCAGTCCTGCTGAGTTGGTGAAAGCTGGAATAACAGAGAAGATTCCTCGGTTGGGAAGCCCTTTGCTGTGTGTGAAGCAATTCTATAAAAGTGAAAGGTGGTTGTGTGTTTTGTTATTTGTTTTTTTTTAAGCTGACCTTTACTCTCTGCTTATTAATAGCAGTTTAAATTGGTCTGCAGGAGATTGTCCAGCATGCAATATTAATAAAAATAAATTTGGCCGGGATAGTTGTGGGGAAGAAGAACTGGTGTGAAGTGGTGAACCGGGAAAGAAAAGATGATCTAAAAGTGGAAGCAGTCAGGCCAGGTGAGCGGGGTGAAGAAAAGTGTAGACCTTGCAAGAATAAACTTTTCGGGAGAGGGAAGGTGGCACTGGGGAGAGACAGAGGGAGGAACTGGTTGATATACAGGCAGGGAAGTCCTACTTGAAATTAAGTAGAAATACATCTGAAAGGAGTGACAGGCACCAGCAGAGGAACCTAGTGACTGTAGGGTGCATGGTCTCGGAGCGTGTGGATGTAGATGAGAACAGGGGTATGTGGAGCCTGTCCCCCTGTGAGGGGGAAATGTGAGTGTTGGTGTGGGGAACTGAGGGACTTGTGGTATGGAGGCAGCTTAAGGCACGTGGCCCAACATGAGAGGAGCTGTACAGGTACACCCAAGAGGGACATGGTAGGGTGCCATGCTGGGTGTCCTCAGTGGTGCAGAGCCCAGAGTGGTGGTCACAGTGTGCTCACCTTACAGAAGCTGTGAATGGAACACTCTTCCCTCTCTATTCTTATTCCTACCCCTATCTTTATTCTCTATGGTAGAAGTGAAAAACTTGCTTTCTAGTAGGTTGGTATAGTCAACCTATGACTGGAAATGATGTTAGCTTTCTGCTTTCAAGTCTCTGAAGAAGGGTCTTGCTTTGTATCTTAATCTATAGCATTGTTGTTTTTGTAGGAAACAGGCAAACACAGCATGATAAAACCATTCTTGTGCTGTCTATAGTACAACATAACTCTTGTGCTATGTAGCACAAATTAATAAAAATTACTGAATTAAGCCATAACTATTAGCAGATGGATACTGTGTTTTAGTCTTGTATGGTGTCTCCTTGTTAATGAACTTGACATGCAGATAAAATGGGAAAGAGATAGCTCTGGCTTTACTAGGAGGAAATGATCCCCTTGTCATCTGAAAACACTTAAGTTCCCGGCTGACGCGTGCAGGCTCAGCAATAGCGCTTCTTGTCTGGAGCCATAGCATTTAGAAATTAAACTATTGTTATTCCTGGATTGTCAAGAATCTCTTTATCTTCCATCTTTATGTAACCAAGGTTGGTCAAGGGCTGTAAACAGCCTTGTGGTAGGCTTCCTGGTATTTCTCTATGCTATTGCCATCCTTGCATGTGATAAGACGTGCTTGTTGGAGCCGTACCAAGGGGTAAATCTCAAAGGCAGTAACTATTGCCACAGCTAATACTGTGCTTGTGGCTTGCCTTTCAAAGGTATCGCATTTGCTGTTTTCCTGAGTGTTTGAAGAGAGTATTGATGAGCATTGTTTCAGGTTTGAATGTTTAAGTACAGCAGCATCATCTTCCTGTGACTGGTACCTGTCTGATCAATGAGTATGCTTTAAAAATACTTTAGACATAAAATGACTAACTTAAGAAATTGATTCTTTCAATGTGCATCTCTTTAAGGCTTCTTTACAGATGTCGTATTTAATTATATGTGTAACATAAGAATTTATCTATGTTTTATCTTGGGGAAGATGCATTTGCCACTGATATGTGTTCAAGCTGTCTTGTGTGAAGTGCTTGTCTGTGATTAAATATTTATACACAGTATGGAGCATCAGTAGTGAGATTTGAGAAGACACATTTTGTAAATACAAAATCCATTCTACCTGGAATGTGAGTGGAATGATACAGCTCAAATTACATGTGTGCTTCAGGGAAGTGCTGGAATTAAAGCTGGGGTTTTCAGTGTTTGTTTGGGTTTTTTTTTGCAAGGCCTCATCTGTGGTCTTCCAAATTTTGCATTTTCCTATTAATTGTAAGACATGGTGGGTGCTTGATACCTATAGACTTGGACTGAAGATGCTTCTAGGCTTGATGTGAACTTAAAAGACTTTCTTAGGAATTTTCTTCCCTTTCTGTTTCCTAAAAGTAATTGCTATGCTCAGCATTACAGCTGGTAGGATCCATTCTAAAGGTAAAAATATTTAATATTAAATAGCCTTGTTGGGCAGCAGTTCTTGAAGTTGCATAAAAACTGGGTGATATAGAGGTGTCTTTGGGTGGGAGGAAGGAAGAAGGGGATTTTGAGAACTAAGTCATTAATTAAAGGTTGCTGCAGTTACGATGTTTTGAGCTTAGAAAATTACAGAGTACTATGCCACATAGTTTGAATATGTAAGTAAGTTAAAATATTTTCTTTAATACGTATGCTGTTCAAAATAATTATATAAAGCTGAAGGGAATTTTTGCCTCTTGGAATAAACTTTACCCTAGTCTTGAACATATGTTCTCACTTATTGTTGATAGCTTCTCTAATACCATAAAAAAACTACAGCAGGTATTGCAAGAATTCAGTAACTTAATCTTAACCCTTTGAAGTTAAATCATGTGAAATGTACATCATGCTGATACCTTTATAAAAACATAATGGAATTAAAACAAAAATCATTATTAAAATGAAAAATAAGATCATTAATATAGTTTAGAACTCACTGCTGAACAGTCCTAGAAATTTTTTGGGCCTGAATTAGTCATCACGTATTTTCTTTGATGAAATGAAAAAGCAAGATTTGTATCAAGGGTTTTGGAGTATAGTATTTGTAAATGTATCATTGTGTAATAATGTTTATACATTAAGACAGCTGAAGAAAGTATAGTTATGGGGTTTTTTTATGTGTAACCGCTTAACTGTTGCATCGGTAAACTGTTTTCCTCTGCTTAATCTGCTGTCAAGCAAAGCCAATTTAAGATCCGCTGCAAACTCAGTGCTTTGGCAACTTGTTCTCTGTTAAAAAATGGTAGAGATGGTATTAGTGGGAAAACAATTACTTGCTTTGTAAGCAGTGCTGTTGAGTTATGACTAAGTATATTGATTTGCCTGGCCAACACAAACTCCAGACAGATTTTTTTTTTTTTTTTTCCCTGTGGCCTTTCCACTAGAGGGTCACATGGCTGTTTGTTATTGCCTTGCATATGCTTGAGTACTACAAACCAAACTAATTTCTGGGGAAATTCAGAGGTTTTTAAGTGACTTTTTTGCAAATAGATTTTGATCACTGATGTGAAATGATGGGTGGACTGAGGGGGGGGCTTGTCTCTCTCTTCTTAGCTTTTCAAAATCTGTTACTTTGCAAGGCTCTTTAACTTCTCTTTGTCACGGCTTTACCAATAACATATGCAATAAAGACATTATTGACTTTCAGAAATATGTGGATTTCTAATCTTTTTTACTATGTAGGCAGGAGAAACTAGCATCTGTTTGCTTGTGCCAAACATATTTTTGGTTTTTTCTAAATTGGCATCTTTTCCTCTAACCCGCAATGGTGATTTGAATATACTCTTCAGAGGTCCTTGCTGCATTTAGAACTTAGGCTGCTAACTCTGTAAAACCCACGAACTCAAGCCGTAATAATGGGATTATGAGACACTGAGGCTTCTTCCTATTTTTGAGGTCCAAGAATAATTAACAGAGCTCTTTCTTGTCTACCCTACCTTTCAGTATTGCCCTCTCCATTTCAGGGAAGGGTCTGGTGGTTGCTGCCCTAGTGCCAGAAGTTCCAAGTTAAAATTTAGTAAACTGGTAATAGTGGGTCTGAATGATATGCTAAAATGATCATACTGCTTTCCTCTTCAAGACTTAATGCCAACTCTTTTGTCAGCCCTGTTAGAAGGATGTTCTTTGGTGTCTTGTTCACCTTTACTGGAAACTTATATTCATGTTCGTGTTACGAATTTTCTCCATTGTATTACAGCTCTAAGAAGAATGACTGGAGCAGAGCAGAAAACAAATAGAGTAAGCAAAAAGATTGAACAAAGTAGTTCTTAATAAGATGTAGTTATCTCTTATATGTGAGCTGCTTCTGGGTAGTATTCCATGATTTACTGTTAAAAGTAATAAAATGTGGGCAAAAACAAGCACTCATGGCTGTTGCATGAAGAAGGGCAGGTGGTGGGAACTGATGCAGCAATTTTGTTCCACTGCTTAAACTTTTCTTTCTCACAGTTACCTTCTTTCAGTGAATTTAGACTTGTATAGGCGAGCTTCCTGAGAGCCTATCTATAATTAACAATATCAAGTAGTTTTAGTTATAGATGTGGCTGCCATGTGCAGCAGCTGTGCTCTTGCTGTGGGTCATATTCTAGGTCGGGATGACAGCACTTGTTGGGAGATATGAATCCTTCCTACTTTGTACTACATCACGCAAGCCTGGTAACGTGATCTTGCTTTCTGCTTATGTGTTCATGGCATAAGACTATACAGTTTGCTAAGCCAGCAGAAAACTACTGGCTTAGGTTAGTTTTCTGCTTCTCAAGTTGAATGAGCTCAACACATGGTCAGATGTACACCAGCATGATTGGTACAGCTCAACCAGAACAGGAGGCAAGAGACCTCATTTAGTACTAATGAGGTATTTGGTGATCAGTTAGATCGTTTCCATCTGTGACATAAGACTTTGTTTTTCCAGTTTGCCAAACTGGACTATTGATAACTTAAATGTGAGATGCTGCTGGGTGTTTCGTAAATTAGGGTGCAGACAAGTAGTAAAAAGCTGAATGGTGAAAATATTCTCAGAAATCAACTGGTTGCAACCTTTTTGGGAAAGGTTTGGATAAACCTTTTAAATAAAAAATATTTAAAATTGCTGGTTTCCTACTTTCATTAAAGTATGGATTTCTCTCTATAAATTTGGTTAAGAGCATGTATTGCCTGAGAGGTCTCACACTGAGACAGTTATGTTAAACAATTTTAGAATTAAGCTTAAAAGGTAAATATGGTTAAATAATAGAAATGCATGATACAAAGGCATTACACTGTACGACATCTATGAGTAACCTGTTTAAATTAGTGTGTTCATGGCTCTAGAGAGGTTTTTTTACAGGGCTGTCTCTTTCTTTGTATCTGTTCAGGCATGTTTGATACTAAGGGCATCCTCATATGCTTACTACAATTAAGATAGTTTACTTCTAGAATAGTTTGTATGATGATAAGGAGAATAAGCGGTTGGCCTGCAACTGAGTAAAGAAATGTAACATGATGCTGAGAAAACGGTATGTTTAGTGCGCTTGTTGCTTCAGACTAATCTTTATTGGAGGACAAGCTGCAATTATACCTGACCCCAGAAACAGACGTGTGAAAACTTTCCTTAGATGAGGAAAATAATGAAGAACACTTAAAACAGTGCTAATTTGAAAAGCAAATGAGATTCAGACAAGGTTATTTTACTTAATCTGATTCCTGGTCTCAGAACCGTTATCTGTTTCCGTATAGACAGATAAAGCTCTTTAAAGACAGGGAGAAGCCAAGCCATTACTTGTATCTAAGAGGGGCAGGTGGAAAGGAGCCATTAGAGAACTGGAGACCACTTGCAAAAACATTGTAATAATATGAACTATTTGGTGAACTCTTAAAGGAAAAAGTACAAAGGTGTTAAATAACTATAAATGTGGATTTTCTCAAAACAAAATTCACAAGCAGTTGAATCTCCTTTCGTGAGATGGTATCCAGTCTTGTTTGGGAGGAACAAATACATTCTTAATTTAATGAGCTATTCCAATGATGTAGTCTGTATGAAAAGCAAGGAAATGTTTCTCTAAATACCGTAAAGTTGGTGAAAAACTTTAAATAGTTTCATGGATCACTGTCAGACCAGAGGATGTCTAGACTGAATGGTCTCTGCAGGGTTCTGTCACTAATTTCAACTTAAGTGAAACGTTAAGGCTATGCAATATTAGCAGCAGATGGTACCAGGCTCGGAATTGCTGCAAGTGTGTTGGAAAACGTGGTTAGTGTTCAGAATGACCTAAAGAAAGTGGAGAAACGGTCTGGGGAAGAATATGCCTTTTGGATAAGGACAAGACTCAAGATCCTCCATTTATTGATCATCTCTGTACAAGTAGGCAGTGGGGAAGTAGAAGGAGTTTTATGTCGAGGATCTGGGTATGTTGCAGTTAAACTGGATGTGGTTCTGGTAACATAGGTGTTGCAAACAAGTCAGCTGTGCTGTGATACATAAGCAGGATAACTTTCCATAAATCACGTGACGGTCCTTCATTCTAGGCTTAGGCATTTCACCTCAGGAAAATCTCGAGTACTTTGAGAGAGTACAGAGGAAAGTAAAGAGAACAAAATCTTGAAAATGTAATTATTTTATTCACAGAAAGATTTAGAACTATTTCTCCTAAACAACAGAAGACTGTAGGGAGAAGGGAGAGTTGTCTTCAGGTGAGATAGAAACAAGAAGAGAGGAGAGCATTTTTCATTCTAGCCGCTCTGACGACAGAACTACTGGTAATGTGCTTAAACTGCAACAAAGAGGGTGTAAATGGACACTAGAACAAAGATTGTGAACCACTGGAATAGATTGCTTGGGAAGGCCATGGTATTTGCAGAGTACCTTGTAAGTATTTTAGTTAATCTGTGCCTTACAAGGTACTCTATGTCTAGACCATGCTTTTCTCCTCCAGTCCTGAGAGGGTATGTTAGCTGATTTATTGAGCTCCTTTCCAACCATTATTTTATAGTATTAGAAAATCCTAGAAGGGTTTCTAGAAAGCAGGGACATACAAATTAAAAAGGTATCAATGTGGTTAATAGCATTGGGTCCACGTTAATCACTTTTTCATTTTGTGCTAATGGGTCTTGCTATCAAAATCACACATCTGTACTCCCTCATTTCCACTCCCTGCTCTTCAAAGAAAAGTAATATTGCATTGGGGGAGAGGAGGGAAATACTTTTATAAGTCTTCTGGCTCGCTTCCACATTTCATGACTGTAAATATCTTCCAGTTGATACACTAAGTGTATACTGGTGGCTACAAACTTCCAGAATCATCTTTCTTCCCCAGCTTCATAAAAAATTGCTTTGGGCACAAGGGAGAAATTAGAATCTTCAAACCCCATGGTAAGTTTGATATCGGATTCTGAGATTTCAGACTGCTTTGCTTGTTACTCTAAGTTAGAATTAAGATATAAAATAAAACATTCCCTCATTAGCAGATACCAGCCTTTATCTTGCACGCCCTTTTTCCTAAAACTGGCAATTAAGATGTATGAATAAGAGGCAGTGTAGTCTGGTAGCAGGAACTTGGGCCTGGAAGACAGAACTGTCAGCATCTTAATCTTAGATACGACGTTGAATTATGATTTGCTGAAGGGCATGTTTAATTCCTGGCCATGTTTTCCACACATGGAACGGAATGCTGTAAGGATTTTTTTTTTTTGTCTGTAGCTACAGAGATTAAAACTCTTCAACATGTATCTCTTTCTGCATTAAAAGTTAGTGTGTAAGCCGAAGGTTTTCATTCATGGATTCTTAGGTTGTGTTTGGCTTCAACTACGCTATCTTCAGGTTAAAGAACAATCGTTTAAAACTTTGGTAGGTTAAAAATCCTATCACAGTAGAATTTACTGTGGGATTTTCCCTAGTCTTTGTATATAGAAAATACAGCCTCTTGTTTTCTTCCTTTGTTTTTTTTTCTTCCCTACTGCTGTTGAAGATGGCTCCTTTCTCAAAGACTTTAGGTGTATGCTCTAGTTGTTTGGCTCCGTTCACGATTTGTAAGGGTACAGAAAGCTTGCAGAATTTAAATTTTATTGGAATCCCAGTTTACTGTTTACCCATCTGTTTGCTACCTAGCTTTTCTTAGTGAGTAGGCTGCATCGGTATAAACTGATTTGACTTTTAGCATTGTTATAATTGTGCAACTATTCTATGGATTTCTCTTTTAATTTAAGTTACTTAAGAGGCTGGGGGCCATGCTAACATGATGTCATTCTGGCTTGACAAGCCACCAGTGTTGAAGAGTGAGAGGGCGTGTGGGGTCTTTAGGGCAATGAAATACCTTTTTTTAAAACTGGTAGCATCAGACTGAAATCCCTGCAGGCTTCTTTCTGCAGGTGTGGGTTTTAAGCTGGGCCTCCACTGACGTTTACATTTAAATTTATTATTACAGTATCACCCTACAGGGTTTATAGTTCCTTCAGTGAATTCTTTGTGAAAGAGCTGGCATAATTTTTTGAAAGGTTATGTTGAATTCTGGTTTCCACAGCACAAGTTGCCATGGATATGTCAGGTTCTTAATGTTTGTTTACAGAGGAATGAGGTAGAGAAGGTTAATGCTAGCTATTTTCAAGTCAGTGTTCTGCATCCAAATGATGCTGTTCTTACTGGGACTTAACTGTCCAGTGAACGTAAATTCTACTGTCTGCTTTGAAAATGGATTAAGTTCACTTTGGAATGAGTTAATGCAAAAATGTTCATGTGTATATCTTTGCTTTGCACTAGCTTGTCAGTTGTTCAGGTTCCTTTTTTCCTTCTGCAGTAAAACAAGCCTGCCGATTTTTTTTTTGTGCCATGCCGTATTTTGGAGTCCTTTCAGTCAGCATTTAAATAGGTAAACGATGTACGTGCATTATTCTAATGCCCAGGAACTGAGGAATGCAGCATTGCCTCTGCAAAACCTGCTGTGTTCTGCGCATCTTCATAAGCGAGGAAAGGTCCTAGACTTCTGGTGATCTGGGAAAAGGGGATGGTGAATTTTGTTTGGCTAAGAGCTGGCATAACAAAGAAACCAAACCGTAAAACTCCTGCATGCATAGATCAAATGCCCAGGAGAGATTACATACAGAATGTAGCACACACTTGAAGTATCTTTCTCTGCCTTCTAAACCACCTAGATGCTTTGCTCTTACCTAACTACTCATTTACTTTTCTCCTCTTCCAAAATAAGGATCACAAAGATGAATGTGTTTATGTAACCCCTCAAATCTTGATTCAGAAATACGGA
This sequence comes from Rissa tridactyla, assembly GCF_028500815.1. Lineage (NCBI taxonomy): Eukaryota > Metazoa > Chordata > Aves > Charadriiformes > Laridae > Rissa > Rissa tridactyla. The sequence continues at coordinate 17,096,189 of NC_071468.1, read as the reverse complement.
CTGCTGACTTTCAAGCCCAGGCAAATTACCTGTGCAGCACTCCAGACTGCTGTTAAGTAACCACTAAAAAACATATACAATTAAACCAGAAGTCAAACATTAACTAGCTCCTTTCCCAGGTGACACTGGAAGAGGCATTGGCAGGCATGTTTGAAAGCTGAAGAAAACAAACCCTGGCTTTGTTATAGGGAAGATACAAGAAGACTAAGTACTGCTTCTGTCTCATTATGAGCTGTGCAGCCCTTAAGGAGAAGGTAAACAACTGCTGCAGGACACATGGTTAGTTTTTCGGTCAAATAAGCCAAAAGAGAAACCAAAATTCAAGAGGCAACACAGTGGAAAAGAGTAAAAAGATGAACGTCCTCATGTGGAAAGTGAAAGATGAGTAAGAAGACAAGAAGAAAAACATCTATTAAAGAAGCAGCTCTGTAAAAGATAGATGACCAATTTTAACGGGGCAAAAGAAACAATCGGCAGCAGTTTTCTTGGTAAAATTGAGCCTTGTGTACATGCTGAGATAAACTTAATTCTGGAACTCCACAGCCACAATGGCTCTGTCCCCTTCCACTTCATAATCAAAGGCAGATTTCTTGAGCCGGGGAGAAGCCTGGGCATGATCTTCTATCTGTGTGGCAATCACTTCCCATATAGCTCTACTGTCAGCCTTGTTTTAAAGCTCTCTTGCTTGTAGAGCTTCTTAAAGGTACTTTGACAAAAATGTGATAGTCTTATACCTTGTGTGTTCCACAAACCTGAAATGTCTCTAGAAAGGAGTGTCTTGTGTATTTTAAAATGTGTAAATAAAATACCCTCAAGTGTGCTAATTTTAGTGCAGTACCTCTGAGCTGAGTTTCTAGACAGAGGTAATAAGATGTTCTATGGGTTTGGTATCCATAGCAATAGCCAGAGAAGTGTCTTTGTGAAGTGATAGGTACAGAGATAGATGTGTTATAAACTATGTCTGTTTAATAGAAGAGCTTTTTCATTGCTTTTATAGAGGTAGTGCAAAATATCTCAAGTGATTCATGCAAGACAAATAGCACTTAGCAGCCACCACCATTAAACATCTTAATTTTCCATTCAGAATCTGAAACACGTATTCTGTACTTTCTACACCTGTTTGGAGATACAGGTCAGTTGGGTCCTTCGTCGTTGGCAAACATCCAGTCACGAGTGTGCGTCACAGAGGTAACTTTTATCTTGCAGAACAGCGAGGCAAGCTGTAGTTTGGTTTTCTTTGACGCAAGTCCAACTTCTTCAGGAAGAAAGTGAGCAGGGATTTGAAGAGTCTACTATCACATGTCTAGGATTAAATGAAGTTGTGAGAATCATCACTAGAATCACTGAGAAACGCAGATTTCTAGCTTTGGGTTTTGAGGCCTGATATAGGGTATGGCTCCCCTTGCTGGCTCTATTATAGCCCTATACCACAAATGTGGAAATTCAGCAGGATGTTATGAAATGACAGTGCTTGGGGATGAATGCTTTTTGTAATCTATGCTTATTTCGTTATATTAGGTGTTGTCTTAACAATACCAAACTGTCTCTCTGATGGTGATCACCAGTGACTAAATGCGCTTGGGTTAGTCTGCTTTTATGGCACTTCAAGCCTACTTTCCAAGTAGATTTCTAGGTAAAAGCCACCTTGTATTTTTTTTCTAATCATTCCATATGTCTATTTTCCATACTTGGAAATTGTGCTGTAGGCAGAAAAGCCACTTGAGCTAGCAACAGGGGAAGAGAACCCAAAGCGCTACATACATCTGCTGGATTACCTCATTTTCCATCAATCCTCTTGGCCTGACCCAAGAGCTAGCTTCCAAAGCTGACGCTACCAGCCATCAAGATCCTAAATATTCATGGAGCAATCTCTGAGATGTTTTCAGATTAACTCTTAATGCACAGTGAGAAAATGCCTCAAATGCGCAATGTCAGGGTTAAAACAAAAACCAAACAAACAACAAAAGAGATACTAACTCAGAATATTGTTCCCTTATTCCAAAAGGGATGACTGCTCCTCTGAGTGTGTAGATATGAAGCAAGCTGAGCAGCCACCTTGTTCTTAAGCTATATTTGCCTCCATATTACTGTTCTGGAACAGCTCATGTGATACGAGGTACGTTTTGAACTAAATAACCGGGTAGATGAGGCATTAAAGTGAGAATGCTCAATCTATGGTAAAGTGTTAGGTTCTGCTTCACTGGGGAAGACTTAATATTTATCTGTTTTTTCCTCACAGTGTGTTCACATAAAAGATGCCCTATCTCATGCGAGAAATTGAAGCTTGTTCTGTAAGCCATAAAGATCAGTCTTAATATTCTGAATTTATAAGACTTAATTCTTCAGTATTGTTTTTTATCCATAATCTGCTTTTGATGTGATTATTTCCCTTTGAGAGAGGAATGACTGCGTATTACTGTTTAGTAGATTCACTTTTGAGAAGTTTGTCCCAAGCCATAGGTTAGGTTTAAAACTTAAAGTTCCCTTTGTGTGCAGATGGGATGCAGGAGACTCCTGAGAGCTCACGATTTGCACTTCTGTGCTCCTTTGTGCAAACATACTTGGTCACGGGAATTTCTCTCCAACCGTGTTTTTGCAGAGATTTGTTATTCTTGATCTCTGGGGCTATTGCATGTTTGGTCCATATGCTCTTTATTAATCTTCTGTGCTGAATGTCTGAGATAAATTAAGATAGGTATGCTCAGTTTAATAAGTGAAGGCACTCTTGTATCTATTTGAAATTTCAAAAGAGGACCTCTGCTGGCTAGAGCTATGTATGTGACTGTTCTGTAAGGCTGCCAGGTTTTGAGAAAATTCATACTGAGAAATGGTATTTTTATAGCTAGTTTCTTGAAGGGTGTGGCTGAATTCATACTGCTCAGTCTTTTCTCTTTTGTATAGTTATTTCTCTTACGCAGGTTAGCATTATGTCTTGATTCTTCCTTAAAGTGGTGAAGAGCAGGTGCGGGGATTTATAAAAGACAGGAATAAGAAATTAACATACTTTTTCATTCACATTGAAGTAGCTAAACTATTTAATCATGTTGTCTGTTGCTTTTAGGTATAGTTTAGCTGAAACTTTGAGAAAGAATTCTTTGCTTCTGGTGCTCTTGGTGTGATGTCCATCATCTATAAACCTCAAAGTCCTGACCAAGGCGGAGACCTTCGGCTTTGGCTGCCTTTTATGTTGTGGTTATTTTTGTGAAACATAAGTGTAGTAGTCTAAACTATCCTTTTTGCTTGTATTACTCCTTTCTCCTCCTTTTGGGATTAACAGAAAAACATTTATCAGCTGTTTAGTACTGGAATTCTATCTTCTAATTTCTCTAACAGGAATCTCTTAAATATGCAAAAGTAACTGAATTACTTGTATGTGGTGTTTTGGGGAAACTCTGCAATAAGCATATAAAAAGTTACTCTTGTCAATGTATGCTAGAAAGGAGGATTCTTACACAGGGAGAGTTCTACATACTTTGGAAAGCATGGCAAGAACCTTAGCGTTCGTAAGTAAACTTTACACTTTCAAATGAAGTGGCAATGTGTTTACAATTGATGTTATAAAGCCTACTTCCTGGATGATCAATGATCTATAACCTTTCATTTCTTGCTATATATCAGTTTTTATGTATTTTAGGGAAGAAACAATTGATTTTTTTAAATGACTGAATGTCAGCTTTTCTTTCTGGGTTGGCGTTTGTGCGTGTGGTATTGCCTCTCAAACAGGCTACGTGCTCTATTTTATGTGTTCCTGCCTAAATAGTATGGATGTACATGTTAGGGATGAGTACTGGGAAGTCTATGCTAGGGATTTCTTAAGTATGTACAACTCTGGAAGTGCACAACCAGCTTCCTCACTCTGCTGTCGTAGGAACAGTTGTTACACTCGGACGCTGGCTTTCTTACAGACAGAAACTGTTAACTTTTGAGTTATAATGGTCTGGAAGAGAATGCTGTGAAGTGCAAATATACATTATTAGAGTATGGTATGTTTTATAGTGAATGATATTAAGCAAAAGACTGTGGCTTGCCTCAGTCCTACAGAGCCGTTGTTAAACTTTTATTTCTTTTCCCTAGTATTTTAGACTTTTTTAGCAGCTGTCATTAATCGTGCGGTTGAACAGTTTGAACGCTAGTTGGAAACAGGTGGTGCATGCTCTAAATATCTTGAGATACAGACGATGGTCAACAATGTTGTCACTGAAAATGTAGATATTTGTGTCAGCCTATGTTGATTTTGTTTTAACAGACCTTTGATATTCTTTGCTGTGGAGAAGTATGTACAAAGCGTTCTAAAACGAATTTGGGGTAAAATGTTGCTGAAACATCAATTCATTACAGATCACGAAGCCTGTACAAAACCAGCATAGAATTTGCTGGCTTAATTGTAGAGGGTATGGATTAAACCAGCAGCAGAATGTCATGACTCTAAGCTGAAAGACAGCTTTGTATGAAGCATTTCATTTAGCATTCTACGATTCCCACCCAGAATATTCCTCCGTTCGCTGAATGTGGCATGTGTATTAACTGAGAGATACTTCTATAACACAGTGAAATCTTTTACAAGCAGACACTTTGAGAAGGCTTAAACTTCAGGCAGGATCTTATCTTATTTGGATGGTAAAAACATCCAGTTTGCAATAGCTTATCCTGTAGAATAGCATTAGTTTTGGGTCTTAAATCTGTTTGCAAATTGAACCTTGCATAGTTTGAGGTGCACTGTAATTGAAGACTTTAGAGAAGAAGATTCAAATTGAGGCAATTAATTGAGCCTCCTTAATTAAATTTGTGGCTGAAACACTCTCATAATTAAATCTTTTTAAAGTATTATCCATATCTCTGTACAATGTTGTACTGCTAAGCCAGTCAGTTGGGTAAATGGGGGTTGATTCAGACCTTTCTCTTAAGCAGAGTCCCTAGACCATTAAGCTAGCTAAAATAAATTTAGACATTTGGTTTTCATTAGTGTTGTAACTGAAACAAAAACATTTTAATGACTGATTCCAGAGTATTTTGAAGTTTGTGCAACTTCGCTGGGAAGGTATTTAAACTGTAGTATCAGTTGCAAGTTGGCCGTGGGCCAGGTTTTCGAAGCTGTTTCAAAGCAAGATGTTGGGTTTCCAGAGTGTTACGAAACAGGAACACTTTGAGGAGGATGAAGCAGTGGAAGGTAGTTACAGTAAAATTTGCACTGGTGAAATGAAATTGTCTGCTAAAAGGAGACAGTGGCAATATTCATGCTGCACTACAGTTTGCCACTTTGTTAAAGAGCGCTTTCAGATATTTGAGAAGAGACATATTTTTGAGTTTTAATACTTATATTAATAAAGAATCAACTACCCAAGGAATCAGTGTGCTTTTTAGATGCTTTTTAGTATCTCAAATTTGCACAAAATGGGGCCCTGCTTCTAAGGGAAAGTAGTTATATGTTGCTTACAAGATCTAATTTTAAAAATACTTTTGCGGAAAATATTTGAGTTGGTCTTGGGAGAGGATAGCAGTGAAATCTGATAAAAATTAGCGTGGGGACTTGGTCTTTGACAAATAAAATATTAATCTGTAGCATTACACTTATGGGAGAAGCCAGAGACTGTTAAAGTGCTGTAAGATGAGGATTGCTTATTCTGTATCATGCTGTAGTCACAATAATGTCTCAGGGAAAACCTGCTGAAGTTGTTGAAATGTTCTGGGTGATCAAGGGTCAGTCAGGGAGCCAGGGACTCAATATCCAGGGCTTCATCATATCCAAACTGAATTCTTGTGGTTACTGCTTGGCCTGAGTACACAGAATGCCAATAGTGGTGTGTGTACCAGAGTAATCTTAGGTTTTGGTGTGTGCTTTTTTTCCTTATAGGTGATTTGGGGTTAAGTGACAATTAGAAAAAGACCAGATTACTTCATTTAGGCTATTAGAAATTGATAGTGGTTTGAGCTAGGGCAAACTAGCACTTCTAGAAAAAAAAAAACAAACCAAAAAAAAACCACAACAAAAAACCACCAAAAAAACCCCACACCAAAAACTGCTGAGATGGAATTACTGAATTGTCTGTCTGAACAGGTGTGGATTTCAGTGGGTTCATCTGCACAGTATAACCTTAGTGAAGTGATTTAGCTGTGATTGACAAAACTGAAGCGTTCCTACAGAAGTCCATCTGTCATGAGCAAGAAGCAGGGATCTGAGAGTGGCTGAAAGTCTGGGTAGCTTCTGAGAGTTTCATCCCAATTTTGCAACTGATATGGTTACGCTTGATTTTATATATTCATCTCTTAGGAATAATGTTCTTAAGTTCGGCTTGGCTATACACATTCTACATTGTTGTTGTTTCTTTTTGCTGTATCTTTTGCAAGTATTATGTTGTTGTGTGTCCAGGCTGTTATTTCAGTTTACAGTATCTCATAGACAATGTAGACTTTTTTCACTGGCTTTCTAAGGATTCTGTAACTTCCTTTAGTAAGTTTTGAACAGAAATACAGCATTTTACGACATAAATTTTACCCATAGTAGTAAAGCGGTCCTCTGTCTTTTCAGGAGAGTGTGTTCAAGGCATGTCATGTAAGTTTTATTTGAATGCCTGAATTAGTTTTTTACAAATGTGAAATAACGCAAAGTTGCTGCTTTTCTGGGAAGACTGTGAAAGGCAGTGTGCCTTTCCTTTTCTCCTGCATTCTGTCTCTGGGATATATCTTTTGTGGTTTCACTATTGGGATGTTCTAGCTGAATTGTCCTATCTATTAAAGGTTATAGGTAACAGATGCAATTCTGAGACTGAATTAAAGGAATGGCCCATTTCTCATGTGTGTGCATTGCTGAAAACATTGTGTACTTACACCTTCATATTCTGTGTATGGAAATAATGGAACAGATGCAAATGCATGTTTACTTTGGTACCTTTAGCTACAGGTTAGAAATCCAATTCAGGATTGTAGCAGAGAGAAAGATTTTTACTATATCTTGTGATTAAATTGAAGGTACCTTGCCTGAGCTGAAGATTTTTGGTAGTACTAATTGTGTGTTGTTCAACGCAAGAAGAATGTGATTATTGAAGGACTGCATAGTTTGTCATAATTCAGCATCAGGAAGATCACTTCATGAAATGCAAGAAACTCATATATAACTGATACTGTGCTTTGAAACTGCTTCAACCAGATTTCACTTTTTTTAATATCTTCCCCCATTCTAATAGTCATTAGAGGGTTTTAAAAATAATTATTTTTAAAAGATTAATTTTAAAACTTAATTTCTTGAGAATATTTAGTTGAGACTTATTACTGTTTGGTAGCACCATGATCTTAATACTGAAAATAAATATTAACTTGATCCTGGTATTAACATGAAAAGAAGCATCAGATCTACCCTAGGGCATGACAAGCCTTATTAGTGAGGGGAGCGCTATACCAATTTCTTCACTACTTTGTTTTAATAATCTGTTAGTTTGAGTAGGGATGAAATAAAGGTGGCAGAGAAGTGAGCATTAATAGTAGTAAGCAGGCTGAAAGAAGTTAAGTCCTTATTTAAACAAAGCCTGTCAATGCTGGGTACACATAGGAGGAGCAATGCTCTTGCGAGCATATAGGAGCAGAGTAAGCAGGAAGAAAGAGAGCGCACCATTAAAAAGCTAGAGAAAAAGCAAGTGTAGAAAGACAGAGGAAAGTATATGGGATGTTTGGGGAGAAGTAGCAACAGAAAATAAGATCGGTCCTCGATAGAGACATTAAAGAATGTAGAAATGGCTGTGTTGCATTTGATTTGTAATCTGGCTGCCTACTGTGTTGCCTCTGGTGTCAGCTACTGCCAGCAGGTTCAGGGTCAGTGGAAAGTGGTATGGTAGGTAGTTGAGAGAATCTGTCTGCTGGGGCAGTCTGGCTTAATAGTTCAGGCGAGAGCTCATCATGGATAAGTTTAGCTGTTTAAATGCTTTAGGACCCAGTCAGTGCTTGTCATCCAGGCTCCCTTTAGAATAAAGGAAGACAAACTTGCACCTTTAAAACGTTGTTTTCAAAGACAGCATTAAGACGTGTTTCAGCAACTGTTCTGGGGCTGAAGCTGCATACTGCAGCTACACCAGTGCAATAGCCATGTCTCTGCACCAGCTCTGCTATGCGTCAGGTCCACCTTTGAGTCAGCTTGGCTTGCCAACCAGGGAGAAATATAACCTGGTACAAGGGGGTCGGGGGAGAATGGGTTTCTGTGGTCTTTGCCAATAGAAGCATCTCAGTTCAGGGGCTGAAGAGCGTCAGCGGTGGGACTGGAATCTTATTGTAAGGAATCTTACCACCTTAGAGAGGGTGGAGTTATTTGTTATGGTTTGCACCAGAAACATGCAAAGCCTAACATCTTAAACATCAGATTTTTCTCTCTTCCAATGGTGTTTCCATTGGCATTAATAGTATAAGTAGCTAAATGTTCTTGTCAACCATAAAGATTTGCAGTGTGCTAAATCTTGCTGTATTCCATGTTTAGCATCGTGTGGCAGTGAATTCTAAGGGCTAACTGATGTCAAAGATATCAAGGTGCCAAATTTAGATTTATTGAATGTTCTCTTGTCATGGGCAAACAACTTGCTTTACTTCTGTCGTGTTTCTCTCCACTGTTAGGCTGCAACTGGGAACAACGTTCTTTCTAATGAGGCACCTGAGTGTGGAGCTTGAATAACAGCAACAACACCTGGCTTTAATAAGGCTTTGCTCTCTTTCTCCTGCTTTGTGATTTCCACATGCCAAATGTTTGGTGGCTTCATCCAGCTGCATCTTGCTCATAGGACATGAGACATGGGGAAGAAAATGAAGGTTCTGTATGCAAATGCATGAGATGCAGGCAGCTGAGGGGAAAACAATATAAGGTGGGAACATAACATGCAAGTCTCATGAATGTGTGAAACAACTCTTCGAGACAATGAGGACAGAAATTACCAATTCTGGCTCACTTCTCTGTACAGTTTTTCTCCATGTAGTTTTTAGTATGGTGCACTTCTTTTCTTTGCAAGGTAAATAATTTCTGTAACTTCAGTTTTATATAGATGTGTGGGGTTTTTTTCCCCTTGCCTTCTGGGAAAGTATGATAGTCAGAATGGCAAGAGTGTTGTTTTACTAGGGAGAGTTAGGATGGAGGTTAGATGGGAATTCTGTGACTGGGAGTCAGTTTCTTGATGCTGGCAGAGAAGAATAAAAGCAGTGTCTTGGAGAAAGATGCTGCAACACTGACAAGGACTTTGCTTTGACAGAAGGACCTGAGGAATCAATCAAGAATAACAATAATGAGGTCTCAGGTGGCATTTGCATTAAAGATGCATTTTACCAGTACAGTAATTGACTCTCTAAATAAGAGCTGATGAAATGAGCCACTAGTATCTCTAACGAACTGGAAACAGAAGAGCTGAATGAATTCAATTTAAAAGGCAATTAAGTAAATGAGGATTCTTTTTACTGATTCTTCATTATTTTCCTTATTTTTCTTTTAGTGATTGTCATATCTGATCAAGTAATGACCCTGTTACAAAGCAGGTAGAACAATTAAATTATTTAAAATATAGTGCAAACATAAGTGCATCCTACTGCAAAGGTGAAAACTTAATTTCCTTGTACCTTGGTGGGTGAGATGGAAGTTGGATAGAAGCTGTGGAGGACGAGGCCCTGCAGTAGGGGAGGGTATGCCTTTAAGATCGTATCAATGCCTAACTTAAGCATTGATCAAGTCCTTGGAAGCAAAATAATTTCCAAGTGATTCATGGATTTGTTGAGTTGGGGTTTTCTTCCTTCTGTTTGCTTTGTTGCTTGGATAAGTAATGGAGTGAAGTCTGGAGGTGACTGTAGGAACATTTACTTGAAATTTAGAATTAAACCATTTTTCATTTGATGAAAGGAAAAATACAGCTGTCTGGGTGAGGATACTGGCATGGTTTGTCTATAGAAATGGAAAACGTATGGGGTTTTTAGGTCACAGAACATGGAGTAAAACTTGAAAATAAACTTGCATGTATGTGCTTTCCTGCTTCCCGTGTTCACATTACCCATGTTCCATTATTAACTTATTTAAAGGGACAGTGACTAAATAGCAGGCTGGAAATATTTACCTTCTACATTTCCAAGAAAAACAATACAATAGTACCTAAAGATTAGAGAAATCTTTTCTGTCACTGGTCTGACAGCTTTCTGTGCTTGGCAGCTCTTTCTGAGTAGCACTTTTGATTTGTGGCTGTCTTGGCTGTGTCCATCCCAGTCCAGTCAAAGGACAAGAGACAACAGGCACCAATTAAAATACAATAAATTCTATTTAATCATAAGAAAAAAAAGAAAGAAAAAAATCAACAACAGCCACCCCCCCCAACTTCTTTTACTCTGAGGATGATCGAATACTGGAACAGGTTGCCCAGAGAGACTGACTTGACTGTCTGTACCCATCTGTGTTGATGTACTGTGTGTTCTTTGTGTGTGCCGTGGCAGTTTTAGTCCTTTAATTGCAAAGCAGTACTATGATAGGGAAAACAGTGTCCAACACTAACCACTTCTACAAATTTACTCGCTTTATAGTAATGCAAAAATTGCAGTTCTTGGAAACATGTGGCATAGTTTGTTTGGAAATCAATTCTGCAACCATATAGCCGAATTTCCTAATGTTGCTGAGATAGGGCCTCTGCCATATCTGAAACTTATCTTAAAAATATACCATGGACTACAAATGTGAAACTTTATTCAAACGGTAAAAAACCCCCAACTTTCATAGTTATGAATTAATGGCTCAAATAACTTCTAGAGAAGACGCTCACCATAGAGCTGTCCACATTGTGTCAGTTATATACTTTTCTCTGAAGAATCAGGTATCTTATCAGGTTTGAAGATTGATTCAGCGCAATCATTCCTAAATTTCAGTCACAGAAATGTAAATACCTACAGTTGTATATACAGCACTGTATAATAGTGTAGCTAGCTTCATGAGCTACCGAAAGCAGTAATGCCTTTTCTAATCCATACATAATTATGCTTTAGTACCATTGTTAATGGTTTCTCATAACTTGATAAATGTTGAAGTGTGTGATTTCTGTACCAATTTACATGTAACTTCTCTTACTATAGGTGCACACTTGTGTAAAACTATGCAAACCAAACTAACCTGTCTCTAAAATCCTCAAGAAAAAGGACTTCTGGCTCATCTTCTGGAGCAAGGAGATTCTTAGTTTTCTTCTTGTTATTGAACATTCACTTTCAATGGTCCACTGCTGCCATTGATGACATTAAAGATTCCAGAAGCAAAATTTTAACATGATTAACCTCAGACATTAAACAGAGATTAAGTTAAAATTTCTTAAGCATTCTTGGTTCTGTGGAAAGTAGAGCAAATCAGCAGACTGTGAAATAGCAATCGGTTTGCCTTGAAGTTTTAAGATGGGAGTGGGAGTGCTGGAATGCCAGATTTCTGCCTCCACCCTGACTTTTCTGTTGCTTTTTGAGACTTTGTACTGCACTTTTTCCAAAGAAAGGTCATGAGTAGGAACACAGTCTGCGGCTGTTCCTGAGTGCTCCAAGTCCTCTACGAGGGGAGAGTGAGTGAAGTGATAAACTGCTTTCCCTCTTTCCATTACCTCATCCTTCCACCTCCTTGTTTTTTCAGTATAAACCAGTGTTGCAGACACTACTATTTTTTGCCTACTCTTATAGTGACCTGATGGGCAAATTGCATGTTTTAATGGTTTAGTGCAAGAAGGTTAGTTTTTGCTTGTCCTGTGTTGTAAAATGAAGGTGTGCACTTACAATCAAGAGATATTTGTGTTAGTCTTTTAATTTCTCAAAGCTGTATGAGTAACTTTTCATAGTTTATTATAGGGTGGGGGCAATGACAAACCATCTTACTACTTGCATTTACTTTCTACCCTGTCCAGCTTTGCTGCAGTCCATAAAAGCATGTCCTGCCTGGGGAACGGAGCAGTGTTTCTTAAATGCATTTCAGCTCTGCAAGATATTTAGTGGCAACAGCTGCTTCCATCTGTGTACGTGTGCAGGAAGAGATGTTCAGCTGAACAGGCGACATGCTCTTTTCATTGTGGTACGCGTAATGCTAGCATATGTTCTCAGTTTGCAAATCTGCAGAATAGGGCATATTTTTTCTGAAGCTCATTGAACAAAATATGACTGAAAGAGAGTGTATATATTTGTATCTTAAAAACAAACAAACAAAACCAAAAAAACACCCTGAAACTCATGGTAATTTGAAGACATGACCTATTTGGTCGTCTGTCAAAATTACTTTCTGTTTTAAAAGACAGGTATATTATTTTTCTTTACGTGTATTCCATCCTACAAGTGAAATATTGCCTTCTGTCTAGATCTCCAGGGATGGAGCCAGGGCTTTTGGCATGTGCTCCCAGTTCTGACAGTGCACCTAGAATGTATTTGCAACTGGCTGACATCATCTCAGGCAGTTTCAATTCCCTGAGCCCATCCACCTCAGTCCACAAAATGTATTTTCAATGCAAATGTATCTTTTGGGGCGTTGGGATATACTCATTATAAATTCACCATTGCAGATTTGTTTATGAGAAACCCTGAAAACAACAAACTGAAAAGCAGGAATTCTATTTTAGTATAAAGACATGTGAATTTCCCCTTTTCCTTCTAAAAAATCTGGCCCTTGTATAGTAGCTGCAGTTCCTTTTTGCCAAAATAGTGGTCAGTTGCCCTACTGCTTGTGTTTAGCTACTGTTTTGCAACATCAGCTAACTTGAAGCCCAGCAGCAAATTATTTTCTCTGATACTGTGATTAAACACTTGTTTCACTTGTGCTTGCAGACTAAAGGGAAGGAATGGTATACATCCCACTTCTGCCCTGGGCAAACTGGATAAAATTAATATATCGACAGCTTAGCTTTTGTGGAGAGTTTTGACTTGGAAATCTTTTGAGCATGTGAGCATGAAGGGTTTATTAGGAATAATCAGTGTTTGGGGCAATCCAGGCAACGTAATATACGTATGGCACAGAGCAGTGTTTTCTCTTGGTTGTCTGCAAAAGCTTGGAGTTTGAAAGTACAAAATTAGCAGACAGAAGAAAGAAGCTGAGATGTTGGCACACATCGTATTTCAACAAAAGTGGTATCAAGTATGACATGAACTGGAGGAGAGACATTAGACACTTCTGAATTTGAACAGGACGAGTTCAGGTGCAGTACTACCTCAGGTCAGCTAGAGAAGACAAACTGGATTTGCAGTACCCTGCAGCCTGCACAGAAAGATTAGGAACCATGGCATAACTAATGTTTAAAACCATTCTAATTATGTTAAGGTATTTGGAGCCAACAGCTAAGTTCTGTTGCTTGCAAAGAAATATTTGTATATAGGCATAAATAATGTTAACTGAAAAAAATGAAAAGCAGACCTGCTCAAATATTCCATCAGTCTGTTGTTGTTATGTTTCTTGTCGAGTACAGATTTTTTTAAAATCCACATTTTATACAAATGCTGTTTGAAGTACTGGCTTTCCCCTTCTGCAATACTGTATGTTCCAGTGATCAGTATAGACATGTCCCACTTTGAAGTGGTCTATCCTTAATTACCTTGTTGAAATTCCAAGCAGAGCTCCACTTAGAAATTTACACTGAGATTCCTTCCTGCCCTCATGGGGCTAATTGGTTCAGACTCTATTTATTTTTAATCCAGGTATAACTACTGCTTTTTAACTGTCTTCCAAACGTTAAGAAAAATTGGTTTTCATAGAAAAAAAAAAATTTAGAGTGTTAAGTGGCATGATATTCTGATAATGAGAAACTTTGTTCTGATCTCACTCTCTACTTAAGTATCCTTTGCAGAGATGTGATCTTGGCAAGTGAGCACAAATAGTTTGTACTAGTTAATTTTCCATCTCAAGTGAAGAATATACAAACATGAGATCATATTCCCGACGTAAATCAGGTTTTAAGAAATTTGCCATCAGTTTGCACATAAATATTTACCTTTTGATTATTTAAATTATACAGATTTGACTACGTTTTGGGTACTGAGTAACGTACCTTGTATTCATGTAGTAGGCAAGATCAGCAGGACACTTACAGTTCCTCAGGCTGCTAATTCATTAGCTTTCTGCACCCAGGGCAAAGAAAGGACAAAAGAAAGGATTTACTTTCAAATGCATAACACTTTCAAATGCACACCACTTCCAGCAAAGCTGGGTGTTTGACTGGGCCCTTCGCTTTAAGGGCAAGTTGAGGTCCTACTTTGTCATGTATATTTTTTGTTTTTATTTGTCTGACCTCTACCTGGTTCCAACTTGTGGCCTTACTGAGAGGCTGTCCTGTGGTTGGCATACCAATTCTGGTTTGGCTCCTGCTGATTTCCCATCACAAATTCACAGAGGATGTGTGAGCTTCCGGCGGGCAAGCCAGATTTTGGATGCTGAAAGGGGTGATATCCAACTTGGTGTCTGTTTTGTTCTGCACAGGTAGTAATGTGGGGAACCTCATCGAGCCAAGTGCTCAGAATGAGAGACTTGTGCACAAATAGTGGCAGTGATTGGGCTAAAACCCTCCAAGTGCCTAAACATAGTGTAGTTGAAGACATGCCTGTAGCTAAAACCCTGTGATTCCTTCCTTGATAAGAATCTGTTTGCAGTGTAGCCTCCATTAAGTTCCATTGATATTTAGCATTTTTCATGTGTTGGAACAGCAGTGCTCAATCAACTATGGAACTCTCATTGTTTGGATTGTTTCTACCTGCCTTAAACTATTGCTTTAAAAAAATATTTTTAAAACGAAACACTTTCTATGGTGTTTTAAGGCAATGTTCTGCTTGATTATATAATGAATAATTAAGATAATTTGCTTATATTATCAGTAATAATATTGGTATGTAAGTTTTGATATTTATTTATTCAGCAGTGAATAATGTTACACTTTTACAAAGATATTCTTAGAACTGTGTGCTGAAAAACCTCTTAAGGCTTATCTCCTTCAATTTTTCCTAACTTCGTTATTGGAAATGCAAAATATGGAGGTACCCCAATTGCATTCCAGCACAACCTACTAGCAGGCAAGAGGATTTCCGCTTCAGTGCTGCAGTTCATTAAAGAGTTGTAAACAGAAATGCTGCAAAAGTGTACTGTGGGCCTGTGACGAGAGATTTCTGATAACCTCAAGGCTGGCTCCCAAATGATCTTATTAATTCTGTGAGTAATCCGGGGAAAATCAGTAGGGTTTCTTTGACTTTTGCCCTCCAAGGTTGCAGTTTTTACAGCTTGGAGCAGCTATTAGTAACAATAGCTCTTGAAGTGTAATTTAAAAAACCCCAGGAAACATGTTCCTGTTTTTCTTTCTGATGCAGTTACAACTGACAACTCCTCTTCCTTTAGCCCCTAATTCAGTGTGCTGTTGTTCCTGGAAACCTGTTTGGAATGTTATAATGAAGTTTTTCACTTGCCTGAAGTACATCAAATGTAACACATGAGCCTGGTTTCCAGCGGAGACTTCATTCTGCGTACAGTCAGCTGTTTCTCATGAGTCACACCGTTGGCTGGGTAAGGGAGGAAGGGGTTGCTGTGTGCTGGCTCTGGGAAGTTCATGATTTTAATTCTTCTGTGTTGGGAAGGGTTCTGTTACAGCTGTTAGCTCATTTGTGTTCAAGGTAACTACTGCAGGACCAGAAAGTGACATCTTTTCTAGCTGACAACTAAATAATCAATTAAAATACGGACTGTAGGAAATCTGGGCATAAAGTGTCATGTTTTGTTGTGATGGATGGAAGAAAATTGCAATAAGTATTTGCATCTTTTCTTGTGAACATGCTCTCTTTTTTTATCTAGCTTGAAGTTTATTTTTTCTTCAGTTTCCCTTTGAGAATTATTTTCAGTGTGATTAAAATCTTATCTTGAAGAGTAACACAAAGAGCTATTTCAAATTGCTTTTTTCCTTACGTGACGCCTTTCAGAGTGGCATCGTCCTGCCTAGAAGTGGGCTCCCTCTTTCCAGGTGCCTTTTCTGCTCCTGTTCCATTTTGCCTCCACTCTCCAGAGTTGATGTCATACAGCCTGCATTAGAGGGCAAGATTCCTGAAAATATTAGACATTAACTGTTTTGAAAGGCATGTATGTGTGGCCTGTTTTCTGGATGTTACTTATAATATATACAGAACTGTTAACTGTGTATAAACATTTCTCATTTTGAGACTTCCTTATTCTGCAGATTAACCTTGGCTGTTCTTTACAACTGTTGCTCTTTAAAACTGCTTTTCCAGCTTAAGGTAGGCATGCTTACCGTGCTCTTCAGTGCTAGCAACTTACTTCTTTGACGCGTGACACTATGACAGTTTCCCGGTTTAGCTAGCTGCCATATCTCTGCTTTTAAGTCAGATTCGGTTAAAGTATACCCTTTTAAACCAGATAAATGGGAAAGCACATAATTTGATACAACGAAGAGTTACAAAAAATTTGACCCAGTCTTCAGTAGTATTACCCTTTTTGTTACTGCAGTTAGACTATGAAAAGTTCAGATTTTTTTCCTCTTTTTAAAATTTTCTGATAATTACTAGTTTTGAAGCCAGCAGCTGGGTTCCTTGATGCATCAAACAAGTAGATAATATTATTGTGATTAAACTTATCTTTGGAAATCTCTTCCATTGTTTCCCTCAGAAGGATAAATAGCTTTGAAATAATCTTAGCCTAAATTGGAACACTCAAGACATGCCTTATCTGTGAACGTTATGGTTTCTGACACTTCAGTGTTGTGGAAGGCGCAAATGTGGTGCAGGTCACTGCAATGATTAAAAGGTGAAACTGGTTAATGGAGACTGTAGAACCTGTGTGCCCACAGAAACTTCTCAGTTGTATGTTAAGATTGTCCTGCACATCTAAACTTCTTGGCAATGGTAAATAGTGTTTATCCAGATAGGTATTCTATGCGGTAAGATTGCCTGCAGGGCAGATACAGGGATTTCTTCTTTGCTATCTGGACTGCTGCTTCTGGAAATTAATCTTCTGAGCTTCTGGGTCTGCTGATTCAGAATACCTTGTAATTAGGAAAATTTAGGAACAGAGGAGGTAAATATAAAAATAGCAGCAGGAGATGAGAAAGAAGCAAATGTCTGTATAAAAGAAAGAGAAATGGTGCTGTACCTGGAGCGTAAGGAGAGGTGGTTATTGATAGGCTGGCAGAGCTGTGCAAAATGGGTTTGGTAGTAACAACCATGCCTTTGAAGTATTTTTTTTTCTGATTTTATAGAAATTGTGACTTGTTCATAACTATTTTGCTGCCTTAGATTGAAAAGCAGATTTTGGCAGCCTCTGCTTTCTTTCCTCTTTTCTGATGTGCTTGTGGAGTGTTCCGAGTTGGATATTGAGGGACTGTAGCTCCCCACTGTGCAGAAAACTGGTTTTGTTTTAAGTTTCATTATATTCCTCTGTCAATTGCTACATACACTTGTACAGATTCTTAAGGAATTCTGGCATATATGGGGATGATGATCTCATTTAGATTCTTATCCCCCAAGTTTTCGGCAGCCATAAGGGGGGCAAATCCAGCTTTATCAGATGGAATATACACACAGAGAAATGTTTACTTTGATAACAAAAGAGGCTCAGTGCTCAAAAAGACTTTCTGGAAGGGTTTCCTTCTAATTAGAGTGCATAATTTGACAACTTTAAAATAAAGAATGCTATAACATATTGATACTTCTATTCACAGCTTCAGCTAAGATGGCATGATCAATGACTTTAGCAGGCTTTAATTAGCCTTCTGTCTGTTCTGTTGCAACAGAAGGAATAAATGCTTTAGCAACAGATTTCTGTTAAGTAGGAGAATTTAACTCAGTATGTGCTTACAAAAAGAAGAAAAGGAAAACTGCTTTTGTCTTAGATGATTCCATAGTATCTTCTATGTTTACATCTCTTAGATTTGCTGTAGCTTAACTTGTTAGTCTATGGGTTTGATTTTAATAAATAAATAAATAGGGTATGGAGCATTTCTCTTGTATATCACTGATGAATGCACATGATGCCAGCGAACACCAAGCTGGCTTCCCCTTTGGTAGCAGTGGCTAAGCTGTCCCTGCGGAGACTCCAAAACATTTGCTAGCCATAAAACTGGTACTTCTTTTCCTTTTTCACATTGTTTAATGCTGGTATTTTGTTTGTCTTTCCTTAGGTTTTTTGATTAAGCTTTTGCTTTTACTGAATCCTTATCTATAATGACAGTTTAATTTCTTGGAAGATAAATTGAAGTGATGTATTTGGTCAAATAACTTTTCAACAGCTTAGTGCTAAATGTTTCCAGATATAGATGTAATTTAATCACATATACATTTTCTGAAAAATGTAAATCTGCAGTTCTCTATGGAATGTTTTTTAATACGTTTAATGTTTATCATTGTACATGAGGAAGGTATACATAATCTCTCTGTGTTAGAAAGACCCTTCAATTTAAATTTATTAAAGATTACTTTACCCTGTCATGAACAAAGTGTCCCCTAAATCCAGTTCCCTCCCATGAAAGCGTGAGAATTTCTCCACTACTTGGGGTCTGTGCAAATCATCTGCACTACAAAAGAACCCCAGCTCCTTCCATTTTAGGAATCTGGGAAGGGTAAATATTTAGAAGCGCTGGCATAACAATAGCAGAAGTAGAAGGAAATTAAAGTTGGGGACCCAGTGCTGAGACACATTTGGCTTAAACTGTGGGTGGAAAAAAGAAAAGCTTTTTAGTAAATTGGTGAAAGGTTACGATTTTCATTTTTGGATTAAGGAGTAAGCGGAACTGTTCTATGTAGAATAAACTACCCGGTTTCACAGACAAGAAGGCTCAGTTTTGAAAAGGTAGCCTTTTTTGTTCTTGCTTAGATTTTTTGCTTTTTCTGTCATACCGGAGTATGTTGTTCAGTTATTTTCTGACAGGTAGCAGGAACTAATATTTCACTGAGCAAAGACTAGCACTGTTAAGTGAACAAGTCTTTTTATGGAAGGCTGCTGCTGGTATGAGAACTTCTTGAATGTAAAGCTTAGAGGCCGTAGGTTGAAGGAATATATGAAGTAGACTGAAATTAAGACTGTGGCGTAGAAATTGATTTCATTACGGAAACTCTGGTGTTTAGGTTGCAAAGTATTTTGCTCTATAAGAGATTTTTTGTAAAATCTCTTTGAGAATTTCCAGCATCTGTTGTTTGCGACAGCTGTTAGATATTGAGCAGAAGGATTTGTCCATCCTCAGAATAGAAAGAAAAATGTATTCTTTATCTTGATAAATTCAGTTCAGGTTGAGTAACTCTTCGGATATTAAAACCAGTTTTCCTGGTGTATTTCACTTATCTTTGGGAGATTTTTGGCACTAGGTTCAAATACCTAAACGTGTATGTTAGACTGAAGTCTGTTTCTGCCAAAATTTGCCGTGTGACTTATGAGCCTATATAAAGACCATTATAGTAACTTAAGCTAATACTTGGCTTGTGTTTATGCAAGACAATTCCAAATAATCCTTTAACTTAATTTTGAACAGTGCTGTGTTTTTCAGAAAGAGACCGTATAGAATTGGCTGGAGAAAGGGAACTGTACTTTTGCAAAGAATGTCAGTGTTTTGAAATTTGATTTTTTTTTTTTGATCCAATTTAAAAGATAAAAAATTCTGTGTTTCTTTGTAGAAGGAAATAGAGTTTCTCCAGGGCGTTTATCTCCACAGGTAGGAGACCCTGCTGGGTAGCCTTATCTGATGCCTTAGGGCTCTTAGCTCTCACTCAGCTTGCTCCAAGTTGTATGGATCATCAGAAAAGGTAGGTTTCCAGTTAGTTCTGTTGGAAAGTTGTCAAACTTTACCGTCACCATCATGTTTTAATAGTATTTTTTCGTTACCCTTCATATTATTTTGATTTTTATGGTTTCCAGATGGCAGATAATTCAGTGCAGCCCCTGGCAGAGTTTGTTGAATTTCAGATCACCTAGTGCCTTGAAGGCTAGCAGAAGTTGCTCTTCAGATTTAGGTGCCAGTTGCTGCAAGGGGAGCTAGACCCACGGAACTTTGGACCTGTAGTAAAATATGTTAGTATTAGTGAAATAATAGTGCAAAAGTGTTTTGAGATAGAGTAATTTAGACCACTCCAGGATTTCAATGGCTGCCTTCTCATGTGAATTTCTCAGTATTTTGGTTACCTACTTATGTGGGTATTTATTATCTTGATGTTTTGTTTGTGGGATGCCAAACACTTCCGTATTTAAGTGCCTGTCCCCTCTTGGCGTAATCTTACTGCGAGTACTCTGCAAATTCTGCAAAGTGGAACAATTCAAAGAAATTCTTATTTCAATAAGGTAATTTCTCCAACCTAGACATTCTGAAGAGGTAAACCAAGTGCCAGGAGGTAATTGAACAATGTGGTCTTACTCTGCCAACACAACAATACAGGAACTGGCACAGCAGAGAAGAGGTTGTTTGCCTCCCTTGTTCAGAAGCAGATATGCCCTGCACAAAAGGTAATACCGAATCTCACAGTCGATTAATCAAGCACTTTTCCCAGCCTTTCGCATCATTGTCTGTTACTGCATGAAATGTATTAGTTGTTAAAATAAAACCCCTTAAAATATTAAGCAGAAAAAAGAAATTACAAAAGGAACTGAATTTATAATAAACTGAATTTAAACCACAAAATCTGCACTCTAGTGGAGTATAGTCTCAGTTGCAAATTGAATATCAGTCTATTTCAGATTCAGAGTTTATATCACAACTATTGAATTTTGGTCATAGTTCCAGGGAACTCATGGCCAGCATCAGTGGGATTCAAGTACCTTTGCACAATAGCTTTCTACTGGTAAAATAAATCATAGCAGCACGTTTAAAATCTATTTAAGGCTTGTGGGACTATGAGAACTTTAGTAGGTTCCTGTTCAATACTAATGAATGTGGCTCAGTTGTGACAGGTGACACTCATTTTAGTGTAGGATTTACCATGACTGTTTTGTGGGGTGTTCTGTTTCTTCCCCAGTAATTCAGCTCCAGCACCGTTTTACCAATCAGTTCCTTATGAACCAGAAGAATTGAAGATGTTTATTTTACCCTGTTTAAAAACAGGGATTTCAAAATGCTTTTAGCTAGGATGGAGTGTCATTACTTCTCGAAGTTCTTGAAGTAAAGTCTGACAAAGTAGATGAGAACTTTGGAGGGACAACAGGGATGAAGGCCCTCATTGCATGGGGGAGGAGTGGAGCAAATGTAAGACTCCTGTTCCGTTGCAGTCCAAGCAGCGAGGCCATACTGGTGTGTTGTAGAGCAGAGCTGGTGCCCAGTGCTGTTTCTACCAATGCCCCACTGTCCTAAGTTCCACTGCAACAGCAGTAAAGAAGTTGCTCCAAATGCTTTGCAATGCTTTGATATAATTGCTGGGCAACTGTACGATAATTCCAAGAAGAGGAAAACTTGGATTTTATGCCAAAATCCATCTGAAGGATTTCAAGCTCAGGTTTCTCACCAAGTAGTGGACTGAAACTACTTGGCTGTTTAGTAGATAGGGATCAAGGGCATCCTTTGTACAACTTGGAATTCAAAATTTACAGGAACAGAGTGAGGGAGAGCACTAGCAAGAGAAATGGGACTTTGTAATCCAATGATGAGGTCGCTTACCTGGGAGGGGGAAAACACAGGCTGTACTTCAAGGATGGTATATGTATTTTACATGAAACAGTACACAGAGTTTATTAGCAGTCTTGGAAGCTTAAACAGAACTAAGCATAGCCTATAAAGTGGTGGATTGAACAATTTCTGTCTAAGGTCCTTTGTAAATAATTGAACGAAGCTTTAAAATGGCAGTAATAAACACAGAATGAAAGTAAGATTTTTGTACATGTGGTTTCTTGAGGCTTTTTTTCCAGATTCTTGATATTTGCAAAATTGATTCATTTCGCAACAGAATTTTGCATGGTGAAAGCTTCAGTTTAATCCTAGTCTAAACCTCTGTTTAATCTTATTTTAAATGTGCCGATCAAGCTTTAGTTTGTGTACCTGACAGGGACATTATTCTCGATTTGTGTTATAGTTTTAAGAGAAAGGAGCATATTGAAAATCAATAGAAATTCTACATATGCATCTGTGGATATAAAATGTTGATGTAATAACGGTGCATGCCAGCAATCGTGTATTTCTCAGTTTATAACTTCGAAGTGAAGAAAATGCAAATGCATTGTACTTAAGTGCATGACTAAATTAGGGTATTAAAACAGGTTCTTTATTAAGTTTACCTCTAATTTTGATGGTTTAAAAAAACTCACTTGTTATTAGCTAAATTTACAATGGCAGTTTTAGGTTTCTAGGAAGCTCTAGTGACCTCTGTAAAGAGGTAATTCAGTGAACCTGTCACTAATAATTTCATTCTGCAGCTAATAGTAATGGGTTTAATCCAGAAATTATGAGCTGGGCCCCCCTTCCCTGAGGGAAGTATTTCTTTCCATCTTTAAATGTAAGGGGGGGTGAGCATAGTAAATTTAACAGGACCTGGCTGTTCTTTTATTTTTGAAGTCGTGAGGCTTTTGCTAAGTACTATGCAGAATTCAATAACGTGCAGCACAATTTTTTTTTCTTGATTTACCTCCATCTGAAGGCAGACACATGTGTTTCACCCATGCCATTTTAATGGAATACAGCTTTGTTTGCTGTCACTCACGTGTTTACCTGCAGCCTTGCTCGGGATGGCTGGTATCTTTTAGACGTGTTCTGTGCACAAGAAGCCTGACCATTCTGACTGATGATCTCAGGAGTATGGATGCTTCTGCTGAGTGTTTACAGTAGCTGCGCAAGTAGGGTAGTAATGAAGCACTTGTGAAGAAAGCCACAGAAGATAATGACATTTTTGAACTGTTGACTTGTTTAGCTCTGAAAGGAAAAGTGTGGTCATTCAACAAGAAAGTGAGAAACCTGGGAAAATCCCTTCAGTGGCTTTAGCAATTGTACCCGACTGTGTTTTAGCATTGAATTAGAATGCTAATCACTGAGTTCTTCTCCATCTTGTCCTAATGAAAGAAGTTCCTGTATGTAGGGGACTGGAATTTCAGTTTGTAAGCATTTCAGATACAGCCCTTTGTTTCTGCTTTGTCATTTTGTGAGAATTTGAAACTAGTTCGGCAATAACTTGTTTTATAGAAAATTTACAACCAGAAATTAAGCGTCGTGCTTGATTTAATCCCTTCGATTTGCAGTTCTACTTTTTAGCTGTGTTGTCCTACGTGCTTTTTCTTAGGCAAAATTTTTTTAAAAGTCTTTCTTTAGTGCTAAGTATCAACTCTAAAGCTATTTCTTTTATAATGTATACTACAATACACACATTATACACATACATACTTCTCAGTAGACCTAAATCATTAGTGTCACTGAAATAAACACATCTCCCTACTCCTGCTGGTTATTCTTGCTTGTTATGGTTGCCATCCTTACGCCAGCAAATGGGCATGTGCAGGTATGTGGTGAGCTGAATTTAGAAAATTTATTAGGATTAAAACTAATCTATAAGGAGGGAGTGTGTGAGTGAGTGCCTTAGCACATGTTTGCATGATAGGCACTTGCCTCTTAAAATTATCACCTAGCTGTGAAATTCCTTGTCCTCTGACCTCAGGCCAAGCATTCCAGGTTCCCTTCTCTCCCTCTTTCCCTTGAAATGTACAGTTTGCTCTCAGTACTGGCTTATAATATGCCAGTAACCAAGGAGTTTAGGGTCACCTCTTTGCCCTCGCCATGCACAAATACTGACATCTCACGCTTGGTTGTATTGGAAAGGCGGGAAGAATGCTGGCGAATATTACAGTCTTTCCTAATGCCTATCAGTAACTTTGTATGCATATGATCAGATCCATGTGATACCTTTTTGCTCACTGAGGGGGGGAGTAGTGGATATGTCATGCAAGCATGAAGAACAACTCATCCAAATTTGATTGGGATGCTTTCCTCAAGGTTAGGTTTACTATTTTTTTCTTATCTTTGTCTCTAAAGCAAACTCTTTGGGAAAGATATATTAATTTTTTTTGCTGGTAGATTTATACATAAGTTGTTTTGGAAAGGATATGTGCAAAGATTAGTATCTTCTGACAAATGGAGAAATCTTTGTGTGGCTGCTCTTTTGCTTTCAATAGCTGATTGGGCTGTGAGTTCTTGCTTGGAAGGTCAGTATCTTATGCATGCCTTGCTCATATTAAAATGGTATCTGGCTGATGAATGTCAGATACTGTAGACTAAACAAGGCTGTTCTGCTAAATAAGATTTAAAATTGTAAAAAGAACGTTCAGGTTTTAATGTCTGAACACTTCTATAAAGGTTCAATGATTTGGTAGTAAACTGATTTCTGAGTTTTATTAAAATTAGCAGTGCCCGTGCCCTGGAACAGGTACACAGCCCAATTAAGTGAGCTGAAAGTTGCAGAGGAACCAAACTCTTCTCCTAGCCACGGAACGGCTGTGCAGCTGCTGCCGTCGCAGGGCTGCCAGAAGTCTTCGGCAGCTGCTCTGTGCCCGTCTCTGTGTCTGATACAGAGGTGGTTTACTGGTGCTGACACTGTACAGCTGTGGTACTGCTGGCAGACACCCAGTCACTCGTCTTTGCCAGGATATAAAAAAACTCTTTCCATGGTTGTACTCTGTAATGACCAAAAGCAACTAGTGTTTTCTCAGTTCCCATACCCCAGTTTCCAGTGCGAAAGACTGGGATCAGTCCTGCTGCTTCGGAGTATTGGAGTGCTCCATGATTCTCAATTCCTGGGTGCAGAGACTGAACTCCTAAATACATTTCGGCACCTGATCCTCTTCAGATTCCTCAATTCTCATGCAAAGTTATCTGATACTACAATTCACGTAACCAGTAGTGAACCAAATTGTATTCCAATGAATCTCCTAGAAACAGAGCATGTATAGTACATGCAAAATGGGTAGCCTGTAGTAATTGGAAAAAGCAATATTGTCTAACTGAATTGGCTGCATACATCACAGAGGCTGTAGCAGAAGCAATCTAATTGAAGTCTTATCTTGAATTTGATCTTTAAATAAATCCAGCTGTACTTATTGAATGTAAATCTCAAGAGGTACCATCAAGTTTGAAAAGCCTTCAAGTACATCATCTTAGATGTTTGGTCAATACTGGACATATTCAATATAAAAAAAAAATGGTTTTTAAATGGACCTCATGCAGCGAAATAATATATCTGGGTTTGTAATACAACTGTAATGCAATTTCTGTACACTTGTGCTTTTCCAAAGGATTTTTTGATTTGAGAATTGATCAGGAAGGTACGCAGTTGCAGTTTTGTATTGGCAAGAATACAGCTCACAACTGTGTGTCTCCAGGGAACCTGTGTGCATTGCAGAAAATGCCAAATCATGTTTTTCAGAAGATAATACACCTTAGTATCCCTAGGCGTAATATCAAAGGAATAGAGGTATCATTTAAAAAAAAAAAAAAACAACAAACCTAAACCACCAAAACCACCCTCCACAACCATGTAGGGGAATGTTACATAGGTGTTTCATAGTTTAGACTTGTCTCAAGGTTTTTGACTTTGAGTACCAGGTAAAAACAGACACATACCAAACTAACTTCTGTGAACAGCTTTGGAAATGATGTGACATGCATATGACAGGCAGTAACTGTTGTTTAGTCTTAAACAGTGTGAAAACAGAGGGTCCCAGAGAAATCTTACATCTCCTTCTAAAGCTACGGAGGTTGGCGCTCTGGAAGGTCTGGTTCTTGATTTATCTGAACATATGAGAAATTCCCAGGCTTGCATCTGTTTGCTAACAGACAGCTAGAAAAGGTTGACTTCCCATTGCAGGGGCTGTGTTTGGGTAACCCTCTGGCAGGCAAGCAGCCTAGTGAGCAAACATTGAGTTTGTGCTCAAATAGCGTTTTCTCCTGCCTCGTCTGTCAGGCCTTCGTTAGAGTGTCAGTAAAGCTCACATCAAATAAAAGCTCCTCTATGGGCTCTAGCAATACTTGTTTATTCCAAACACTTAGACTTTCGTGCTTATTTCACTTTCCTGATGAGGAAACGCGAAGGTGTGATGTGGGTTGTGCACAAAAGCCAGGGAGCTCTTTCATGCGTTATTTGAAGCTTTAGGCAGTTGATTTTGAAGATCCTTTATGAAAATAAATAATTAAGAAGCTGGTAGGGGTTTTCTCTCCTGTTAATTTTACTAAGCCAAGGGAAAAGCGTGCAAGGTTGAAGGTTGAACTTGCAATATGTAGAAAGAATCTTTCCGAACTACAGTCATCACCTAATTTGCTCTTAAATGAGTGAGAACCTTCTACTTTCTTTAGCTGTGAGGGTGAATGAAATGAACAACAAAGTGTTAGTTTCCTGCGATCTGCAACCTAAATGTTTATCTTGCACATAAGTGTTTATTTTACACACCTATTATATGGCAATAGTTACGCAGTTGCAATAAATATTGATGTTACATTTTTAGTTTCCCTGAAATCAAGTGCAAAACAATGGTCCCTCTCTTAAAAGGAACGGATGCCTTAGTGTTTTAAAAGAATTCCTTCAATTTCAAGACTTTGCTCTTTCCTGAACTAAGAATATGAATCTGAAAAAGTGATTTTTCCTTTGCTTCTGTAGCTGAAATAGAAGTAGTGGCAGTTGTGTTTTCTGGATTGTTGCTGTATGAATTCCTCCAAATGATTGGGAGAAATGCATTTCTTTGTTATTTCTTTGATTATAGACCAGTTAATCTTAATATGGTAGTTAAGAATATTGGTAAAGTGCATTTCTCCTGTCATTTGGAAAAAAATTAACTGCAATAGTTGCTTTCAGTCTGACATCAGGATGGTGGTTGTAGTTTAAATACTGCTGGTGTACAAGTGATGGAATTACTGCTTTTTATGTCACTTGTTTATTTTACATTCAGTTAAAGCATTCTGTTAGTTTTTCCCTCTGGTCAGTCTGGACTATTTTACAAGTGACATTATACATGTGTGCACTTACATAAGATAGACTTAAATGTAGTTAGTTCATAGTGGAAAAGGTACACCTGTGAGAAAGGAATGTGAATGAGAAAATGTAACTGTGTGTAAACACGTTTATGCAGCTGCGTTTTAATATAACTTATTATTGGAGCACTCTGTCTAGAGAATAAAACTGTTACAACTGAAGACAAGCCATTAAAAATTCCTTCAAAACATTGTGAGCTGTAGATAAATCAAAAGTATAGAACTTCAGTTCTGCTTACAGATTTATTTGTACTTTAAATGTTTTCTTCATATTAGTGTCTGAAAATTGAGGTGCTAATAATACTGTCTTACAAACTTTCCATGTTTTTGCATAGTATTAAATCTGGCTTTTTTTGTTTTGCTCATGATTAATACACAGCTTTGGTTTTTTTATTTATTTTAATAACGTAAATAATTGCTTCCAAGGTGAGGAATTTTTTTAACTTTATTAGCTTTTCAAGATTTTTGTGTGATGTGAGACTTGAGTTCCTGTAAAGCCTCAGATGTGCATTTCAATTCAGAGTATGTGTGATTTGGAAACATGGAAAAAGGAGATTTATCTTTATTAGTTCTTCAGTGAAAAATCATTAAACTGATGTTAGTATTTCTGTTCTGTAAGTACATAAAACAAGACAGTCTTATACTTTATAACTCAACCTTCACGTGACCTGGTTTAAAACCTCAGGATCTCAATGAAAAAAGTGAGAGAAATAATGCTAGAGTGTCTTGTTTCAGTTGTGGGGGGAAAAAAAGACTGGAAAATGTCACTATCATACTTTGAGAGCTTTTTAAAAAAATCAATAGAGGAAATAGTTTAGAATCCTGCTTTATTTGTTTGCAATATCATACTGAACTGACTCTTTAATTACACTAGGGACTGAGAGCACATTGTTCTAGGCGCTTTGTGGACAATGAAAGATCCTCTTTGCCCCTAGAAATTTATTTCTGTGCTTTGACTTTGTGTTATTTAAGATGATGTGACCTTAAATGTCCAGTTTCCAGAATATTAAAAGAATGCGTTGGTATCTGTTTTATTGACTGTAGTGCGTAGGGTTTAAATTTCCTGGTTACAAGCCAGAAGTCCTCTGTTTATCTAAAAAAACAAATAGAGCATGATCAGCAATTACATCTAACGTTTCTGCTGTCACTAGGGCTAGAGAAGACTGCTTTGCAAGACTTAAAGATTTTTTCAACCTCTCTACTCACTTAATTCTCAGCCTTTCTTGAGGGTATCAATTATGAAAGATTTTGTGGTGAAGTCTGGATGAGTAGAAACTAGAGAAGGGCAGCCAATTTACTTTATGTCGTCTATTGATCAGACAACGTTTCATCCTCATGGAGCTAGCAGTCTGAAAATGGAAGGCTCAATACTTAAGACTTCAGCCATAGGTATATGATGATACTAAATTAGTTTTGCTTATATTATGACCTATATTTATACGAAGGTTTGTCTCCTCCACCCCTGGGGGGGAAGAGTATATAGAAGAATGCCAGTGTAAGAGGATGTGAGTTTTTATGTTTAATACCTTTTATTTCATTCACTTCCTTTTCTTCATCCTGTACGTCAAAGAAATAAATCCACAGATTTAAGTACAGGTTTGGGGTTTTTTTTTTCATTGCTGGGTGCTTTTGTTTTTATCTCTTACAGTATTCTTTTTCATCTCTGGATGGGGTAACACAGGTTGTGAATTAACTCCACTGTCTGTTCAGAGTCTCCCAACTGCCAGTTTTGAGAGTTTCCATCTCAAGGGTGATGCATTATGAACACAGCTCTTCAGTTTTCAGGCTGTTCAGGTCTAGTAGTCGCATTCATGTGGCTGCAGTCTCAGATAAGTCAGTTCGTGTCTTTGCCTCATATATCTGGATCCCAGAGCACTTGGGAGCAGCATGTAGGCACTCAAATATCCCTGCAAAATTGCCGGGTGTGGCACAATCAGTGGCAGTCTAGACCAAGTAATCTCCGACGGATCAAACTGACTCAGTCCAATTAAATTTCTCAATACTGTGCCCCGGCGTGTCCCATGTACTGCTAGATTCTGGAAGATCCCGATATGTGCCCTATGTGCCTCTAAATAATTAAAGTAGCTACCGCTATCTCAGTATTGCCTCAAGTGTTCCATGAAAATATCCTTTAGTATGAAAAATAGTGAATAAATGGTTGGTTCCCTACAATATTTCTCCCATTACATTGTATTTTAAGTAGCATTTGGTAAATTGCCTACTGCAAGTACTGTCCTATAGCATCTAAGACGCAATAGAGAATGTTGTGTCCAAGAAAAAAACACCAGTCAGGAAATTCTGTAGTTGGATAGGAATTGTAATAAAAATTCAGTGTAGCTATAATAAAATACGTGCAGAGTACACGTGCCACATACAGAACTCACTCTGTCATTTTAACCTCTAATTAGCTCTTTACTTCTATTCCATATTCCTTTATTCTCCCCAGTTCGTTCGCAATTCAGCAGAATTTCTGCAGCGCCTCTGGTACCTTCTGTCCGGCCTTCAGGGATTTCAAAAGCCTCTGCGCTTTTCACCTGAGTGCTTGCCTAGTCCTTCAGCATCAGTTTGTCCCCAGAGCACCCAAAAAGGCCACCAGCTTTCCTATTAATGTCCAACACTGTCAAAGTCCTTCAGCTTCTTCCGAATATCTCCCTCTTTAAAAGACGCTGCTGTGAAAAGAAAAATCTGTGATTAATGTCATATTAAGCTCAGAGAGGTATGTGAAGGCATCCAGACGAGAAAAGGTAGAGGGAATAGCTGCAGCTCTGGTGCTGGGAGTAGCTGGGTAGCAGCTCTTGACCATGGCCAGCCAAAGCTAGCAGAAGTGGCTGGCACTTGATGGCGTTGCCTGGTGTCTTCAGTTGAAAAAGGCTATGAAAGGATCACGGCCAAGAATTGCCACTCTTTATATCTTGTTTGAAGAGAGAGCATGATCAGACTTCATACATTACAACACAGTATGTCAGCTGTACTCTAAATCCAAATACAAACTTCAATATTTTTTTTTTTAGGCTTATATATTATACAAGCTATAATTGATTTGAATCTCTATTATGGTTATCATAACAGTATTTATTTTTTTCCTAAGAATTGTATATAGAATTTTGGGAGCTGTATTAGTATATTTGCTACTACTTGATTTTATTTGTTAAGCATACTATGAAAACTGTTGTTTTAAAATCTCAGCAAAAAAAAGATGCTTGTTATGATAAGAGGTGGTTTGCCCATTTTTTTAAGTTTAAATGCTGTTTCTTTGATCAGAACGTGCAAAGTAGTTTTGCCCAGAGCAGCGTGTCTGTCTTCAAGGGCTTGAAGTCCAAATCACAAATTTTTAAGTAATCAGTCGAATCTAAAAATAATAATCTTCAAGATGACATAACAGTCAAATTTTATTCTGCTCATTTTCTCTTTAATGAATAGCGAAGCTTTGAGAGTTCATGTTGTTTATGGTAGAAATTCTATTGCTTGTAAAATATATTGTTTGAACCATAGGTAGGTGGAACTTCCTGGTGGATCGAGGATTGTATTGACTTAAACCAAGGCTGAATTAGTAGTGCAGATGTCCTGCAGATTCTCTGCATATATGCATTTCCAGCTGGTGGAAAGAGCAGGGTGTTACTCATTTATCTTCTCAAGGCTTCCACAGATCAAATTTGACGTTCCCGATGTGCCTTGAATCAGTCTAAATTCGTCGATCCTTTTCCACCTTCCCCTGATTTTTTTTTTGTACTTGCACTCCATATGCTGCAGAGCTCAGTTGTTTCCTAATCGATTACAAATGAAGAAGTCAGCATTTGTCTGGTAGTGATGGAGATGAACAGTGGGGTAAGTAGCAACACTGCAAGTTGAATGTAGTGCAGAAAGGGATGTTAAAGGGTGTATGATGGGGATGTCAAAACCATGAGCGTGCTGGGGGGGACGTTGGACAACTAAGGCTCCGTGGGGATAGAGCGTAGCGTGGGAGAAAGGTTTCTCAGCACTCACAGTGCTGACTTTGCTCTTCAGATACTGTAAAGGCAGTAATTGACTACAAGTCTGTAATTCAAATATATGATACGGTATTCAAATCCAATTTGCATGGGAATCATTTTATTAAGCGTAACCTCTGAACACACATTATACATTCATTTTACTATCGTCCTTGGGAACAGAGTATCTGCAGTAAGTTGATGTACAAAAATATAGTAACACTGTTTTGTGCAGTACATGTAATCTAAGAGCTTTAATAGAATGTAATCCTTTAGATTTTTATAGTACTCTTTCCTCCTGGATATCAAAGCAATGAGTAAATACTATGTGCCTTTTGTCACTTCTTTGAGGTGGTTAGCAAATACAAGTGGCACAGTATCTGCAGTGAACTGATACACAGAAATATTTACATATTTAAGATACTTTTATTAGTAAATATCTTTTTCAGAAAGACTTTTGTGACATTGGAAAAGTAGCTTTGATATTATTCTTGTGATGCTTCTGGGCATATATTGTGTGTTTCAAATATTCAGAAAGTGAATACCATCTTGTAATCCTACTTCCGTTTTGGATTATGGTTTCAATTTATCTGATTTGTAATATTGCTGTTTTGCTCAATAAATATATCTGAGTTTCTTCTATAAGAAGTGTCCTGGACCATTTAGCACTGAATGGCTCTGTACTGGACGGAAAGCAAGTTTTCTGTTAGAAATCCATTAAGGTTACAAAACCAATGCTGTAGGTAGGACGCTGATGGTGTGCGGGAGCTGGAGAACGGGCAGCTGATGCCAGTGAAATTTCCCAGTTGAAGCTAAGTGAGAAAGGCAAGGAACACTGGTTTAAAAAAAAAATAGCTTCCCCTTAGAAGTGGGGAAGCAGCAGTCTCTCACCACCTGTTAAAGACCAGATCCAATGAGCAGGAAGAGCTGCCTTGTGTAAAAACTTGGACCAGAGTTAGGATGTATAATTCTAAGGTCACACTGAGGGAAATTGAGCCTCAGTGTTTCCTTTTGGTAAGATTTTTTTGCTTTACAAAGAATAAAGATGCTTGGGGGTGAGAAATTCCTTTTGCTACAACCAGCTCAACTTGACCCTGAAATCAGAGCTCCTACATGTCAGTGGAGGGGAAAGACAGCTCTTCTAAAAAGCCAGTCGGAGGTGGATTGTGACCTGCTTTGGAGTGGCGGGGGACTGGTTTACGAGATCTGCCCCAGGGAGGATGCCAGTTCTGAGGTTTGCATCTGAGATACCCACAGCTGAGGAAAAACCAGAAGTCACCTCCCAAAATGGGAGGCTTGTGACGTTCGGTAGTTAGTCTGAGCTGACCCTGGCAGAGCAGGTTGAGACCAGCTTGTGGCATTTCCCATAGTAGTGTTTTAAAAAGTTCCTCGTAATACAGCTCTGCAAATTGAGTACAGTGTTCCCCACCTGAATACTGGGCTCTTTCTAAACGTGACCTGCTGCTTTGCTCTTGAAGTCCTAGGATTGAGCGTTTAAATATCCCCAGAATTTGTCAATCTCTGATTTTTGCATTTTGACTTGTAAGTGACCAGACTGTCTTCTCTGCTCCTGGTGTTTTCAGCTTTTTGCATCAATAGTCTGTAATAATTCAGTTCATATTTATAAAGTCCTCTTAAAAAAAAAAAATGCATCTCAGGAGTGTGTGAGATGTTTACTTTTGGACTACCATGTCCTCAAGTGCTCAGGAGTGAAAGAAGCTCAAGAAAAGGTATTTCAGGTACAAATATCTTAAAATCTGGTGGTGGGGAGGGGAAGCCCTGCTTTTCCAAGTCGTGGTGGTGGTAGTGTTGTTGAAGTGTCAGAGATTTGTAGCCACAAACATTAGAGATAGTTTGTAAGAAATGCCTGACAACCAAATGATGAAGTAGGAGCTTGGGGCTGGGGGACGGGGCATACTTCCAAGAGCTAAGGAGGATTGAAGCGAGGTCGAAAAATACTCGGAACGGCTCTCGGGTTTCTATTTTCAGCATCCCGCCTCCCTCAGCTCTTTCCATTTCGGCAATGCTGGTGGCAAGGTGATGCCACTTGTCCTTTCCACGTCACCGCGTGTTGGTTGGAGCTGGAAGAGGAGCCGTGCGCGTCCCCAGGGCGAAGCGCCGTTCTTCCTCTGCATCCACGCCAGCCTGAACCCAGCCGCATCAAAAAGGGGGCTGGGACCAAGGGCGGGGAGCGGCCCCGGGGGCTCCCGCAGCAGCAGCGGGGAGGAGCCGGCGGGTTGCCGCCGGGAGGGGCTGCCCCGGCTCCCCCGGCCCCGCAGCAGCGGCTGGGCTCGGTGCGGCGCTCCCCGCTCCCGGACGGTGCTGGGGGCGAGCGGCCAAAGCGGGACCGGCTGCGGGAAGAGCGGGAGTGTAGGTCGGGGATACCTGGATCGGGAAAGGGCTGTTTTCTCCTTACTGCTTCTCCGGCTCGGGGCTGGTAAGTGTTAGGAAGTGTGTTATGTTGGATTTCCCCTGATCTGGCCGTGCGTTCCCGTAGTGTATCTTAGGTTACAGCTGAAACAGCTCGGGCTTTCAGAAAGCGTTAGGTTGTGGGTTTAACTAAGACTATTGTGTACCTTCAGTTTATTTACACTAAAATGCTACTTTGTAATGCAAGTGGACTCCTGGGCTAGTAAAAGACTACAGCTGGGGAGAAGTGCCGGAGAGCTTTGAACAGGACCCTGCTAGCGCTGAAGAGCTGGTGAGAAAGAAAAACACCCCTCCCCGACTCGAGATCCAGCTATTGCAGCAGATGCTCCATTATAAAAGTGGTATATGGGGTTTATCGTTTGGTCTTCAGAGTGTGGCTCAGCAAATAGGAAACTTAAAACCAATGTATGCTTTGGAAACACAGAGGGGGGAAAAAAAATCCATTCTCGCGTGTTTAGCTTTTGAAGAAAATGATTGTTGGGCTGCTAGTGTCAAACCGCTTTGCTACATTTTCTGTAGCTAAATGCAAAGAATGCTCTGTGTTTATCGTATAGGTGTGCTGCCAGTGTATACCTGCTTGATGTGCCTCGGCATTCTCACTGAGTGTTTTGCTTGTTTAATATACAGTAGCTGTAAAATTTTCTTAGTGCTTCTATTAAAATATGAGGAAAAAATGCTATTCTTAGTAACAGATTCTTTAAAGATGTTCAAATGTAGCTTTTAAATTTGGACAGAAAACAAAAAAAATCTGCTTCTAAACAGCTGGTCGAAAGGCTTCTTAACCTCTTATGTAACACTAATATAGTCAGGGTGATGGTAGGCATAGCTGGAAAATACTAAAGAGTATTGCTTTTGTGTCCCTTTACAGCTGTAATAATTTAAATGTTAATCCCACAGCACAATGAAGTAAAAACCTGTGGAACTTTCAACGCAAGTAACTCCTTTTACATCCAGAAAGAGACACATTTTGGTTTTTCCCCTTCTGCGTAAGCAGGGTTAGAGTTATTTTGGATCAGAATATTTGTAATTACAATCTTAAATGTCTTTCATATGGTCATGGAAAGTCGGTAAGTTGTGTAAATAAGATTGTGTGATGACAGTGTCGCAGTTGTAAGCAGTGTTTAGGGTTGGGTTTTTTTTTTTAACAGCTTTCCATGCTTTTAAACTGTGCTGAGGTATACCTGCTTTCCAGAACTACGCACAGGTTTTTTTGCTTGAAATAGTATGTTTTGTTCCAGTCATTTCTATTTGTAGCTGTATTTCTTTCCAAAACTCAGAGTATTTGAAGCTTTTTCAGATTTTCTTAATACATTTTTCCCATTTCCCCTAGATATATGTGCTTAATTGTTTGGGTTTTTTTTTTTAATAAAATTTTAGAATCATATGAAACTCAAGGAGAATTTTCAGGTCTCCTTGTTGTTGTTTCTGTCTATAGTTTTTTTTATTTTGAATTCTGGCTTTAAAAAGCCTTTGTTGTTAAAGCACTGCAATTGATTCCTGTAGTCAAAGCCCTGCAAATGATTTCTGTAAATGGTCTGCTGTTGCTTTACTGGTTGTGCCAGGAGAAGTAACTTTAGCTTAAAAGCAAAGCAAAATCTATTTCTCAAGCTCTGGAGAATACTCTTTTTTTCCCCCACTCTTTGCAGTCTTTCCCAGCTTCTTCACCCCACAGCTGTGGTTGGTGGGCCAATTTGCCTGCCAGTTTGGCAATGCTGGTTTACCAGTGCCCATCTGTAGCATGAGCTGTGGTCCTGGCACGGTGACATCTGGAAACTCCTTGTCACAGGAATTGCAATTCTTGAGCCAGCCTGCGACGGGTGGGAAATGAACTCATGGTGTCTCAGGCTCAGGATGGGACAGCTTCTCAACCTCTCAGGCTGCGCAGAGGGATGGAGGGGCTAGCTGCCTCTGCAAACACTTGCTACAAAATGGAGGAGGGAAAACTTCCCTTCTGAAAATCTCTTCTGCTTGGTAATTGTCATCTAACTACTACTGCATGGTGAAAGTACTTAGATTCCTGAAAATCTGCTCGTTAACAGGGAGACATTAGTTGAGAAAATGGGTGTTTGTAGACTGTGCAGAAAATAATGGCTGTAATGGCATTTCTCAAAAATAGGAGCTATGTCATATCGATCCTCAAAGTGAAGCAGTTGCATTAATAAGTATATCACCTAAACTGGTGTGTTGATAAAATAAGAATTAGAGAATCTTCTTGAAGATGAAATATATACTTTTAAAATATACTTTAAATACTTGAAAAAGAAGTGGAAAGGACAGGGAAGGCTTGTTCTAGCAAGTGCCCATATTTTGTATAGTGAAAGCTTTTCAGGGAGGACTAGTGGTTAACAGCTGAAATGGAAAAGCAAGAATCGGGGTATTGAGAGAAACCAAGCACCACATATGAATGCATAGGAGTAAGAGCTAGAGAATTTGAAAAATGTCTAACTGAGAGCCAAAACGGAGATCAACAACCATAAAACATTAAAATGCTGTTTGACTTGCTAAAGACCATTGCAATGATAGATAGCTAGACGTCTCCCACAAAATCCAGTATCAAACACCAGGCACCACCTGTTACTCCTGCGAGCACTGAGAAAAAGAAAAGATGCAAAGAATTTTGGTGATGTGAAGGAGGAAAAAACCTTCCTTAAGGGTGGCTGTGTGCACTGGCTGGCATAGCAAACCAAGTCTGGAGAGGATTTAACTGAATTTACAGATTGAGACCGTGTAACCCATTTGCCACATTGAAAAACTTTAGTTTCTTAAGGGACTACGCGGCCATTATAGTATTTCATCTGGAAGGAGACTTAATAGGTAGCACTGGCATTGTTAAATGTTGCTTATTTTAAGAATGCACTACTTCTAGAATCCAACTGTTTTAGATGAACTTTTGACGTGAATAGATGTTTTTGTTACTTCAAACGCCATGTTCATCTCAGACCCATGATGTTTTGTAACTGATAGGTCTGAAA
Source organism: Rissa tridactyla (assembly GCF_028500815.1). NCBI lineage: Eukaryota > Metazoa > Chordata > Aves > Charadriiformes > Laridae > Rissa > Rissa tridactyla. The sequence goes on along the minus strand of NC_071468.1, from coordinate 17,059,916 downwards.
GGTCCAGAATACCAAGACTGGTTCTGCTGGCTGAGTGATGTGATGCTGACTACAGCTGAAAGGCTTTAGATAACTTTTTAAATGAAATTTGAGTTTTATCCTACCTTAAATGAAAAATATTGGAGAATAAATCTCATGAGGAGCAATTGAAGGAGCTGGGACTGTTTGGTTTGAGGAAGAGGAGGCTGAGGGGAGACCTCAGCACTCTCTACAACTACTTGAAAGGCCATTGTAGAGAGGTTGGTGCTGGTCTCTTCTCACAGGTAATTAGTGATAGAACTAGAGGGAATGGCTTCAAGCTGCAGCAGGGTACGTTTAGACTGGTCATTGGGAAAAAATTCTTCACAGAAAGCGTGGTCAGCCACTGGAATAGGCTGCCCAGGGAGGTGGTGGAGTCACCATCCCTGAATGTGTTTAGGAGTCGTTTAGATGTGGTGTTAGGGGATATGGTGTAGGGGAGAACTTTGTAGAGTGGGGTTCATGGTTGGACTCGATGATCCCAAGGGTCTTTTCCAACCTGAATGAGTCTATGATTCTATATAAACTTTTATAACCAGCTTAGTTTTGGTTTAATGCAAGGGACAGATTTTGGGGATTATTTTTTATTTCTTGTATAGTTAAAAGAATACTTAGCTGTTCTCTGTCGTCTTCTAAGGATCTATAAATTATCTGTACTAATATACTAGGTTATACTAAATTTCCACTACATCATTCCCTCTTGAATTTGCACTTCTATCATTCTCAATTGCAGGCATTATGAGTCCAGATGGGATTTGTTGAACCAATGTTTTTTTAAGTCTGGTTGTTGGGGTTTTTTTAAAAAGAAACTTTAAAGCAAAGAAAAATTCTTTCAGTTGCAGCCAAAGGAACAGGTGAACTTAATCCAAGCCTAAAAGAACACACTAGTTAGGGAACACCAAATCCTACATAGTTTCAGTGTGGTACGGCATTACTTTATTTCCTGAAGGTCTTGCAGTGCAGATGGCAGATGTCTGCTGGGTAAGCTGTGTTCATTGTTAGCTCCACAAATAATAGAGGGATTACTCCATAAAACTGTCACTAAGTAACATTGCCTCTACAGACTGTGGTACTTTCCAGATATGACACTCTTCCAAGCTGTTGTTTTCAACTGCATGGCTGAAGTGCTTTCTTAGCAGTTACTGTTATCAAGTGTGCAGTAATTAAAGATAATTCTAGTTTTCTTTCCTTAGCAGTCCAGCTGGCGTAATTTCTAAATAGATGTTAATGTTTAAAATACCTCGTGTCCAACTAGAGAGGTGGATACCTAAGTGTGATGTATTAAATATGTAGGTTAGCACTTTTTCTAATTGTATTTAATCTTCTCTTAAGTACAGCTGTCTATATTAAAACCTGTGTTATCTACAACCTCATTATTCAGAATACCTGTCCACTGTTTCAAAGCCTTCAGATGTAAATTGCTGTAAGTCTGAAACCCCCACTCTGTTTGGAGAATACCAAATCCTAAAGCAGTCTGAGGAATGCAGCGAAAACAAACCTCAGCATTGAAAGAATTCTGAATTCTCAAAGACTGTGTTTTCAAAGAGTCTTATTTTTAGGTTTTGTTTTTTTTTTTTTCTTGATGAACAGGTTCTTTGATTTCCCATGTCCATGTGTTATTGAAATCTTACTGTGCTTTTGCTTGGTGCATTTAAACTGGCTTATTTGTGCATCCTCTAAAGGAGAGATTCTCAGTTAACTGTTTCCTTGGGCCATTATTGCATTTCTCAGTAAGTTCCCAGTCACTGCAGTTGTGTCAGAGGAGACAAAATACAGCAGAGAGACAAGAATATAATCTAAGAATATATTTTGGTGTGACAGTTGCAGGTGAAGTTTTGCTGTCAATGGAGTTACAGTCACTTGTATAGAGCGTGACACAAATGAGGTATCACAGTACATAATTTTTGATGCCCTCAAACATGAGAGAAACGGAGCTCGGATAACATTAGACTTGTCAAGTGACATCAACCATCTTACATTTGTTTAAAAAAAGCTACCAAACAAAATGAAAATGTACAGCCCAACTCATATGCTAGAGAATTGGTTTGAGTCCCAGTTCTTTTTAACTGTGATTGAATAAAATACCTAATCAGATGGCTGCCTTAAGCATGCAGAGTAGGCCTGCTTACTTTAATATGGCATTGAAAGAGCTTCAAGGTAAGCAGGTGCTTCCATTGCCTTTCTCAAAGACTCCATGAGAACGGACAGAACTCAATCGTTTCTCAAGGCTTAGGAAGAAAGAAAGAAAGAATCAGCTTGATCTGATAAAATTTTTATAGTTTGCTCAAAAGGAGAACAAAGGCAGAATTTCTGTTGTGGTACTGGTAATGATGATCTTGGGCTTTTCTTTGAATTTACTAGTTTCTAAAGAGCCTTTCTGAAGATTGTGTTTAAACTGAAAGGCATGCAGGTAGATATTCCATCTGTTGAAAAGAAAGCATTTTATCTTTGATCATATTAAATGGAGGCTACTGGGCTGAATGCAACAAAAGTTGAACTTCCCATGTCAGTGTTTAGGAGCGGCACAGATACACTTTGGGTGCCCAGCCTGTGTGTCCGTAATGGGAGTGCCCAGCTTGTGCGGGTGCGAGTCAGCTTCCATCTCTCTTTGGCACATGTCTGCATTACACGAAAACGTGAGGTTTCCTTTATGAAGTGATTGGAAACGGCTACTAAAAATCATGTTTATCTCAATTGCTGCACGCTGCAGATGTCCTGGGCTTAAAGCAAGAGGATGGTGCATCTGTCTTCTTGAAGGGCCTAGATATTTGCAGTATCTCTGTATCTTATTTTCCATTTTAACAGTAGTTACAACTGTGGGACAGTAACTTTGATCAGTGTACAGCAGTGTCAAGTGATGATATGGATGTGTCACTAACTTAGAAACAGAAATGTATCGACATCACCGTGCAGCCTCTCTCATGTGAGTGAATGTGAAAATTAAGCATCCAGAAATTCCTAAAATACTGCCAGGCGCCTTGCGAGGAGCTTTCTCTGCCTTGATGTCCAGCTCTCGCTCTGTCCACTTCAGCAGGCTTTGAAGCTGCCCTACAGTGCGAGAGAAAATCAGACTGTTCAAACACAGTCGTATTTCACATAACTAATACGTCTCTTCAGACTGAAGCAAAGTTTAGGCAGCCACTTGAATTTACTCTTCTCCATGGGCTTGACTTGCCTGGGCCAGGGGAGGGGGTACCCGGCAGGAATGTGTGGAATTGGAGGCTGGAAAAAAAAAATATGCTCGTCGAGCAGTGTATTCTCCTGTTCTGAGTGGTTATCTGAATGAAAGTGATTTCCCAGGGCATCTGGCTCTGCACATGATCTAGAACAAATAGCAGAGGATTAATTTTTGTTTCAGAAGTGAAGGATTTAGCTATGTCTAGGGGAGGTGCTGCACGGGGGGGCTGCCGGGGGTAGCATTCCACTCTGCAAAGCACTTTCTGCTCAGAATTAGCATTCAGGCAATTAAATAGCTCAGCTGGCTGGGCAGGCTTAGCTCTCTAAGCACTCAGCAAAGGTATTGGGGAAGAAAAAGAGTTAGAAACTTCCTTGCTTATCTCTCTTAATCTGTATGTTGTGTCTTTCTGCAAAGTTCAGTGTCTGTAATGCACGCCTTGCAATTTAGACTTGGAATGTTGTTGATTAAATTCAGTATCAAAAAGGTAATGTTGAGTTAGCCAAAGCAGTTGTAATTAACTTATTCTGTTCTTTAAGCATGTGTTGATTTATTCTTCTAAATAGGACATAATTAGTGTTCTTTCTTCCTCGTCCTCCTTTCTCCTTCTCCCTCCTCCCCGTGTAACTTGGGAAACAAATTCTTATTTAAGTGTGATGTTTGACCTTTTGTGTTATTTATCAAAATAATAATCTCCAACTTACTTTCAAAGCTTATTAAAACACAATTATAGTTAACGTGGGGGAAAATGGCTGCTTTTAACCTCAAGCAAATTTTGATTTTGAGCCAAGCTCCTCAGACACCTTCCTAGTGGTAGTAGTTTTCACTTATTTATATTTTGCTTGAAAAAGACAAGACTTCAGAAGAAAATCTTTAATATCTTCTATTTACAGCTCAGTCCATTTCTTAACTGCCTTTAGAATACATGTCACTTGGAAGCATGAGCTTCTCGATCAGCAGTAATTGAATCCTGGGATTATTTTTTAAATTTGCGAAAAACATGTTGTTGTATTCTATCTTTTCAGTATTCGTAACAGTTCATTTTGAGCTTCTTCTGAAGACCTAGTCTACCATCCAGACAATTTGACAGATGTCTACTGAAGTGGCTTGATTTATTTAAGTAAGGCATTTTAAAATAATTTCTTCAAAAACACAAATATGCCTCATTTTCAATAGAAACTGGAGATGGGGAGGGAGGTTACTGAAACCATCACATTAATGATTATTAAACAACCTCTACTGTCTGGTCCTGTCTCCTTCTGGCTTTCAAAGCGCACAGGCAAATTGAAGTGCAAGGTGTGGATGGTTACATAGTTTTCACCAAAATATGTATTCCTAAATAGTGGCTTTTACTTGGTCTTGTGCAAAATGATCTTGTTCCTGTGCATCTCCACCATTACGTGTTAGCTGTGAGCTAGAGGCTGTCAAATGTCTATTCATTTGACTTATATTTTGGTTTAATAACTGAGCAAGCATGTAACTTCGCTCTTAAATTTCTGTTGAACAAATGAAAGTCCATCAAAACGTTCTGATCAGTGTGTTGTGAAAGATGAAGATGAGAGAGGAGCTTTACTCATTTTAATCTAAAGATATTTCTGAGCATCTGAAAACACCGCGGCTCTATAAGCTTTGCTTTATTTGTTTCTTCAGGAACGTCCCATATCCATCGAGAACTTGGAGCATGGCTATGAGCAACGTCAGTGACTCTGTGGTTCTGAGCAATGGCAGCATCTTGTCAAATGCTACTGGCCCAGGTATTGTTGCAGCTAATGATGGAGATGTCGCGGTCCAACAGCTCCCATCCAAGGAAACACCAAGAACAAAAGCGAGTCCAAATGGCTGCCTGCAACTTAATGGTACCATCAAACCATCCTTTCTGCCTTTAGACAACCAAAGAACTCAGCAGATGTTGTCGCAATGCTGCCACCCTTGTCCATACCATCATTCTTTAAGTAGCCATAATAACAAGCAAGAATGTCATTCAGTGGTTGGCAGCTCAGCACCATCTCCTATGACATCGTGCTGCATGCAGCCACCTTCTGAGTATTCAGCATCTATTTGCCAAAAACACGCCCCCATATATCAGCCTGCCTGCTGTCTTCAGCCCTCCCCATCCTTCTGCCTTCACCATCAGTGGCCTGACCATTTTCAGCATCAGCCTGTGCAGCAGCATATAGCCAGGATAAGGTAAGCAGACTGCATTATTTCTTAGTTCTCAGTATGGGTAACCTCTTCTATAACGATTTCATTTTCTGAGAAAAGGAGAAGATTAAAAAGGAAGATGAACCAAATTTCTTCCCCAGGGTTTTTACAGGTTAATCTTTGATGCATTACCAACTTTTTTTTTTCCCCCATAAGAAACCCAGTCAGGAAATCAGTTTTGCTGTACTACATGAATATTCCTGAATTAGTTCATTCTGGAGGGGAAAAAAGGCTGTGTTTTCTGTTTTTTCTTGGGGATTCTTTGGAAGCTCTTTTATAAAACAGAGTGTACACCTGTATTGTGTGAAACAAACCAATATAGAGATAGCTAAGAAAACACTGAAAGAACAGGTAATGTTTGCATAGTCTAATCAAAACCCATATTTCCTCAAAAAGATACTTTCAACGACTCTATTCATAAGTGGTTTTTCTTTGTCAGGTTAGCTGGTTTGGTGAGTCTCCCCTGTGTCGTTTCAGTGTATGTATGTGGTAAATTTCAAAGTTGTGTTCAGATTGAGAAATTTTGAATTGTTCCAGGTTTGAATCCTTTCTATCCTCCACTTCATATGAACTTGCCTCTTCACATCTGTTAGCTTTGGAGTTCCAGGGACAGTAGTCCCAGCTACAAGGAGCAACAATCACAAGGAGAATCTTCTCAAAACTACTGGTCCTGGGCAAAATCAGTCATTCCAAGAGGCAATTTCTGAAAATCAAATCCCGTGTTGCAGTAAGACACTTCTAAGCTTCTACGCAAGGTTATTTTTTTTCTGAGTTGCAGTTGAGCCAAACTGGATGAATTTTCACTGGGGTAACGAAAGCTGCCCTTCTCCCTGCTGTCCAACATCTGCATCGTTGCTCAAAAACTTGGAGCTACAAGTATGTCTTGGTCAGTTATAATGATTTTGTCTTGATGAAATGCATGAACTAACTTTAAACTTCTGAGAATAGCCGACTGGGACAAATATGTAATGTGGAAAAAGTCATAGTGAATAAAGCTTTTTTCCTTAAAAAGCAGATGAAAATAGGGATAATAATACAAAGTGCAAATCAGCTTTCCCCTGCCAGTTATTCCTTTTACAAATGGAAAAAAAATCTTAGTTGTTGGAACTGCTTACAATCAGACGTGGGTTTTTCCACCTCATACTTGTTTAAATGTTAAGTAGAGACGAAAACTCTTATGTAATTTTATATGCAAAGGTATGCAGGAGGCTGAGCCGTTACAGAAATCAGTAAGTCATACTTTTCAAACTGTCAAAATGGGTGCACAAATTTCACTGTTTTTCTCCCTGTGCAGCAAGACAGTTAAACTTCATCTGTAGTCTTGAGGAAGGAAACAAATCTGATCCGTAACTTGTGTTTCTGTTCTTAGTCCAGAAAAAAAAAACAACAGTGAAAAGTTCTTCCAGAAATGGTAAATTACTGTTTTCCATAGTGCTTCACAAATACAAAGACTTTGTTTGAACTGCTCTGATTGGGATCTTGAGCTAAGATTTTTTTTTATCTTGCACTTCTTCACCATGGTGTACATTTGTACATAAATGTATGTAAATCATAAATAATGACGTATGGTAAATGTTTGTCTTGCTTTTATCAGTCAAAAGAAGGCTATAATTTGACCTTTAAAGCAGCTGTACTTAATAACTCAGCTATGGGCAATAGCATACTCTACATATCTATATCAAGGGGGTACTGTTTCATTTCTGGACTTCTTTCTAGCTAAGGCAACTGAATTTTCTTAGCGAAAAAGATACTTGCAATATGCCTCATTGGTCAGCAAATTAAATGAGTCCATCCTTTAAAAACCACCTAGCTTATGAGTGCTGTTACTAGTTCTTTTAGCTTTAAACATATGGTAAATAGGACAGGGGTCCCAGGCCACGTTGGGGAAGCTGGACTTAGATGTATTAGAACTCCTTAAACTGGCTGTGGCTGCATTAATGGACAATGCATATGTGTTATTAGCATGGAACCAAAGACTTCTTTTCTCTCTGAGTATTTTACAAGATGTGTCTAAATGCTATAGTCTACAGATGGTAAAAACAGGGAGCAACTGGATGCAACCTTGCAGCTGGATGGGTACATGCTCAGGAGGAAGCACTCTCACTGGTAGTTACTTTGCAGTGCTGAAGAGAATAGGTGACAAATGTGTATTGATTTGTCACATGCTCAGATAACTTTCTGTACATGGTAACGCTTAGGTCTCTGATATTTTCATGTGATCTCTCTTCCACACTCTAATTTTATTTTGAGCCTATAATCTGCACAACAGCTTCTTCTCCAGATATCTTTCTTACAAGGCTAATTGGGAATCATCCAGCTTTATAACGTGTGCATGTTTTAACAGGGTTGTTTAGAATGCAGGTTCTCATACGACGCATAATTAAGTTCACGTGTAGTGAAACTAGCTTTCATTTTGGTACTTTGCATTTTTAAAACTTGCCTTCAAATATTGTTACAGTTTTAAGTTTAAGGGGGGAAAACCATGTGATTAGATAGAGGGGGGCGAACACTCCTGCAAACTCTATCGCTAATGCTTACAGCTCTGGGCAGGTAACCAATTGTTTCAGCACGACAGGTTTTGTCAGGTTTTGAAGCCCAAGGCTTAACATTTGTCAGTGACCTAATATTAAAGGAATGTGGCTCTGGTATATCATTGCGGATTGGAGTGTATAAAGAAGACAGATTGAAATAATGCCACGCTTGTCCTATCCTCTTAAAGCTGGCTGGATCTGGAATTTTGTGGAGAATTCACCTTTGAAGTTTAGACTAAATTACATAGAAATGTCATCTATACACCATAACTTGAATGTCTGGGCAACTGGTAATTTTTTCGGATTGATGCAAAAAGCTTGTAGCATGAAAGAAAATATTTTTAGTGGCTGGTGGTTTACAATGTGATTGTGGCAAAAAAAACTGGATTGTAAAAGTAGGTAAAATAGGTCAACTCTTGATCATAATGGTTCTGATGATTTTTTAGGTATTTTTCTGAGGCTGGAACATCTTGAGCAAAGTTTTTTGTGTTACTTTGTGCATATATTTAAGATGTAGTTCATCCAAACATGTTCATACCTCTCTTTTTTTTTTTTTAGTGGGCATAATATCTTGACTGCATAAACACCCCCTGGGAAATTCCAGCCATCTCTCCATATCAGAATGCAATTGTTCAGAGATTTGATTTGCTTTCTGACAAATAGTTTCTAAATTTACCTGTTTAGAGCATGGTACAATTAGTTCTTTTTCTCAGGTACTATTGGAAGATTTTTATTTTTTTTTTCCACCCTGCCCCTTTTGGGGGGAGGGCTTATGTTGAAGTAACCCTTTCTGTCTGAATGCACTTAATGTGTCTGAAGAAACCTGTGGGGCTTAGAGCCACTGGGAGGTGGGTAGTTATTGTCCCTCCTTTGCTGCCATCTGCTTCTGTAATCATCGGCAACCTTCAGCCAATAGGCAGTAGAAATGAGGAAGAACCACTAAGTGAGGCTGTTAATCTGAAGAAGTGGAAGAAGCATGAAGACTGATGCCTGACAACTGGAAGCACTGAGTTAGGAGTCACTAGGGAGGAGTAAAACCATGCAGCCCAGCAGCATGTTTAGTGGGATGAAAGGAGGATAAAATAAATAATGAAGGGTTGCATATTCTAACAGAACTAAAGACTAAAGAAATGTAAAACCAGAAAACTCTTAAAATCATTCCTGGTATTTTTCAAAATCTGGTGTTTATATAGGAATGTGTGCATGTAATTAGGAGCAAAAGAGGGAGAATATGCAGGGATCATTCAGTAAGTCGTCTCAGGGTTGTGGAAGGCATGGGGTAACAGTGCTGTTGCATGGCTATTGTCTCTGGTACCAAATTGAATTGCTTCTCTCAGACTTGCATGTGAACTTTTTAACGGGCAACACCACTTAAAAGCTACCTGTATCCTTGCTAATCTTGATGCCCACTCTTCTGGAATATCTCTTTGGTGATACAGTTTAGAAAACTTAGGTCTATGGACTTGCAGACAAAAGGTAGGGGAGAAGAGGTCAGGGAGCTGTGAAAGAACCAATGGTGTTGCTGATAAGGAAACTGCTCCACACTGCCAACGCGTGTAGTGCTTGCACTTCTGCAATATTAAACCAATAAATTCATACAAGTACTTTTGGCTCAGCATAGACCTGTTCTGTGTCACCTACCGCTATTTACATTTCAAGACTATACTGTTAATGCTTTTGGTTAGAGCAGATAGGTAAAGAGGACTATTTTGAAAAGCATACGAGTTCTTTCTGGTAATAAGACAGGATAAAAGGACATGTGGGATGATCTCTCTATGAACATGCAGTCATCTCAAGCTAGAAGACAAAACAGTTCAAAACCTCACAGAATCGTTAGTTTGGCTAAGATTTAAGGCTTTATGTAAAACGCTCCTCACCTAGTTCAGAGGTTTTAGCTCCCAAAGGTTAATTGCTGGATTCAAAGTTTTCACTTGCTAGACCAATTTATATTCTCAGCAAGGCAAAAACCATAGTACTTCAGAGTCAGGAAACTGGTAAAGCATTAATATCTTCAGACTTATGGTACATCTTCCTTTCAGTTAGATTTAAGCCTTCTTTTGAACTGTTTTGGCATTGCAGATTTATGGGATGGTTCTGGGATTTTGAGTTCTGCTGTATCTCAGGGAGTTCTGTGCCACACAGTTTAAACAGTATTGCAGACATACTTGAATACTTACACTTTAATGAATACTTTAAAAAGGAGATCTATAAAAACAGAAAAGCTGTCAAGTGAGGAGAGAACATTATGGCTGCCTCTTACCCATTTTACATTTACCTTCTAGTTAGCATAAAGATTAGAACCAGAAAGAAATAAAAAGCTCTTGTTTTTTCAAAAAGCAAGGGAATGTTTGCCAAATACCAGTCTTAATAACAAGCCTTTGTTATGAAACAGCTCCCTGCTTGATTCCAGGAAAAGGATAATTGTTATCTAGTACATTCTGCGTGGCTTGCAGAGATGACTATGTGTATACATGTGCATACAATATTTTCAAATATTCTCATTTCAGCAACATTAACTGTTCTCAAGAACTCCTACATGGAGTTTTTTAAACAAAGTATTTGCCACCTATCTGAATATTTTCCATTTTGAAAATTGTTAGCTTCTGCTGTATTTGATGCATTAAAAGATACTTTTATTTTCACTTTTTATATGAAATGTGTACTGATGTCTTCTGTGCAAAATGCATATGCATATACTGTGTTATAGAGTAATAAAAGAGACTTACTCCCTTTCCCTAGGAAGATTAAAAATAGATAACGTTAAAAAAAAAATCCTTTAGGTCAGATTTTTGAAGGTTGTTTCTGAAACTTTTTATCAACCTTTAGCAACTAAAAGGCAAAAGTGGTTACCATCGCTTCGTTCAGCGTTCAAGATGTTGCAAGTATCTTGATTCATGCTGTAGATCAGGAGTTCCTGTGTGTTGGTAACTTCTATGGAAAGAATACAAATTCTGACTCTATTCTCATGTAAGCCATTTATTCCATGCTAAAATAGGAATTCTTTATCCAGTGGTTTCCCAGAATGAAGAGGCTGGAGGCACATGGGAACCACAAACGAGATGCTCCCTTTCATGTCACAGCATTAGCAGCCCAGTGGCGTATTTGGGGCTTTTAATGTAGTTGAAGAAAGGAAAGGGAATGCGTAGCAGTCTCATGCATCCTTCTGAATCTGAGTCCAAATGTGGGATTCTCTGTTGTGCACGTGTGGAAGAAGAGCTCTCCCTGCAATTAAACAGATAAACATTTTCTTTCTCCGCAATAATTTTTCATGTCAGTCAAAAATTTGAGCTGTGCTCTCTCTTTTTTTGCTCATTGTACTCTTTTTTTTGCTTTTAATCTTAGATTATCCCGGAGTGGGGTACCTTGAATTAATAAAACCAGACTACACCTCTTAATTTACCCTTCCCATGATAATTATTGTGCGTTGTTAGCTATACAGACAACATGCTGCACTTTCTGTTAGTCTTGCACAGGGCTGAAAGCAAAGGGCTGACACGCAGAGACCGGAATACAAAAAATGCCATTTATAATTCAGCGTCTGACCAAATTAAAAATAACACACCTAGAAAAATACTAAGTGCCCTTAAAAAAAATGAAAATCATTCATTAGGCAGTCCAAGGGATTTTTGCAGGCCTTTAATTGTACTAATTAAGCATTGGTATTTGTCTAGACTTCAGATTGCTTTGAAGCAAGCGTTTTTGCAATAGGAAGGTGAGACTTGAGAGGTTCCTGCTCTGCTCTGAGTGCGGCTGAGTACCAGCCTGGCCGTATTTTGACCTTTTGTCTCTGCCATTTACAAACTCCAGGTTCTGTGTGTATGAAGATGAATTTCCCGTGCCCTGTATCCCTCACCTTTCCTTGAACAACAGAAGAGCTAGTACTTAACTAGCAATCTGCTGGGCCTTTGAACTGCAGTCTTCAGAAGACATAAAGCTGATAATGTGAGGGGAATTAGTAAAATACATGGGTCCTTTCTTTTGTACTAAATTGACTGGAAAACCAGCATCAGCTGTGTTCACTCTTGGAAAGGACTAATTGGTGTGTTTTTTGAGATGACTTTTAAAACTGAGCATTTACATGCACATATTTAGAAAAAAAAACGTGGCAGAACAGCCAAAATGATGGCAGTTTGTTGGAATGTTTTGACCGTGTATAGTTGTTCTCATGCACTTTTCATTTGGGGTAGGTTGTGATAAGGTTCAAATGTGAAACAAGACAATACTAGACAACAGAGAGCAAAAGTCTAAACTACATGTGGCCAGTGACCAGATTTTCGGCACTCTTTAAGAGATGGGTTTTGAAAGATTTGGATATCCCTACTTAAAAGTTTTCAGTCTTCCTTATGATGGGGGGAAAGTACAGGGTGAGGAACATCGACTTTGGAAAGCTCTTTGTTAGTTGCCATAATTGTCTCTAGCTCCTTCCAAAATCACTTGTCTTTGCTTTCTGATTATATTTCAATGTCTTCTTCGTCTCCTAGTAAGTAAGAATTGATGTGCATGCTTTTAAGTAGTCAGTGATGCTTGAACAGTAAAACATAACAAAAAAAAATCCCAAACACAAGAGGGAAATTCACAGGACACCTGAGAAATTTGGCGTTACTTTTGCTATGTTAAGATTGCTGTGAGATTTCTGCACAGGATATCTGCTGAATGAAGAAATCTCTTAAAGCCTTGACTATTAACGCAAGATAGAACTGAGATGGTACCACTAACGGATCAGTACAGGTAAGGGAAGCTACAGGTAGAAATCCTAAGTACAGATCTTATTTTAGAAAGCCTGGCCTCTCTATTTGGAAATTAGTTGTTTCTTTGGTTGGTTTTTTAAATAAAATTATAGATAGATTGGTGTACTGGACTAGAAAAGCTTACAGGCATCATTTCTCCAACTTTTCCAGTATTTTCTGTGGTGTTAATGGGGATACCTTTCTGCAAAATTCTTGTATTGTATTTCCAGTCTGTAGGATGGTTAGTTTATTCAGTCAAGTGGATGAACTGTTGCTAACTTTTTGCTGAACAGTTTTGATTATATTAAATCTGTTTTATAGTCTGTTTAATCTTGCAGTGCTTTTTTGGGGTCTTAGCTACAATACTGAAAACCTTTAAATGTTCGGTAAATATTCCCTTTTTTGCCTGCTTCTTGCTGAGTGAACAAAACAAATTTAATCACGGGAGGTACAGGAGGTGATGTCGCGTTATGTATGTACAGTTTTTCATCTATGTCAGCATAAGCTGAAGGACCTTCTTTGTGTAACTACTTACTAAATCCTTTAAAATCTTTTAATTGTGTTGAATATGCACTTGTTTTATATCATGTAAAAATTATGACGCTCAAAGTGACTAAATTCAGAGACATTGGAATAGCAGCTCAACACCGAAATGTATGTTCAAAGTTAAATTTAGAACAAAATTGCTTAAGTAACAGTATTGTCATTTGCTGCAAGAGATGAAATATGTTGAAAGATAAAAACTAGCATTTGTCCCCATAGTCAGTCTAATAATTTGGAGAAACTTGTAAGGGCTTGTAGACTATCTTCAAAAAAGCTCTCTGGTCAAAGGAGGTTTTCTGAGAGCAAAACTGAACCCCCCAGTGGCTCACATTCACAAATTCTTACATCTGCACAGGAAGGAAGACTGAGGCATGTACCAGTTGAAGCGTGATATAATGACACTCTGAAGTCTCCGTGCTCCCGAGACAAACTTACATATGCTTAATGTCAGTCATTAATGCCTATAAGAACATGGATTTCAGCCTTTGTGGAGAAATACCTTGATAAAAATAGGTGCTCTTGTACATCTCTTTCATTCTCTTTGGTGTCACAGGATGGAGTTTTTCTTGTGTGTATGTTGTGATTTCTTGGGTCATGTTAATTTCCTGTCTGTCAGAGAAATACAAGATGGGACCATGACCTTGTGTTGCTCCATTCAACTGGGAAGTGTAATAAAAAAAGCTTTGAAATAAAATATTTCTAAGGAAGGAACTTTTTGCCAGTAAAAATGCTGAAAACTACTCTAGTCATCATTTAAATCCCAGAACGTATCTATTAATTTCACTGTAATTACCAAGAAAAGAAAAAAGACTAATGGTTTTAGACTTGTGAAGGATCTTGAAATAATATTAGTCTGCTCCAAATTAGCTGTTGGCTTGTTTTCAAATAATGATTCATGGTGGTGTTTTACTAAGCCTTTTTTATTGTCTTGAATAGTTCAGAACTTTTGTTTAACTTGCCAAGCAGTACTATATGTGGTCCTGCCCTTAGTGCTTCAGAAGTTAAAGGAATATATGTATACAGCTTCAATTAAACCTTTTGAAGAAGAATATACTTATATATAACTTTGCCATTTAAAGCTGGGACGATCCAGTTTAAGTATGTTTGATGGCAATTTTCTTATTGACGGTTTGCAAACTATGTCTAAAAGTGGCTACGCTCATTGGAGAAGAGCTTAGGGAAAGAAGAATAGAAGAAAAATATTTGTAGGGTGTATATTAGGTGGCTCCTTCACACACTGTCAGACTTTCCTACGAAGATGGTTTCTTTCCTGTTCAAGACAAGTGAACCAGGTAGACGCTATTAAGGAAAAGAGCCAGCTTTCCTAGCAGTTGATAGTATTTAGTCAGTTGTTGAAGATGAAAGAGGGAAGGCATTAGAAGTCAGTATCACAAAAATTAGGTTCTAAGGAACCTTAAACTGAAAACTTAAGTAAATCCTGGGCTCCTACATGTATACCATCCATATGGAGCAGTGAGGAAAAGGCGGGGAGGTGGTAGACAAACCCCAAACCTTGTAGGTGTTTATGGGAGCTTTTCAATTTCAAGTCATCTGCGTGCTGTAAATTTATAGAAGTTTCAATTTTAGCCAATAACGAATCATATTGGGATACTAAACTTATGAAAATAACTTCCAAATGAAAATACATATGTATAGGCTGTCAATATGGTTGCATTGACCTTTTCCCATCTCTGTTGACTTGATGGAAACATATTTTCCTGTTGTATGTTGGCATGAGCTAGAAGCTTGTGATTGGGAGATGTCAAAACTACCTGTTACTTTATTAACCTGCTTTGAAAAAAGGTTTAATACTGATTTCATAGCAGAAAGAAAGTGAGCAAAACCTTGGCTTAGTTAAGTATATAGGGTTTGCCACTGACATTCAAGGAATCTGGTTTTACCCAGTGTATGTGTTGTAGGTCAGTAAAGCATACACTTTTATGCTAAATTTAAATCAGATAGAGCAAGAATCACTTGGACAATGATTTTATGGTTGTTAACACCTTCCTTACAGTTGCTTTTCTGGCAGAAAGGCAACATTATTTACTCATACTTGCTGTGAACATAGAGCAGATCCTCAATTGGAACTGAAGAGGTAGGTAAGAATACAAGAAGAGCAAACCAGAACCTTTATAAAGCTTGGTATCTCAACTTTAAAAATCTGAATTTACATCTATCATACAGTTGTCAAGTAGCATATTGATTTTCAGTCTCTCTGCTACAAAGTGCTAGTTGCTTAATTTTATGCATAAGAATAGTCTTAGCAGAAATAATTCCTAAATATAAGGTTAAGCAAAGCTGCAACATTGAGACTTCACACTTTTTAATGGGATGAAATAGCACTTATTTTCAGATCATCTCATCCTGATAATCTAGAGAGAAAAATACAAAATCCTTTTACGTTGTTCCTTGACATGCGAGAGAGAACAAGAAAGTCTTGGCTTTTTTCTTGCTTTCAATAAAACCTTAAAAAAAGCAACTTATCAGAAAACTGAATTCTCTATCATCTTTATAACATCCTTCTGTTGTGGGTTGTCCTTCCTTTATAGATGTAAATAAGTAAAGCTAAGTGCAGACAAATACAGTAAACACTACATGTTTAAAAAACATCTAGAGAGACTTCATGATTAGAATCAAGGAAAGCTTTACACATCATAGTGAAAAATTAAATTGGGAGGCTTGTAAAAAGTTTTTTTGGCAACTTAATCTGTTGGATTTGTTGTCTGAGTGATTGTAGTGATTGTAAAAACGGTAAAGCACATAGGCGTTATACCTGATATAGCAGTAAAAGCTAGCTTGATATTTCAGAGCATTTCAAATTGTTCTCATGGGTCAATGACATTCTCAAAACACAAGGATTTTCTTCGTCTGCTGGGATTTAGTTTGTATTGTATGTTCTAATGGAAGGTGTACGATATGATGCATATCTCATCTATCCTGCAGGGATTTAGCTTATCCTTGAGCATAATAATGACAAAAAGCTATGTTTTATCACTTCTTGTAACCAGATCTACCAACAAAGGGAATAGCTTCCCTCTGGCAAAGTAAAGCACTGAGGTTAAACACCTCATAATCCTTGGACAGGGAAGTCTTTATATTGATTTCCCCACACCCCCCCCGTAAGTACAGCTATATATTGTAACTTAACATTTTTGACTCAAGTGAATCTTTAAGTTAAAGCGAAGAATGCAAAACTAGGTTTTCTGCTATTGGCTTTTTAATGATTATTTTTTTGGTATCACTATATTTAGACACCTGCGGTATACAGGCTGCTTCAGAAAGAAGATATAGTTTGTGTCCTAAAGAGTACTCTGGGTCACAAATATGCTGTGTGTTTTTGTGGGTGTGATTTTATTCATATCAAGAGAAACAATACATCCCTTTTATGAATACCTGCATGAAGAGAGTAGAATTAAGATTATGCGAAACAGTTGGTATTTCTCTATGCTTCCAGAAACTGAAGGTGTTACAGACCTGCTGCAATGTCGACAATTTTCATTTATTCTGGATGCTGTTCTGCTGGAGCAGTTGCCATGATTGCTTCTCCTGCTGTGTTATCTGCAGTACTATTAGTGATCATTTACAGCCCTGTAACAACTACTTTATGATAAATAGCTGTAAACTATACATTTCTTTTCAAAATCTTGTGCAGCTCAGTGCCAAAACGAAGGAGACCAGCCAGCTGTCCAGTTAGTTTTCTCCGAATGACTGTCTGGAAAATTGGGCTTTTCCTAATCTGTCAAGTTTCTGTCAGTGACCATTTCCGTGCTACGCTTCCACCTGGGTTTGAGCCCTGAAATTGTGGTTGGCTGTCACTGTTCATATACAGACATCACCGAGCACGAGTCTCAGCTGGATTTGCCGAGGGATGGCATTTATCAGCAGCCAGTACTTTTTCATCTGAGACCAGTTTCTGCAATGAAGTAGGGAAGGTGGTTGCAAAGACTGGTGCGTATCTTTTTGCAGTGCTTCCAGCCCATTCACCTGGGAGTTCATAACTCATGAAACATTGCTTTGAGCCATGTAATGTCCAGGTAACATGAAGATTATAGAACTAGATTTAGTAATATTTGCAACTTCCAAAAGCTTGCCTCTTCATCGTGGTTCTTGAAATTAGGACCGCGCTCTGTTATACCTATGCCAATCTACTAACTTTCATGAGAAAACTCATTCAGGGCTATAACTGAAAGGACACGTTGGCTTCATTGAGAACCTGAGGGCAGGATGTGCCTGAGTGGCGTCGCGTGTTCCCCTTCAGGAAGCTGGAGCACTAATCGTCTTCTTTCTCAGATTGAAAAATATGTAAAACAATAGTATTTTTTTAATACGTGTGAACTGCCCCTATTTAAGTTGGTATGTACACAAAGGCACAAATGTTTTCTATTACCTTGGTGTTAAAAATACTGGTAAAAATACTGAGGTTAAGTGCCCATTTAGACTGGAGAGGTGAGTATTAAAGCTGTAGTAGTCCAGTCCAAACTGGTGCCCTGATCCATTCTCCTGATACTCATTATTTCCTGCAGTAAACCCCTGGGTATTTTAGCAGTGGTTTTTAAAGACATCGTTCCTCCTTTTCACCATATTGCACAGCAGGATGCTAGTTCACTAAATACATTTCATACCGAGAAACCTCTGGGGCTTTTAACCAATCTAGTTGTCCTTTCTTGATGTAGTTTCTAATTTTATGGTGCTTGGTCTAAACTTGCTGTTAGGAAAGGACAGGATGAAGCAGAGCATCTGTTGAATAAGGACTGAGACTTGTAGTAAATGGTGGTAGAATAGAACCTGTCTTTTTCTTCCCCTTTCTCCCCCCGTGGTGCATAGTACGTATTAGATTTTAATCAGCGACTGTAATTTTTGTAATAACTTGGTTGTGCTAGTTCCGTCACAAACAACTGTGATTGTCACTTTCCACTATCAAACTTGTGAGAACTAAGTACGGAGGTAATTTAATACACAGATCAGCTTGGCTTTTGTCCCAGCACAATTACGGAACTCACCATTTCTTTCTCATGAAAACTGATGAGGATTTTTTTTTTCTGTCTAGACTTTTTTTTTTTTTGAGGTTAGTGGTGTTATTTAAACTGGCTAACTGGAAGTATAATACTTCAAAAATTAGACACAGCAGTGTTAATTAAATGGGAAAGATCTGGTTTTGCCATGCATTTCTGTATTTTAGAGCATAACTAAAGAATTTTTTGGGCATAGTTTTCAGGGATAACTTTTCCTATTGACTGATATAATAGAGTCATCACAACAGCTGCAAGGGATTGGTTACACTGCTGGAATTCACCGGAGTGTACACAGGTTTTTTTAATGCATGCCTTTCAAAACCAAACAGTTTGATAGCAGGTGTGACCTTTAACCCTCCCTAACTTTGAAGAACTTAATCATCATCATTTGTTCAGCACTGAATATATTTTGCAGGTGGAGGAAACAGAGGGAAATGTAGTTTGGTTTTGATGGGAAAGGGAGAGGATGAGGAAGGGTTGTGTTGGTATTTTTACCTCTTTTGTGTGAAGCAAATTAGCCCTAGTTAATTTTTTAAGTTCTATCTAAACAGATTTTATGTTCTCTTTAAGATGATCTGTTTTGACATATGGTTGCAGAGACATAAATGAAAGACAGCAAAAAGTTTGAAGAGAGGGATTTAAAATGTGCACATTTACTAAGGTTTTGCATGCAGAAGGGGCTGGAAGAGCTGTGGAAAAGGTGAATATAGAAGAAGATACATTGAGAAGGTGCCTGCATCATCCCCAGAACGGTATCAATTACATTTTGGTCCTTCCCAACAAATGTTTGTCTCACCAGCTTTTTGAGGACCTCAGATGATTCTGTGGCAGTTCTGTACCTCACCGTCCAAGCATACCCTTTTATTTGGGGGATTGTGTAGTGATGTGGACATGGCGCTCTGGATGAACCAGCTAACCCTTTATAGAGTCACAGAGATCACAGTAATGATTGTTCAAGGATACAGAAGGCAATTTTATCTGCCAATGTAAACCTGAATTGTCATATAAACCTTTATATAATCAGTATAAACCTGAATTACAACAGCCTGTACTAGTTGTTGTTCTCGGATGGCTGTTGGTTGTGCCAAATAGTTGTATGGTATCGTTGCTCATGGCGAGGGCATTACGGCACAGGCAAAAATGGGACTTGCTTTCACAAGTGACTCAACATATGTGGAAATGCAAATCTTTACAAATAAAGCTAGGAATATGTTTGAATTGTCTTACTAACATTAAATGTGTGTGGATACACACACATTTCTCTCTAAACTGTAAACCCAAGAGTGAATGCTGCAATTACAAAAATCTGTAACCTGACTCTGTAGCTTTGTCCCCATTGTCATACAGGCCCGGAAGCACGCGTTCAGTTTGTGCTCCGTGTTGGTGCTGAATTAGCCCATGAAAGGGCTTCTCTGTTTAAGCATTTCTCTTCACACAGAGTCCTGTCACTGCTAACTTCAGATTCAAGTTTAGTGAGTTCTGTCTTCAGTACCTACTTTCTTGTCATGCGGTCTAGCCTTAGTTGAGAAAAGTTGGGTTTGTGGTTGAGGCTGTAGATAGGACAGCGAGAAGTCCCCTGAGCCTGCCACAACTTCTTTTCAGCCGCAGGCAACTTACTGTTGCAAAGTGATTTCAGGACTCAGTTATTTGGGTTTCTGTACGTTTTGGCTGCTGATGAGTCTGTTCTTGTGGTGGTACCAGAAGTTTTTGGTATTAGTTGTAAGATTGAGTATGTTCTCAATGTGTGCATCTTGGACTACAAACTGAAGGTTGGTGACATTTCATAAATTTGGTCTTAATTTTTGTGGTTGGTTATTACAGAAAATCCTTGTCTGTACATTTCCTTAATCCTTGAGCTACTGCAACTGCAGATTGTTTATTTTGCTTTTCTCCTCCTTTTCTCCAGCTTCTCGGTGGCTTCAGGGAGCAATTTTTACTACTATGTACCACCTACGGGCATGTCCCAGTTAGCAGCTCTGCTACATTGTCAGGTTGGAGCATTTCCAGACAGCAGTGAATTACAGCCGATAGACATTTGCTTTTATACAATTCTTATTTCTTATAACAGTTAAATTAATATGGATTTATATTTCTTGAGGAAATAGGTATATTGGATTTGTATTTCTTGAGCAAATAAATATATTAGCTTTATATTTCTTGATGGAATGTTCCATCGTAGTTATATTTATGTGCTATGTCGCTTGAGAGACATCATGAATGAAGGTGAAGAGTAAAAGAGGGCTTAGCAACAGCGTTTAGCTTTGCTAGTTTAATTTGTTTTTCCATCCCCTCTGCCGAGGAAAGGGATAATAGTAATGGTCACATTTATATTAGTCAATGCTGCTGATTACATTTTCATCACCCTTTTGGTATCATGGTTAGTAGTAGTGCTTTGAATATATGCCTGAAGTGGCCTGTTACTGCGTTTGCATTGGATTATACTTTTTGTTTGGTGTAACAGAGCATGGTGTTTCTGAGGCTCAGTTTTATGTGGATTATGTCCCCTTTACCTTTACAGTTGCTCAGAGTTAGAAATATCACCTATTATGGGCATAGCTGCAGCTACCTTGAGATGAGGGTGATGGGATACTGGCTCAGGTTGCCCAAAGAAGTTGTAGATGCCCCATCCCTGGAGGTGTTCCAGGCCAGGCTGGATGGGGCTTTGAGCAACCTGGTCTGGTGGGAGGTGTCCCTGCGCAGGGCAGGGGTGTGGGAACGAGATGATCTTTAAGGTCCCTCCCAACTCTAACTGTTCTGTGATGATGCCAGCACATTTTGGTTCCCTAGGATTGGAATTTCAGCCCAGCGTGTTGAATCTTATCCTTCGAAGGATAGCAAATCTAATTCTTGAGCACTGAATTAAGCTTTAACAGTGTGAAAATCTCTGAGGAGTCCAAAGGTGGAGCTGTTAATCCGATGGTGTGAAAGCATGCAAATTTTTACTCTTTTGGAGACCTCAATGTTCTATTTTATGCAGTCAGCTGTTTCTTAAGTCATTGGGTTTGATACTTTTTAAAAGAAGCAATATTAAGTATGTCCTTGATGGTAAAACAAGCCCATAAATTACATCTTTGGAGTGATTGTATGTTACAGTCATAGACAGGAAATTCTTGAAAGGACTTACAGATGCTTTGTGGGAAACTTTTGTTCAGTGAAATTCATGTGAAACTTACTGATCCAATAGCTAACAAATTGAAGTGCTCCCTGAACAGCCACAGATATGAATAATTTGCATTTGAGTTTGTGATCTCCTCATCAAAGTAATGTTGTTCGTATTAGAATGACAAAAGGTACCTGTATATAATAACTTTTCTATGGATTTTTTGTGATTTGTTAAAAATCAATTTCCTGCATTATGACAAGACAGAATTTATGTCCAAAATAATTTTTTTAGCTGGATTGCGAAGGGCAATTAAGAAGGTTCGTGAACTGCAATGTCAGAATGTGGTGTTTTGGTTGTCTGTTCCCATCATATGCAAACTTTGTAATGGTTTTCAATGCTGCTGAATTTTTATCGCGTTAGTTTATTTGGTCTCTTGTTGAAAGCTGGAAGCATCTTAGATAGTAATCCCAAAAATCAGCTGCATAAAATGTCACTTTTGAAAACCCAGCTGTCTGTAGCTGTAATTATTCTCTGAATTACTTGTTTGCAGAGACTTCATTGAATATGATTGTATGCCTTTTAAAATAATTCATATTCTAAAATATCTGATTTTTATAATTTAGCTGCTTATCCATGTGTGGGAAGAATTAAACAAAATTGGCACGTGCTTGTATATTTCATGTATTTTCAATTATTCTCTTTTTCCTCCTTCCAGGCCAACCAGACCATTCAAGTTACCAAAAAGGTAAGGTCTAATACTGTCACATGGGAGGTTTGCAGAATCATAAAGGCAGTAGATAGCATGATGGCAAAACTGCTATTCCACACACAATGCAAGAGTAAGGAGTGTTCAAGAAAAATAGTTAGCAATCAAATTAAAGCGGATTTTAAAAAAAAAAAAAAAAAAAAAGGCAAAAGTATTTCTTTTTGCAGTGGGTAGTGAATTTCTGAAACTGCCACAGGAGACTGTGGGGGCAGATACCATCAGCAAGTTCAAACAACATTTAGAAGAATTGATCTGCAATGGGTCCCTAAGTAAACTCCGAAAGGAGGCGCCTGAGACAAGCTCTCTAACATCCCTAATCACACACCTGTGAATCCTGGGGGAGCAGGAAGGGGATAGACCACAGATGGTGGCCAAGCCCTTGTGCTCCCCTTAAGTAGTCTTTCTGTAAATAGCTGCTTTTGGAGAGAGTATACTAGGCCAGAATTTTTAAATCTATTCAGATTTCAATGTTCCTTTTTTGGCAAATATTTTATGTTATTTTTTTACTACAGTCCACGCCATTCTCTTTTTGTGTATATTCGCTTTCTGCACAGGCATAAAACCCCTGTGACTCAGTACCTTTTTGATTAAGGGTTATTCTGAGAAGCAGCTTGGTTGTATCATCAGTAAAGATAAAACAACCTGACAGAAAAGCTCAGAAATTTCATTGTGATGATCTTTTTTTCTGCCTAAAACCAGGAACCCCACGCAGTCAAGAACACTAGGTTTGGACTGTATACGCTCTGAAGAATGGCAGGGCCAGAGAAAACAACAGTTACAATTTGCCTTCAGTAAAGAACAAGCCCGTTTGCTAAATATCTGGTTTGAGTTACATAAATCTGGTTGTTAATACGAATTTAGCCACACAAACATCTATTGCTCATAGTGACCTCTTTGCGATGCAGAAACTATATATGGTTTTTTTCTGGCTCTTTATATGAGACTGGGTAGTGGTTTAACCTGCATATGCCTGCATATAGGTGAATTGTAGAGTTTAAAACTATCCGTGTGTTAAGGTGTAGCTTAAAATGAGAAGGAAAAGTGGAGCGCTATCTCTTTCTCCATTCTACTTTTTAAGAAAGCATCTGAGGTCTTAGATCACCTTGGGGCAAATTGCTTGAAGCTGATCTTTTCATGGTATTAAATGGGTGAGATAACTATAGATTGAATTAATTAGTGTATCTCCTAAGCATTTAAAATTGTTAAAAACAGGAAGAAAAAAAAACCACCAAAAACTCGAACTTTTTTCAGGTGTGTGAAAAACAGCTGAAGGCAAGAAATTAATGAAAACTATATGCATCTTCATGGTACAAGGCAGGTTACAACGTTGTTGCCATTCTAACAACTAAATTGAATGCAGGGGGTGAAATGGCATAAAAAAGAGATTTCAGTCAGTGTCACAGTTATTGAGAATTCATCATTTAGTGCTTGAATAGTTTGGAGGAAGAAAAGAAACAATAATGTACCAGTGTAGCCATATGCCCAGATCATTGAGCAACTGTAATTAGGCATCAAAAAATTTTAAAAAAGTACTAAAGTATGTGCTTGGCACTAAGGATGTGTTTTCTGAATGTGGGTGATTCCGTGACTGAGGAATTAATTTAAATGCTTTCCTCTTGGACGTGGGCATTATCAGCAAGTGGTCACTTACACAGAATCTAAGTCAGGGCAGTGGCTTACTTTTCACAGAGAAAATAACATGTGACTGAACTAATTTCGGGCTCTTTAATGGGTGAAAAATTAAATGACTGCCATCTGTTTAGCCACTTGCGGTGGGTTGGGATCAAGGCTGGCTATAGGCAGTTTGGTTGGAGCCAGAGCCCTCAGCAGCACCAAATGATGCTCAGTCAAATCAAATTAAAACATGGTGTGGTTAGTCCTTTTTGATGTTGTAGCCCAGGTCAGCTTTGCTTATCTG
Organism: Rissa tridactyla; assembly: GCF_028500815.1. NCBI lineage: Eukaryota > Metazoa > Chordata > Aves > Charadriiformes > Laridae > Rissa > Rissa tridactyla. Next base: position 17,035,921 of record NC_071468.1, on the reverse strand, counting down.
AATTTCAGTATGCGATACAAGAAAGAGGACAAATTTGCAGGTGTAGGCAAGCGCTTCTGCACGTGGCTTATGAACATGTTCAACGCTTCACCTTGGACGTAGTTTCTTTTACAGCTAGTGACTGAAGAATTTAACCAATTTAAGAGCTGCTCAGCTGAGAAGGGAAGTGTAGAGACAACATGTCAGAGGGGTAAATCTAGCACTAGTGATGAGTAGGAAAATAAATCTTTTGGTTATAATTTTTATGACTTCAGAGCAAACATCTCTAATAGCCAGTCAATCTAGTACTTGGTGTTCATGAAAACATTTAGTCCTATAAATAGGAAAATTCTATTAGGTCATTTGTTTCCCTTCACTTCTACTTTGTACAATTGCTCATTTGGCAAGCTGCCCCTTTGTGATTCACTTTAATAAAAACTTACAGTTAAGATTGCTTTTCAAGCTTTTGCTAATTAACCTCTTGTGTGAGAATGCAAGAATTATTCCACATTTACCTAATGGGAAATTGAGATACACCCAGTGCTTTGGACTTCCTTGCTCCTTAAACTTGTACTTAGGCCCCTAGACCATACCTATTTCCACATAATATGGAAAGTCAGCAATAAGCTTGGTCGCTGCCATTGATTTTAGGTTAGAAAACTGTTAAGCTATTGAATTAGATAATGCGTTGCTCTCAAACTGAAAAAGAACCATAATCTTTTAAGACAGTAGAAATAAGTACAGAGAGCGCTCTGCTATAAACTTCCATGTTATGTTGCCTCTAAATTGAGGAGGAAATAAGAGTATAGATCTTCTTGACCAATATTTAGTGCGTACAGAGACTATCATTATAGAATGATTCATAGCCTATAATTATTTTTCTAATGCCTTTTAAACTGTGTGGGACAGTCTATACTCTCTTTGCTCCCAAGATTAGACAGTGTTGCCCTTGAAACAATTTAAAAATTCAAGTCTTTGCTGTAAGAAAAATTATTAAGAAATTAAGATTTCTACTTTCCGTTTTATTTTCTGATACTTCTCTGTCAATTTAACAACAATAAAAATATTTTATGAAAATTATGAAAATCAGATTTGCATATAAAAATTCTTGCACTCTTAAAATGTAGAATTAAGTAGGAGTTAAAATCCAAGGATATGTGTTATACTAGAAGACTAAACAATTAATGCTGATTAGTTTGGGAATCATGTTGCAACTCCCTCGCACCTTTGAATTTACAACAGATTTTATGGATCATTAGTATATAGGGTTTGAGTAATTTTTTTAATGACTGTTTTAAATATAGAGGAAGTGTCTTCTTTTGAGTGCTACTTTAAAATTGATTTTTCCTCTCAGATATTTTTCTTAAAGGTTAAGCTTTCAAAGTAGAAACTGATGATTTCTATCATTAATTTTTTAACAAAGCATCTATTTTCTAGTAGTCCCCAACCATGGATAATATCCATGCTAAAAGTTAAGTAAAAAGTATTTATATAAAATATGTTTAGTCTTAAACAATAGTTTTCACTGTGCATATGCTTTTTTGCATTTTTATGTGAAAACTTTTTATGTAAATTATTGCTATGGCAGTTTTAAATACTGAACATGTATTTCAGTAACCCATAGTTAATCATCTCCGTAGACGCACAAAGAAAATCTAAGATAAAGCCTGCGGTTTTGTCAGAATCCTGGGAGGGAAGAATAATAGTCTGATATGAAAAGCTTTTCTATATAAAAATAGAAAGTGGGGGGGATGGTTTTCTTACTTAAAAAAAAAAAGTGTAGAAACAAACCATTTCCTAACGGTTTCCATCAATGTGTGATAGCTAGCTTAATTTCCTAAATGTAAAACAAAGAAAAAAGGTCAGTGTTTCAACATGGTTCTTGAGAGAAATATGGATTAATCTTGTATATAACTTGTTTCTGTAACATCTTTTTCTCTGCTCCTCTCCATGTAGCTATGCTGCGCTGATAGCTGACTGGCCTGTGGTGGTCCTGGGCATGTGTACTGTGTTAATAGTGGTGTGTGCGCTGGTTGGAATATTAGTTCCAGATCTTCCAGACTTCTCCGATCCATTGCTGGTAGGTAAATATTAATCAGTTGTACTGTCAAATAAGGATTTTTGTTTGCTGGGGTTTTTTCAGTGATTCCAGTAAACAGCAGATGCAACTGCAGAAATTGACACATTTCTCTTAAATTGAGATGTGCCTAGAGGAAAACGCTGACTCTTAATGTCCCTGAAAAGGTTCCCTGTACTGTGAGTTTGTTTGGGAATCAATTTCCAGAAAGATTCAGTTGGTAGTAAGCTTGCAGAAGCAAGTTCTGTCTAATCAATCCACGAAAGAAATCATAGAATCATAGGGCTGGAAGGGACCTCTGGAGATCATCTAGTCCACCTCTCCTGCCAGAGCAGGGTCACCCAGAGCAGGTTGCACAGGAATGCGTCCAGGTGGGTTTTGAATGTCTCCAGAGACGGAGACTCCACCACCTCTCTGGGCAGCCTGTGCCAGTGCTCTGCCACCCTCAAAGTAAAGAGGTTCCTCCTCATGTTTAGGTGTTACTTCCTATGCTCAAGTTTGTGCCCGTTACCTCTTGTACTGTCCCTGGGCACCACTGAAAAGAGCCTGGCCCCATCCTCCTGACACCCACCCTTTAAGTGTTTATAAGTGTTGATAAGGTCCCCCCTCAGTCGTCTTTTTTCCAGACTGAAGAGACCCAAATCCCTCAGCCTTTCTTCATAAGAGAGACATTCCAGTCCCCTCATCATCTCGGTCACCCTTTGCTGCACCCTCTCCAGCAGTTCCCTGTCCTTCTTGAACCGGGAAGCCCAGAACTGGACACAGTACTCCAGGTGCAGCCTCACCAGGGCAGAGCAGAGGGGGAGGATGACCTCCCTCGACCTGCTGGCCACACTCTTCTTGATGCACCCCAGGATGCCATTGGCTTTTTTGGCCACGAGGGCACATTGCTGGCTCATGGTCATCCTGTTGTCCACCAGGACTCCCAGGTCTCTTTCAGCTGAGCTGCTCTCCAGCAGGTCAGCCCCCAACCTGTACTGGTGCATGGGGTTATTCCTCCCCAGGTGCAGCACCCTACACTTGCCCTTGTTGAATTTCACAAGGTTCCTCTTTGCCCAGATCTCCAACCTGTCCAGGTCTCTCTGTATGGCGGCACAACCTTCTGGTGTGTCAGCCACGCCCCCCCAGCTTTGTGTCATCGGCAAACTCACTGAGGGTGCACTCTATCCCCTCGTCCAGGTCATTGATGAATAGATTCAAGAGGACTGGATCCAGTACTGACCCCTGGGGAACACCACTCGTCACTGACCTCCAACTGGACTCTGTGCCCCTAATCACGACCCTCTGAGCTCTGTCTTTCAACCAGTTATCTATCCACCTTACTGTCCATTCATCAAGCCCACTCTTCCTAAGCTTCCCTATGAGGATGCTGTGGGAGACCATGACGAACGCCTTGCTTAAGTCAAGGTAGACCACAGCTACTGCCCTCCCCTCATCTATCCATCCAGTCATGCCATCATAGAAGGCTATCAGATTAGTCAGACATGATTTCCCCTTGGTGGATCCATGTTGAGTACTTCTGATAGCTTGCTTTTCCTCCACATGCCTTGAGATGCCGCCCAGAACGAGCTGTTCCATCATCTTTCCAGGGATGGAGGTGAGGCTGACCGGCCTGTAGTTGATGAGCTGGTAAAGAGCCTTGTAATTCCTCTAATTAAAAAAAAAAAAAAAAATATGTATTAAATCTTGACGTAGGGGCAGCTAATGGTAATACAAAGATGCAGTTGCCATCAGAGAGTGTTATCCACTAGTTTAAATTCCTTCTGCATTTTGCTATTGAAAGCTCATTTGTCCTTCAGCAGAACTGCTGTACATTGAATAATGTAAATTCATCCCAGTTTTAGATGTACAGCAGAGCACAACACACACCATACATTCTAAATCAGGTTTCAAACACTGAGGGCCAGGCTCTGTTAAAGGAAAGGGGATTCTGGGGATGGAGCAATATCCATATTGAAAGACTGAAAGTAATTTTTGTCAGATTCTATTAAATATTGCGCTCATTTCTTTCTTTTCATGAGCTAACTTACCCCTGAGTAGCTTTCAGGACTTTTATTGAAAATATTGTATTTCATTATTATCCTCAAATAAAAATATACTGTTCCTGTAAGTTGTTACTGTTTATATTATAGTAGCATTTGTTGGTATATGTCCATATGTAATGTATATTTCTTGAAAACAGACAAATTATTAAAATTGTTTCAAAGTCACTTTCAAAATTATTTAAAGATTTGCCTTATTCTTGGAGAAATAGAGAAGAAATACTTGGGTGGGTTTTAGTCATATTTAATCAGTAAAGAGTGATAACTGAAATACAGAAAAGGACTTTGTAGAACACCTTTGCTCTGAAAACTAAGTGTTGAATGTTTGATAGACAAGATTATCATCGCTTCTCAGGGAGAGAAGTAGTACGTGCAAGAATTCTTAATCCCTTGTCACTCTATACAGTTGGTCATTATTTTGTCTGATCTGTCATAAAGCATTTTACCTTTAAAAGTAGATGCCTGGAGAAACTATGCTTCTTAATGAAAACTATCCATCACTTTGATCATGTTTCCACTTTTCTGTTTGAGCTAAAGAAAGGAAAGTATTAATGGAATTTTGTGATGCTCTGTCTTAGGGCTTTGAACCAAGAGGGACAGCCATAGGACAGAGATTGGTCACATGGAACAATATGGTGAAAAACACAGGGTACAAAGCAACGCTTGCAAATTATCCTTTCAAATATGCAGATGAGCAAGCTAAAAGGTATGTATTAAAAATGCATTTTATTTTATTGGGGGATTTTTCTGTGTACATAGCACTTGCTTTAATACCCCTTGAAGTTAATGTTTATACTGCCACTGATTTCATATAAATATCGAACTGGTCTACAATTCTTAAGGCATAGAACTAGAACTAGAGATTTCCCATCATAAACTCTTTAAAAGAAATCAGAATTTAATTATCTTTTGAATTGTGGGTATTTTCAGTATTGGTCTCAATGTAGTTTCCTTTGAAGTCTCTAATAACAAAAAAATCAATGAATGTTTCAGTTTTTGAATACCAAAGTCACATCGGTAAAAATATATGTTTTTTCATATGTAAGAGCTATTAAGGTGCGTGGCTTGTTTGGATACTCCTTTTAACAGTCTCTTTGCTATGGTAAGGTAAAACTCTTTATTCTGTTTTAGTCATCAAGATGACAGATGGTCAGACGATCACTATGAAAGAGAGAAGAGGCAAGCAGACTGGAACTTCCACAAGGATACCTTTTTCTGCGATATTCCAAGTAAGTGGAGAAATGATGTAAGGAAGACTAAAACCTTCTGCCAGTTCAATGATTTCTGAGCTCTTCTGTATATTGTGTGCCTTATTAGGAAAATATTTTTTCTTAGTATATTCACGGTAAGCACCTTCTTTCTGTGTGCAGAAGTTTTTGAAGAAATTGGGCTGAAATGCTGTGTTCTATTGGTTCTTCCTAGGAAGCAACTGTATTTACTTGAAGTGCTTCCTTTAAGTAGTTCCATTTCCTATAAAGATTTTTATTAGTTATTGGGAATGCCAATGGCTGTAAAAGCAGTGTTTTGTGTATGACTATAGAGGTAACCCTTAATTCATACTAGGGAAGAAGTTGTGTTTTATCTGTGCCATTAACTGAACTCTAAAAAAAAAACCTAATTCAAAATACTTTTCCTGTATGTGTCCTAAAAGACATCTGTAGGTGATACCTTGTCTAGAATTTAGGGGTTTGTTTGAGGAAGGGGAAAAAATAAATAAAACAAAACACAAAAACCCCACCCAGACCACACCACCCCCCAAACAAAACACCCCTCTCAAAGAAACAAAAATAAAGAAACAAACCCGCCTTAAGTACTGAAAGCTTATGAAACTGTCTAGGTTAAACGAGAGGACAGAAAAGACAAAGAAGTCTTTATTGACTTGTTACAAGGCATACTGCAAAACTTTGATAAGTCCCGTTCTGGCAGAGAGCACACATTAGCAGACGTAGATCTTGCCTTTAGTCATATAATGGCCTGGGCTCTTTTGCAGCTACTTCAATATGTGAGGACTGATAACAGAGCACAAAAACATAATTGTGAAATTATTTGTTTATATTACTTGATCTGAGAGAGCAATGACCAGTAAAAACTGGGGTGAAAAACAGATTATTTTTTTTTTATTATTTGTTTTCTAATTACGTTATGGTTTTACATCTTGGTGAGAGGATGTGAGCAAGGTCGTCATTTCTGCTCCTGTGAGCAGAACCAAATTAGACCGAGCAGATCTTGCGTAAGGAAGAGGAAATGTACTCAAAACTCTACTGGGCATCACTGCAGCTTGAAGCAGAACTAACTCCTCTTATCCTGCCCGCTGTTTCTGCATATTCGCACTGCCATTCTTTCCACTGCCATTTCTGCATAGTCTCAGTTGTGGCAGTCATGAAGGAATTGCGCTTCTATGGGAAAGCCAGTCTCATTATGTAAAGAAAACAGTTGATTTCCTCTTGACCCATATTTGTCATTCCTGGTGTCCTTCTTTGTCTGCTTCAGGATCAGCAGATTTCAGTTTCCTTGATCCTAAGGCACGGTCAGAAATCATAAAGCGCTAGCCCTGGGTCTTTTCATTACAATCATGTGAAGGGCAAAAATTCTACACATTCACAGCAGTGGGAAACGTGGCTTTTGGAATGTTGTAATTAATGTGATAATGTTTCTTAACCCAAATTACCATATTGCATTATGCAGTACCATATATTTGTGCTTGTATGTTTTCTTTGTTAGCTATGCATAAAGATCTCACTACCACGAAGTAATTATTTTCTTTCCTAAAAGCTGTATTCTAATAAATGTGATTTAATTGGTAATTTAAACTGTATGTGTCTAAACTGTAGAATTCTTAAAAATGGCCTCAAGGATATCACAACAATTTCCATTGCAGTCATTTGCTTCTAAAGCAAAAACGTTCTTGTAGAAACAGCTTTATAATTATTATTTATATTCTGAAATGACTTACTAAATCAGCCTTTGATTACTATTATCTGTGCACTGCCATTATGCTGTAAGAAGAATTCCATAGTTTGCTGATTAGATCTTTTGATTTTTATTTGTTTGTCATATTTCAGAAGATAGTTTGCTTGAATGGAAGTCTGTAGAGCTTCTAAGTGGTATATAATATTCAAGATGCCTATTTACTGTAAGCAGTTTAAGGAAACTGAAGCTTTAATGTGGACTGAGTCTTACAGATAAATAGCTCATCTTGAAAAGGAGGTGGATTCCCATAACACGACAAAGATTTAATCTGTGTCATTTGAACGGTGAGATTTTGCCTCAGTCTTTGATACCAGACACCCCCAAATAATCTATAAAACTCCCCTCGTGTAATTTCAGGTGATCGCTATTCACGAGTGGTGTTTACATCAACAGAAGGAGAGAATTTATGGAATTTGAATGCAATTAAGTCAATGTGCAATGTAGATAACTTGAGGGTAAGTAAAGATGGCATTTAATTTGTTTAACTTGCAGATATGAAGCATACATTTAAAAACTTTGTTTTGGTGCCCGTTGCCATCCAGTAGCATATAAGAGGACTTCACATTGTTCACATCCTTTTCAAATGGTCAGTCAGCATGCAGACAGAGTTAAAAAACAACTTTGAATTTGTACAATCAGATTATATAGGGGAGTTTATTTGGTTGTGCTTACAATACCATCCAGAATTGGGTGGAGGAGGGTTGTTGAAGATACTGTTTCTATGGATCTTTTTTGTAATTTAGGTATTTACTTAAGAATATAGTAATCAAACATCTCAGCTGAGCAGAATGACAGTGCATCATGATAGCAGCATTGATTTTTAGCTAGTTAGTAGTCAAAACAAATTAATATGGTTAGGTTTTGCAATTATTGCTTCTCTGTATATGTAAATTTATAATAAAAATTAGATACTCAGGGCTCAGAAAGGGATGAAGCTTTCTTCATTTTTTTTAAATGCTTATTACTTAAAAGTAGCATGTGTAAATGATTCTAACACTAGCAATTTCCAAGCACTTCTAAAACTTTTTGAAGTCATGAAGTACTGCAATATGCCCCACTTGTGCATGCTAGGTTCTGCTAGCCGCCAGTCCCTAGAGAGGATGCTGACTTGCACTGCAGCTATCGGAAGAAATTGATGACTTTAGTGACCTTCTGGTCTTACAGACTCTCTTCTGGCTGTAGGTTTTGTTCCTGAATTCATGCTTGTTTAGGGACACGATTCTGTTTAAGTAAGTGGCAAAGCTTTCTCTATTCAAAGACAGGAAAATCGGGCGCTATTTTCTGGAAATGCAAACGTTAGAATTTATGTATTTTTCTGATGAGCAGGATTTCAGCACCAATTACTATTTGCTTTAGTATGAGCTAACAGTATATCCCCTATGTGTTAATTGTATTCCCATCTGCTTGTAACTACTTCAAATATGTGTTTTACTGACACTTAGGGGCTCCATCCTGCAGCTGCTCAGCATATGGTAGTCCCATAATCTTCATTGAGACATTATAAACAAAACAGCTATAGGAGGTGTTCAAATTTTTTACTACTTGGATAAGAAGAGCCCTTTCTTTCACCTGTTAATTGCAGAATATTTTCCCTATGAACCATAAACAGTTATTTTATAAACTTCAAAGGCTGTAAATGATCTCCTCAGACTGCTTCCCCAAAACCGCGTGTTTGTGATTCTCTGTCACTGTGTAGATCCATTTGGGTAAAGCTGCCCTTGGATACAGCATGTGCGCAGGTTGCACAGCTTAGTTTCCTCCCTTGTTCCAAAATAAATGAAAATGTTGCCAGTGGCAGACCAAATCTGGCAACAGCAAAATGGCCTTTTCAGTTCCTTTGGATCACCAACAAAGCTCAATGCTACGATATATTATTTTTTTATGTAGTATTTTAATGAGCTATCCGGAGCTAAATTTTGTATTTTAATTTCTAATTTCCAGCTGCCAGCTCATGTTACTTTATCTTTGGCAACAGTTACCAGTGAATGTTTATGGCCTGCAGCAAGTGTTGAAGAACAGCATATAAACCTCATTGTCCCATCTTGAACTTGAATACATAGAGAAGACAATACAATCCTTTCCTCCCAATTTGCCTATTATATCCTCATAGGATTAACCTGGAGATGTGCCATGAAAAATACAGATATGCTATTCCAGTGCTTCCTTTTATTTAGTAGGTTGTTCAGTTTTTCCTGAGTTTGCATGCGTGAGTGTTTTTATCTGGAAACAATCAAATGTGAATTATCCTGGTTTTTTGGAATGCCAGTTTGTTATTGTTGAGAAACTGGTTGACAAAATTAAATCCATATTAAAGCTTCTATAACCGCCATGAGAATCCCCAAGTGCAGTTTTTTGTCTGCATTATAAAGGATGGCTAATAATAAACCCGTGCAATTTTGCTTTAAACAAAAAAAAAGCCAAGTGTTAGAATTCAGATCACCTAAATTTAAAATATATATAGGTAGCGGTTTCAGAGACCAATCGTGTAAACTCTTAAGCACATGGCTTTATTAATGTGACTGTATTAACACACGTTCATTCTATGTAATTTGATTAAGACTGAAATTTTACATATATCTAAGTATTTGAAGGATTAATTCTAATTTGTCATGTATAACAAGATAGCAGTTCTGGCTTTTAAGAGATATTCCCGGTGCTCGATCAAGATTGAGTTTTCCCAACTTGAGACAATTTCCCTGATCTGCCCTTGTTACTTAAGAGCTTCGATGCTGTTTTAGAGATACTTTCAGTTTTGCCTATGGTGATTTAGCTAAGTCATGCTCTTGCTGGTACTAAATCTGGAATATTGCTGAACTATTGCTGCTGAGCTAAATCTGGAATATTCTTGAAGTGAAAGAAGAGTGTCCACATAAGGGATTAACACTTATTTAGCTAAGGAAATTCCTGGACCAAAATGTTAAAATTGCTATCGTTTTTGTAAAGCTCTGTTAGGAGTTCCTAGGCTTTGGGCAGTCACTTGAGGTGACAAGAGCGGTCCTCCCCCATAACCCCGCTCTGTGCCCCGTCTGCGCATGCCACTGGTCCCTGCTTGTCCCTGTGACTTCTCTGGCCTTGCTGCTGCTGCATCTTTCTCCACTCTACTCCCAAGTCAACTCTTGGGACTTTGTCCCACAGCGGGTGCAGCGTTCGGAGGCATGGCTGCTGTCTCTGTGCAGTGGGGCTTATTTTGGGGTGCTTCTTGCTACAGCGGCATTACCTTGTGGTTGTGCCTTGGAAGTCCTGCATGACTCAGGGACAGGCGGTGCCTGGGTGGCAGGCTGACCTGGTTGGGGGAAATGTCTGTCAGCTGCACAAGAGCTAAAAAAGACTCAAAGTGAGGATTGTAGAAGAGAGGTCAGATGATGGAAGACATCGTAAATCTGCCACAGCCTTTCTTTCTGGATGGTAAGTCCCTGCCTCTCCTAGGAACTGCAGTATGTGATTCCAAGCAGAATGAAACGTCATTGATGTGTGGCTGATTGTTTATTTTCAGGACTATAGTGTGAGCTGATAGAAGAGAGTTAACAGTCCTCAGCCTGGGAAAAAACCTCAGTGCATCTTCAAACAATAGAATTACAATATTCTTAATGTTTCTGCCAATTTTATACCGCTGTGAGAAGTCAGTGTACTGAGTTACTGCTGGTTTAGTCTGCTGCATGCTAGAGGATGCTGATCAAAAACAATGCATGTGGAAATAAGAATTTAAAATGCTAACACAGAAGGACCGTAAGCGGAATTTTCATCACTTTGGGGTTTTTTTGTGGGTGAATGTTTCTAATAATTCAGACTATTACTTTAAACTGGAATTTTTTTGCCCTGCCTGTCTCTATACAGATCAGATCCCATTCCCAGTTTGGTGATCTCTGCCAGAGAGCCACTGCTGCTTCGTGCTGTCCCAGCTGGACACTGGGCAACTATATTGCTATTCTAAACAACAGGTCATCGTGTCAAAAAATTGTAGAACGGGATGTCTCTCACACCCTAAAGCTGCTTCGCACATGTGCCAAATACTACTACAACGGAACCCTGGGGCCAGACTGCTGGGATATGAATGCCAAAAGGAAGGACCAACTCAAGTGTACAAACGTGCCTCGCAAATGTACCAAGTACAACGCTGTTTACCAGATCCTTCACTATCTAGTGGACAAGGATTTTCTAAGCCCAAAGACAGCTGACTATGTCTTACCAGCTTTAAAATACAGCATGCTCTTCTCTCCTACTGAGAAAGGGGAAAGCATGATGAGTATTTACCTGGATAACTTTGAGAACTGGAATGCTTCTGATGGTGTAACAACCGTCACAGGGATTGAGTTTGGAATAAAACATAGATTGTTTCAAGATTACCTGTTGATGGATACCGTGTATCCTGCCATAGCCATTGTAATTGTTTTATTAGTTATGTGTGTATACACGAAGTCCATGTTTATCACGCTGATGACTATGTTTGCAATAATTAGTTCCTTGATTATTTCTTATTTTCTCTATCGGGTAGTATTTAATTTCGAGTTCTTTCCATTCATGAATCTCACTGCATTGATTATTCTTGTTGGGATCGGAGCAGATGATGCTTTTGTCTTATGTGACGTTTGGAACTACACAAAATTTGATAAACCTCATGCTGGAACCTCTGAGACAGTGAGCATCACATTGCAGCATGCTGCTCTTTCCATGTTTGTCACAAGTTTTACTACCGCTGCTGCCTTCTATGCTAATTATGTCAGCAATATCACAGCAATCAGGTGTTTTGGTGTTTATGCTGGCACTGCCATTTTGGTGAATTATGTTTTGATGGTTACATGGCTACCTGCTGTAGTTGTATTACATGAACGATACCTTCTCAATATTTTCACTTGCTTTAAGAAACCTCAGCAGAGGGTATACAGCAACAAAAACTGCTGGACAGTGTTGTGCCAAATGTTCCACAAGGTTATTTTTGCAGTCTCAGAAGCATCCAGGATATTTTTTGAGAAGGTTTTGCCATGCATTGTTATCAAATTTCGATATATTTGGCTTTTCTGGTTCCTTGCCTTAACAATTGGTGGAGCATATATTGTGTGTGTAAATCCAAAGATGAAACTGCCATCACTGGAGCTCTCTGAGTTTCAGGTATTTAGGTCTTCTCACCCATTTGAACGATATGATGCAGAATACAAAAAGCTTTTTATGTTTGAACGTGTCCACCATGGAGAAGAGCTCCACATGCCAATTACAGTCATCTGGGGTGTCACACCTGAGGATAATGGCGACCCTTTAAACCCTAAAAGTAAAGGAAAGCTGCAACTAGATAGCAGTTTTAATATCGCTAGCCCAGCTTCACAGGTTTGGATTTTACGTTTCTGTCAGAAGTTAAGAAATCAAACATTTTATTATCAGACTGAAGAACAAGACTTCACAAGTTGCTTTATTGAAACATTTAAGCAGTGGATGGAAAATCAAGACTGTGATGAGCCATCTCTTTATCCCTGCTGCAGCCACTGGAGCTTTCCATACAAACAAGAAGTTTTTGAATTATGTATCAAGAGAGCTATAATGGAGCTAGAAAGAAGCACAGGGTACCATTTAGATAGTAAAACCCCAGGGCCTCGCTTTGACCTAAATGACACCATCAGGGCGGTGGTGTTGGAGTTCCAAAGCACCTACCTCTTCACGTTGGCTTACGAGAAAATGCATCAGTTCTACAAAGAGGTGGACTCTTGGATTTCAAGTGAGCTTAGTTCTGCTCCTGAAGGTCTTAGCAATGGTTGGTTTGTGAGTAACCTTGAGTTTTATGACCTTCAGGACAGTCTTTCTGATGGTACTCTCATTGCCATGGGTCTTTCAGTTGCTGTTGCATTTAGTGTAATGCTTCTTACAACTTGGAATATAATTATAAGCCTTTATGCAATAGTTTCAATAGCTGGAACTATTTTTGTCACTGTAGGTTCACTGGTCCTTCTTGGATGGGAGCTAAATGTTTTAGAATCTGTCACTATTTCGGTGGCTGTTGGCTTGTCTGTAGACTTTGCTGTTCATTATGGAGTGGCTTATCGCTTAGCCCCTGACCCTGACCGAGAGGGAAAAGTAATTTTTTCTTTAAGCCGTATGGGTTCTGCTATTGCAATGGCTGCATTGACTACATTTGTAGCTGGAGCAATGATGATGCCCTCTACAGTGTTGGCATACACGCAGCTTGGTACTTTTATGATGCTTATAATGTGCATTAGTTGGGCTTTTGCAACATTCTTCTTCCAGTGCATGTGCCGATGCCTTGGACCCCAGGGCACTTGTGGCCAGATCCCACTACCAAAAAAATTGTGGTGCAATGCCTTTTCTCAGACTTTTTCAGGAGCCCAAGGGGGCAGAGGTCAAAATAAATCACATTCTGTTAGCAAATATCAGCTGGACTCCAGAAGCCAAAAACCAGAAATGGAGCATGAGCACTATGAGCTCGAGCCTCTGGCGTCACAGACAGGTATCTGTAACCCTGCAGAGAAAGTGACTTACGAAGAAACTCATATCTGCTCAGAGCTCTTCAGCAGCAGGCCCCAAAACACGTGTGTGCCTATGCATTCAGCTTACAATAGTGAAGTGAGTAAAAGCATAAAAAACATTGCTAGTTCAGCTGTGCTACAGACGTCTATTGACCAACACGCCATATGCCCCATTTTCTCTCAGAACAGGCAGTGTAGCTGTACGGATGCATATAAGCAAGTGGCAGTGAAGTGGAGTCCGCACTCATGTCAACAGTTGAGCGATACCTTCTGTTACCAGTGTTCTCCTTCGTCGGGAACTGTACCGATCCAAAGCTCTGTAGCTCCTATAAATGCTTTACAGCAAGCCGCCGAAGGTTACGTGCACCCAGTCCCACATGTCCTCCACTGCAGTTGCCTTCAAGGAAGGCTCAAAAGAACGATGACGCAGAACTCCCTGCCGAAAAATTTTTTCTTCCAGTCTGTGCAACAGTTTCAGGCACATCAAAGAATAAATAGGACAGATTCACACGCTCATCAAAACCCAGAGGAAAACGTAAGAACTGTTCCAAAGGTGATGAGCTCCTCACAGTTTCTCTGCCGAAACGTAGGACCTCTACTAGTGCATTGCTCCGAATGTGAGAACAGTGTCTCAAATAACCAAAAGGGATTCTGTCAGCAGACAGACAAGTGTGATGAAAAGGGTGGTACAGAAGCGAACGGGGTTGAAACCAAGAAAGCCTCTCTATCAAAGCAGAAAAAGAAAGCGGAGAGCAAGATAGATCAGCGTTCTTTGCAGAACGACCAGGTTTTGAAGGCTGACCAAAATGATAAAAAACATCTGCTGAATAGGTCAGTGAGAGAGGCTCGCTATGAGGGTTGCCGTGAAAATTCACACTGTTGTAGCAAGGCTATCGCAGTGAAGTGCAATTCTGTTGACTGTCGAATGCCAAACATCGAAGCCAATGTGCCTCCTATGTTAATGCGCCCAGAACTTTCCAATGAAAGTTTGTTAATAAAAACACTATAATAAATCGTTAATTTGGCAATCCTGTGTCTTTCTTTTGAAAGTTAAGTTTAAAACACTAAAAAGGAAAGTCCTGAATAAATATGAATTATAATTTGCGTTTTGGAATGAAAAATGTATTTTATAGAACAGTAACATTTATACATTTCATAAAGCCATTACATGTAGTAAAACCTGATGTTGTCCAGAATGTTTTTTTGCTGTAACTCATAAGACAGATTATACTCAATTTAGTTTTTGTCCCAGGGCATTAGAGTTTGAACCCTCTTTATAAACCATCTCAAGAAATAAAGCGTTACGAAGAAACTCTCCCTTTTCTGCAGGCAGGGCTTGTGAGATTGATAACGGCTGGGGTGGGATGAGATTGCCACCGTTTTCGGAGTGCATCATTTAGCTCGACTGCTGCTTTGGCAGCCTTATGTGCACCTTCAGCAGTGGCAGGACTATAACTGTGCTCATTCAGAATTGTCCAAAAGACCAGCTCTGCAGGGCAGCCTGTTTTCAGAATATTTTTAACTATTTATCCTAACAAAATCTAAAGAAAAGCTCTTGGAGGTCGACAGCGCTTGCACTGCCATTGTTGCCTATCTGTGTATATAGTCCAGTAAAACATTTAAACTGCTCTTTCTGGCAGTTACTGTATAGAGTTACCATTAAATACCAGAGAATACAGGTGGAAACAATAGCAAGCAAACATTGTTTACTTCTCAGTGATGACAAAAAAAGTATAATTCATGTGTGTGACATATGCTTATACTCATATGTATGTGTATAAAATCAGGAGTTACAAAATTGGGCATGGAGTGCCTTGCAAGACCGAACTTTTTCCCACGAAGTATGGAAATTAGAACTAAATCTACTGTGGAGAAAGGCATAGTTAATGCCCATGTTCTAGACTTACCGTCAGTAGTATCAGATTAAATCAATTCAAAAGGCTGAAACACATAAATTAAAATATTGCCCTCAGTCTTCTTACCCAGAGAAGTTCCACGATGTAGTTAGAAATAACTGAACTAAACCATGTAACCGAGACATTGGATTTCAGGCATTGTATTTGTGTAACTACAGGGTTTAGTCAAATGACAGCTATGGTTTGGTCATGGGAATACTTGCTGGTCTCATCATTCAGGGAGAGTGGATCTGAGAGCTGGAACTGTGTAGTATGTCATAATTGCTATGCACCTTAATGACAAATCTCGCTTGATATAATCATTTGGTTATGCTGATTACGTTGATTTACTATACACAGATAAGAGAAGATAGATTTCATGGACTGATGTGATATCATGTATTTGGTGTGTCATCAATCACTGGAGGAAGAGCCTGGCTTTTTCTGTTCTAATGTTCATGTTGAAGGGACGTAGAAGATCAGTATCGTGTGACAAACCGCTTTGGTTTTTCTGGGAATAGTGGTGTTAGTGCTTGTATATCCCAGGGTCTGGAACAGAATAAGCGGTTGAACTCCACAGAAAAAGCTAAAATGGTTTTACATGGTTTCAGAAGAATAGCATTCTTTCTGAGATATAAAATAAAACTCGCTTTTCATTCTTTTAAAACTCGTAACTCAATTTAGAGCCAGATTCTTTCTAAATGTTTGTAATGAGAGCAATTCAAGGATTTTCTGTGCACCATAGAGGCCATTAATTATAAAGAGCTAAGACTTGCAGTGCTAGCCATCTAAAGAAATTAAAAGGGCTAGCAAATAAATTGGGCTGTTGCTATTGTCCAGCTTTCTTCCTGACCACTGCACCTGCTTGAGCACAGTTTCTGTGAGGGGTATATGTAACACGCGAAGCCATAAATCGTCCCGAAATAAAAACAATGTTGTGGTAGTTTAATTGACCTGCAGTCAGACCTTGCCAAAGCAGTGTGTAATGCTTATGTAGTGCCTGTCACATCAGCTGTCGCTCACAGCTGTGCCTTTGAGACATGGGCCTTAGGGGAGGTCCCCAGCTAACGCATCTGCAGAACATTTGAGCTGGTGAGCTCAAAAGTGAGGTTTTTTTCTAAGCCAGTTTTCCATAGCACCATTCTGTATAAGGAACCCCCTTTTCACTGCTTATATGAATAACTGCTTTTATAGTGGTGAGGCAAGCAATAAAGATTAATGTTGTATTTTTATTATAATTTATATGTTCTTAAAGGCTGATACAGTGAAAAAATGGGGCAGATAAGGAGTTGTGATGTAATGTACTCTTAGAAAAGATTAAAATGAGTTAATATATTTGGCAGGCAAACAGTATCGCTGTTGTATTTGCCTTTTGTGACTTCGCTATTGCCTTTCCACTAACTGCTTTATTCTTTCCAAATCATTTAGCTGGACAAGGAGCAATCACTGAAATAGATAAGTTTGTATTTATGTATGTAGCACCCACTGTGTTTGTGCATGTGCTGCATCTATGTCAGTTCATACGTAGCCTCTAAAACCCAGTCCAACTCCTGGAGAGTGGAAGAGAATAGGAGTTGGTTCCAGCAACAGTTGAAGGCTGGTGAGACTATGCATTACTTTATCTTCAGAAAACTTACGAGAGAAAAAAAAATAATAATTAAGTTTTTACAGGCTACTAGGAGCAAGCGAGGAGAGGTGGGAATTCCTGGTTCCACTCCAGGAAATCTTAAGAAGGACCGTTACATCCTACTACGACATCTCTCTAAGACTTGCCAGTGATTGCCGAGTCCCGAGGGAACCTGATGAGCCTAGAATACTCTAATTTCCATTAACTGATTTGCTGTCACTGAGGTCCTCTCTTGCATTGGGATCGCATAGTGAACCTGGATGCGTGCACGCCACGCTGGCTAAGTGTGCTGCTTCTCTCGTAGGCTGCCCACTTGGGGTAAGGGCTCTACTGCTGGCACTGGCTGGCGCTTCCTCTGTGGAGTGACAGCATCCTGCCTTTAGAGGACGTAGAGCTTTATTTCTATGGACAATCCATGCTGGGGGAGTTACCAAATTGGGCAGAGCATTTGGTAATTGTTCTGGCAGTGTAGCTTGGGACATGACAGACGAGCTTTCTGCCCTTTCAAAGTCTAGGAAAGACTTTAACAGTGAGTCCTTAAAGCGACAGCTCTTTGATTATCCAAGGGAGGAAAGAGAGACTTTGTGTGGGGAGACAGTGATCTGTTTGTGGCTCTGAAGTTGCTAGTATGCTTTCTTCAGGAATAAAGAATCTTCCTGGGAATGGGACTTGCATCTGAGACCAACTCTCTCAAATTCACTTCACTCGGGGGGAAAATTACATTTAACAGATAACTTAGTTGTCTGTGTTGTCCTCCGGGACTGTGTTTTTCAGATTACCATTACATTTATCGTGTGGGTAATAGTGATTAGTTGAAAAAAAAAAATGATCATTTACAATAAGTCCTCTAAAATACTACACCGTGTTCAATACATAATCACTCTGAATGATCTCATACAAAGTATTGGTAGATGGGTAGGTAGCAGGTATAGTAATGTCGGGGGGGGGTTTAAGTTACTATTTCATTGTGTTTTTTAAGGAAATTAAAATCCATCTTTTTAGCGTCACCTGCAATCACTTAAATTTGATTTTTTTTAACTAATGTGGGAGAATTGCTTTGAAATGCTTTGGGTTAGGAACACCTCTAATTTTGCCAGATGGAGCCTGGCAGTCAGTCCAAGAGAGCTCTAAAAATACAGGTTGACAAATGACAAAAATTTTAGCATGGTAAGAAATGTCAAACGTGATCAAAATGGAATATATTTTATTTATATAGAGAATGTTATGCTACTTAATATAGGTAGCAGATGGGTGATTAGGCCAAAATCACACTGACTTCATTGAATCAGACCTTAAATTTTTTCCACATGCTGGCAAGCTATATTAAATTTTGCTTCTGCCAATAATATCTGAAGTGCCTATACATCTGGCATTTGATTTACTATGGTGAGTTGGGACACCGTACTACTAAGTGTTGCGTATTCCCACAGTGTGAAACAACACTTGTCTTTGCAAAAACAAGCTCAGTCCATGTAAGTAAGAGAGGCTGGAAGAAAGGCAGTAGCTTCTCCGAAGTTCAGAACAGATCTCTGCAGACTCCTGAATTCGGATCCAGTGTCACTATCGCAGAACTACCCTCACTGTAACGTTTTTCTCCTTCGACTGTTTATTCTGTACGTAGTGTCGGTCTGGCATCAGTCATTCCGCCCCTCTCTGTCTTACTGGTTCACTCGCTTTATCAGAATAAGGTCTGTGAGGTCTGGAGAGCCTGTAAAATAGATCGTGCACAGCGTAGAGAGCCTGCAGCTTTTAGGTACTACCGTGCTATAACTTCTGAATACTAAGTAGTCTTACACACTAAGGACTCTTGACTTTGCTGTTTCCCTTTACTTGGCAGCTTACTTCCCAAGTGTTTTTCCTAAGGCCTCCACTTTAGAAAGTTGCATAGACTCAGGTCCGTCCTGGAGACACATAGTTTTCAGTTGATTCCCGAAATGTATTAAAGGTAATATGTCCAGCTTGGGTTTGGATTCCATTTTTTAGGTTTTGATAAATGTCACTTTACCTGCAAATGGATAGACATATTCCAGAGAAGCAGCTGGTGGTTGCTTTTATTTAAATTCTTTTAGTTAAAAATGTATGTTGAGTCTAGTTCCCAAACCGTTAAAAATTAATTAAAACTAGTGCTGATTTGTCTTCTTAAAAGCTGCTCTTGCTGCGGTCCGGCCACAATGATGGTAGTGTTAGAAGTTGAACTCTTCCAGCAAATGAGTCTTTAGAGCAGATGGATGGCTTTGCTTTGAGGCCTAAACAAACTTTCTTAAACCCTTGTAAAGCCTTAACCAAAATTGTCCGTAGATTTATCTTAATAGCAATTCTAGCACTTTTCTCCGTGGTTTAGGAAAGGAGCAGATTATTCATAACTGACTGTTTAGTAATGCTGACTGTGTTACAGTGCCCTGATCCTTGGAAAACAGTTTGACTGAAATATAAACTGAGTAATGTCAGACCCTTAAAAATTTGACCAAAGTCATGTCTTCTGCAGAAAATAGTATTCAGTAATAGGAAATGTCATAGTTTAAATCTTAAGATGGATGATGTACTAAGATTATTACTGAGTTTATGTGTATTTGAAGTCATTTTCAGGACAAATGAATGACAAGTGAGGAGAGCTTGGCTTGGGGTGACTAACGAGGTGCTGCCTCTGGTTGTCTGCCCTCACCCAACCCTAGCAGCAGGTTGCCTGAAATCATCTTGCCTTAATAGCAGCGTTTGGGGCAATGACTGCATCAGCCGCCTCTCCTCCCCTTCTCTCACTGGCGAAGATCTTTTTGTGATAAGAAAACCTGTGTGTTGCGAGCTGGGACAGTAATTCAACTGTCGCTTCAATGGCATAAATCATAAGCAAGTTAATTGGAGTTATTGGAGCTGTGTTGGTGTAAGAAAAAGAGGTACCACAGCTGCTGAGTTGTTTGGTCTCATAAAAATTCCTAGTATGCTTTAGTGTCTGGCCCTAAATCCATTTTCTGAGAGATGTTTGTGTGCAAAAGCAGAACCCATGGATCTTCTTAGAGTCCAGGTAAAAATGAAGAGAAACAGGCAACTGAAGGCACGTGAACTCAGTACTGAAAAGATTCACAGCACAGAAAGGTGGATTTAGCAGTAAGAATGGAGAGTTCTGTCAGTGCCATCCTGCAGTACAAGGTTAGAGACTGTCCCTCACTTTTTCTTAAAAAAATCGTCTGTTTAAATATATATATTTTAATCTATGTTTTTAAAATTTATGTTTTCAGTATCTGTTTTTATAATATATGATAGTATTTTCCCAAATATTTTCCAGGTGATCTGATAAGCCATGGCTGAACATCAGACCTTTTTCCTAATATATGCTCTTTTCAGTCTGATAAAACTTGAATTCTTGGCTGTCATAGCAGCAAAGCTGTCCCAGACCTTTATTCACCCTGAATTTGTAAGTGCCAAATGTTCCTCATTTTGACATTAGTATACATGAATATTCCCTGTATTTCATATATTCATAAAACTGCGTGTAGTAGGCCTTCCTCTAGTTTAGTTTAATCCCATTTTTCTTGAGTTTCTGAAATACAGTTTGTGAAGTTCTGTAGCGTAATCTCTTTGATCCTTTCTTATTAGAGAAGCTTTATTTACATTTAGGGAGTACAATATGTCAGCTTTTGAACAGTTTGCAGCAGTATTACACTAAATAGGGCAGAAATAGAGAGTACTGTGTTACACTGACACTAGTTTGAACACTTCTAGCAGTAGGTAGTTACATGATTTGGAGGTGGCTTATTTGGCATAGCACTGAAAGAGTATAATCTTCACAAAGATAGGCATTGTGAATTTTGTAACAAATGGCAGATAATGACTTACTCTCGTCTTCTTTTGTGTAGCATTATCTTCATACAAAGAAAGTAATTCCCGAAGTATTAAGCAAAACAACATAAAATGGAAAAATACTAGGATTACAGTGGCTTGCCAGGAGGTAAGCTCTGCTACTTTCTCAATTCTGTAAGGACTTTTTAAACCACCTGGCTTAATGTGTCGCAGGTGAACAGCATGCTGCTATTGAGTGAGAATTCAAGAAACAGTCCTCTGACATTTCTAGACAGTATGACTTGCCAGAGAGGTTTGAATGTGTGAAATAGCAGCACTGGAGAAAGATACCTTACCAAAATAAGGTGTCATAACGAAGACAACCATTCAAGTGTTACTCAATCTGGCATTTTCATCATTTGCAGCTGAGAAGCAATATGGGACTTGAACTAATGTATTTTAACTGCAAGATACTCAAGCCCATATGCAAGAATTTGAGACAGGTCAATAGGTGCACTGGGTAACTTAGATATATAACTTTATATATTTATAAACCCTTCAATTACTTAAGATGGAGCAGGAAAGGGAGACTGACGTACTCCAAATCTTTATTTGCATTGAAATACTCTTGTATATGATACAGAGGGGGTAAATATCTTAAAAATGTGTGTATGAGACTACAATAACTTTTATGACCTCAGAGTAATAAGTACTAAAAAGAGTAGCAAACAATAGAATGTAAAAGGTGATTGATGTTTAATTAGGGAATTGTAAACTCCTATGCATTTAAAAACAGTGGTATTTTAAAAGGGCGTATTCCATGAACCTGCAGTAAACGTTGGTACTTGTTCCAGATGACCAGTAACTTGGTACATCTGAATAGTTTATTGTGCTATAACTTTGATGTTCTCCACTCGGCATCTATTATGCAGGTTCACAGGCAGATCGGTGCAGAGAATTTGGCCGTTGACAGTCAGGACTTTGGGTGGAGACTGAGCTGCCTCTTCATCAAGCAGCTCAAAACAGAGACCATCCGTAAAAGCAGAATGTGAGTACGCCTCTTTGTCCTTTGCCAGGTACTGGCTTGTTACAGGCAATGGAGAAGGGAGGTTGAGATCTGTACTTCAGGTTGACTGCTGAATATGGAAGCTGATAACATTGACCAGCGCACAGGTGTCTCAAAATTCAAAAGGTGACTGAAGTCCTTGTGATGCTGTGTACATGTAGCTGAAACTGTGTGTATGTGCTTGGTGTTCCAAATACATGCTTGGATTTTTGTAGCTAAGAAGTTACAGACATTCGAACTGATTGTTTAATTTTTCACTTCACCCTAGTTAAGTGTAAAAAGTGGCCTGATCTCTGCTCTCAAAGAAATACTATGCATTTATGTTGAAATTAATATTTATTTTAAATATATAAAACTTAGAATAATATGCCCCAGTCATATACTGATATTATTATAAACCGATATTTGATTTTATCATTACTTCAGAATTTTTATAAATGGTCCAGCACTGTAGGGACATATAAACTCTATTTTCAGTTACCATTTTTAGTACTTCACGATTGTATTTCACGATACCTTTAAAATAATAAATTCAAGACGCTAGGTCTGGATGCATAGATGATTCAAAGTACCTACAGCCAGCTTTAAAACTGCTTGAAGCAACTGGGGGGGGGGGAGGGGAAGACAAACAACTCGACATATAACAGTAAAACAAAAGCCCAATATACTTCATTCTTAGTGAGCTTGTATAGACATGCCTCACGTCTAGCTTGCTCTTTTCACAACCCTCCATTCAAGACTACCTCCACCTTCAGTTTCTGCTTTCCAGCTCAGCTCT
The DNA here is from genome assembly GCF_028500815.1 of Rissa tridactyla. Lineage (NCBI taxonomy): Eukaryota > Metazoa > Chordata > Aves > Charadriiformes > Laridae > Rissa > Rissa tridactyla. The sequence continues at coordinate 17,013,243 of NC_071468.1, read as the reverse complement.
GGTTTCCTTGCAGTGTCTGAACGTGAATCCTGAAGGCTGAGAGCTGGTTTTCATACTGCAAGGGGCCAGCCGGTTCAGAGGGGCTGCAATTATGCCATTGTGTGCCTGCTTTTTAAGTATATGTTCCCAGACACGGAGCTTGAATAAGATCCGCTATTATATCTCGCCTGGTTCTCCGGCCACGAGGGAGTGATTGATCTCAAGCAGCAGAGCAGGTGTGATGGCCTGTGCGGCAGGGGGGCACTGGGCCCTGCGAGCCCCGAGGATTAGCCTCCAGCCGTAAGAACCCTCAGCAATTTATCTTTCTGATATGAGGTCTAGATTTGCCTTTTGTCCCTTGTCATTGTGCTACTCTGCGAGTTATTCCCCCCTCTTTGGGCAACCGAGAGCAGCTCCCTCCTGGTGCTTGCCTTCCTCAAATCCTTGCGGTCGCCGCTGCATGCAGAGAGGCCGTGCTGCGGCAGGAGCCCCTGCTGCTTGTCTACCGCCTTGTTGGAGCCCCTTGTCAGTGGAGGAGTGCTGTCGGGATTCATTCATTTAAGTGGCCTTGCCCCCAAGATAGCTATTGTTTGTATTGTAACCTCCTCTGCCACCTGGGGACTGGGAACGGGGCAGCGTGAGCTTCTGAGGTGGACTGTAAATCTAAGCGCTGTGGATTTAAACCTGTTTTGTCTTCTGGCTATGCAAGAGCTCAGAAATCATCCTGACATCTAACATTTGCTGTCTCACTCCTGTTTTCTGATACGCTTTAGCCTGAAAAGCCTGATTGATGTGAAACCCTGCTGGAGTCTTCAGCGTTCACGCTTGCTCTGGTTTCACATTGTTGTATTTTAAGATTAGCAGAGGCTCATGTCAGATGTTGTTGCTGCTAGCGTCTTCCCTCTTCTCTCCACCCAAGTCCATGCTATCTGGAAATGGGTCCACCCTTCCGTAGGAAACCCAGAAGCAAGGAAGCGACAGCCTCTTCATGTTTTTACATTTAGGTGTGCCTGACTGAATGTAGGCTTCCTCAAAGCTATCGCAGCTCTCAGATTGGTTTGGTTTTACTTCAGAGGGTCTGAAGACATGTCCCAGCATATCGAACTAGACACAACTCTTTTGTGTAACCTCCCCTACAGTGGGAGATGAAATGGGGAAGACAAACTGGAACCGTGTCAAAATACTCAATCTCTTCCGTCCCTTCTCTGTAGAACAATGGCTGATCTGTAATTGATGCTCTGAACTGAGAATTTGGCTCCCAGCTACCAAGTTTTGCCATACACTGAATTAGTTCAGTAAAGTGAGATCCGAGAGTTCCAGCCTGCCTGGATATGGATGCAGCAGGCAATAAGTATGCCAGCATCTAGACCTGACTGCTGCCACTAAGAAAGATCACGTGCATCCTGGGCTGTGGTGTCCTGCCTGAAATCCCTCTCTTCTCACTGCAGAAAACCTCCAAATTAAATGTGGGATAGGAAGCTGTTGACTGAGTAACAGCAATCTGAGATATACTCCCACTGTTGTCTTCAGACGTCCAGTCCAAGTGCAACCTTCTGGAAGCACCTGAGTCTCTTCCCAGTGACTATCCAGAGAGCCCAAGATCCTAATTTAGGAGCAGTGGATTATACCTGACTTGGAATATCACCCTCTGAAGGTTTCCAGAGGTTGTTACGTCTTTTTGGCTAACAATGCAGTATGATCTCTTTCTTTCCTGTTAACTAACATACAAGTAGATTGAAACCTGAAACTGGAATAATATGGGGAAGTTGGACAAGCCCAGGAACAGGTGAAATACTTCTTTCCTCTTTGAGGTGCCAAGCTTGGCAAAAGGGCTACTTTGTTTCCATGAACCTTTTTATTTAACCAGGCGAAGGAAAGCGGTGACAACCTTACCTGAGATATGTGCCCTTCTCCCCTTAGCCACCAAAGGAACTGCGCGGGGACGACAAGCTCTGGCCTGGCTTATTTATCCTGTCTTCAGTACTCAAGCTACCACACCTATCTCTGTGCTGTGCTGTGGTCTGCAATAGGAAGTTAAGCCATAAGTCAACGTTGACTTCTTTTGGAGGTCATCCTATACACTAGTCTTTAGTAATTGCCTTTTAGGGACAGAGCACCTCCTTTTCTGGGTAACCGGCTACCTATTTCATGATAGGGTAGAATCACTGGTTACCATAGTCCCTGGGCCCAGTGCTCTGAGCCCAGCTCTTCTCTCTTGTCTTCCCCATGCTGATGCTTTAAATCCAGTTCTTCTTCTTGCTAACAGTCATCCATCAGCTGTGTGCCGGCTTGGGAAAGCTTAATTCAGTTGACTAATCTATTGTTCCCATTTGTTTGTTTGTGTAGGTTTTAACAGGAAAGGGCGTAGGGTTTAGTCTATGGCAGCAGACAGCACTCGCCCAGAACACCCGGTAATACTACTTTATGTGCAATATGCATATTAATCAAAAAGTTATAAAACTTGTGTGCTTTCTGTAAACTAACATATTGGATTTCCAGTTCAGAGTCTTCCAGTATGTAAATATAGAGGCTAGGAAATACACACGGTCCACTGTTGTTCTTAGAGATTAGCAGTTTTCTTGCAAACCTCTGTACTTATACATAGTAGCCATGATTTGATTCCGGTTTTGAACAAACCCTCTCTGACCCTGGAATTTACGGTCATCCTTTCTTGTAAGAAGAAATTAAGTGAGTAATTCCTAGTGGGAAACAGTTTTTTCTGGTAAATTTCTAGCATCATATTCACAGATGTAAGTGTGTGTAGAAAAATATAAAATAAAGAAGCAGGCATACGCAGAGATTTCTTTGAAGGTTAGATCTGGTCATAAAGGTTGAGGCTGTTAAAAAAAAAAATAGAAAATCTTGTTCTTACAGTATTACGGTGTTTAGGCCAGCTGAGGCTTTGAGATGCATCAGCATATTTTACTTGAGGAAGTTCAGGTTTACATTAGTTTCTAAAAATGTAATCTTTCACTTCCAGCTTTCTAAGAAAGTTTGGCCTTTATTCCCTTAAGCAGAATCTGGCCACATTATGCCAGTTCGTTTATCACCTCCAGATTGCATTACTGTGATTTGTTGTATCTAAAGCTGGGTTTGAGGATGATGCACAGATTTTCAGCATGTGATTGCCTGCCTGCCTTCTCCATGCTTCAGGCCACAGTGGGCACCTAAAGCCTGCTCTTTGCTGCTTCTCATTTAGTTTCAATACCAATTTAAGGCACTGATTTAGTTTTCAAATCAATAAATGGATCAAGCTTCAGCTGCACTAGAAGGTGAATATTAATCTATGATGACTGTGGCTGCTGCATTCTTGTAGGAGCACACCAGACACACAGCCCAGATGTACCCATTCTCTTGACAACTGACAAGGAAAACCTCTCAAAAGATATTAGATGAATCTAGAATGAGAAGTCCCAGAGGATACATTTCAGAGCTTCCATAGAAAGCCTTTTTATACTTAGGCACTTAAATTGTGAACTTCATTCTTGTATCTCTAAATCTTTTCCCACCTGCCCTTTCTCTACTAAAATATTTACCCCAATGAATGTAGATCTTCAAGAGGGAAGGCTGCCTGGCACTATAGATCTGCCCGATTTCTGCAATATTACAGATGGGGCTACAGTGAAAAGAATGCCTAAATAAGGCAGATCGTCTGGTTGTCCGTCATTTTTAGTTCTGTATTGCTCTGTAGGCCTTTGTGGATGTTCCGCGATTTACAGATAAATAGAAGGTCAAGTCTGGAAGGCAAGGATATTACCAGAGAAGAATAGATACAAGAAGCAGGGAGAGCCAGGTTATTAGTATAGATGTTAACTACTCCTGATTCAGAATTTGCACAGCTCCAGGAGGAGGCACCGTCTCATAAATTACATCTCCACTGTGATTGCATGATTATTCTTATTAAAAATGATGTATGAAATAGAAATACAAGCCTAATTCTCAGATTATGAGTTAAATCTACAGCACTGGCAGACAGATAAATCTTTCTTCTACCTGGTAAATAAAGCAGAGACAGAACCAGCTACTCAGAGGAGTATTTAATGTTGACAGAACAAGGAATAAAAGGGACATATGTAGAGACAGACTAGCTGAGCCTGAGCTGTACACGTGCCCCTGAGAGTGTGTATTACTGTCTTGTTGAGTAGTGGAGTTTAATGCATTAGAGTTGAGTTAGGAAGAACTGCTGGTCTTAACGAAGGCAGTTTGACCTTGCAGGACCAGGGATTAGGACAATTAGAATCCAACAGTGTGTGCAGCACTGTAATGTGGGTCCTTGGTGGATATGCAGACAATATGCTGTGAAGTAACTGTAGTATCTTAACAGACACTCATTAATGTCTTGGCATGAATTGCAGCAAACAGCCATATGTGCCTCACCTGCCTGCATTTCGAGAGGAAAGCCAAAATTCCTTTATTATCTTGGTCTGTATTGCTACCCTCTCTATTTTTTGTACTGCTATGGGAATTTTTGAGGCGAGTGAGTTGTCTAGTCAAGTGTTTTCTTTCCAGTGCTTCTAGTTGTGGCTGTTTCAAAAAAAGGTTTAAATGCTCATTGTGTTCCCATTGTAATTACACTGAAGTGTTGTGTGGGTGAGGGTGGGGAAGCTATTTTTTCTTGACCTCAGCTGGCGATCAGTTTATCCCCTTGAAGCATGACAGTTGATATCTTTGGACGTTTTTCATTAGCTAGTGTAATATTAGATACTATTCTTATTTGTACAAATGTCTAATCCAGCTTTTGTTCTCAGAGCTGGCTCTGCCGGAGGATATCCGAGCTGCAGAGAGATGAGGAACAAGGAAGATACTGTACTGATGCGGTGTGACTGATGTTAACAGGGAATGCGTAACAGTAATTGCAGGTTTTTCCTGCCCTAGTTTCCTCTTCCTGTTGGTACTGAAGTTAATGAGGATTTGAAATAATTCTTCAATATTGTGTTTGTATAATGATTATTGATATTATGAACAATGAAGGCTTTAAACATGCAACATACTGACATGCCATCAAGAAATTTTAAGTGTTGTTGCTGTGGGTGGTGGGGGTGTCACACAAAATACAGTGCAAACAATATTTGTTCAAGTGAGGCAGGAAGTCAAAACCCTCCCCAAGCCTTTATAGTTCAAGAATTTGTTCTAAATTTTGCTAAGAGAGCAACTTGTCTAAGAAAGCAGTTTCTGGAGTAAATCAAAGTCCTTGTTGCCCTTAGGGCCTCACTGAGATGCTCTTCTCAGATATCAGCTGCATGAGAGATGAAAATAAGTGTGTCTTTCTGACTGATTGCTGTTCTACCTTATCTTTCCAGCAGCCTGGAGAGAATTAGCAGAATCACGGTGCTGGAATGAATGTGAAGTTGTCAGAAATCTCAATATTTGGGAGGCTCGAGGTTTAAGTGAAAACCTCAGAACATAGCCAAACTAGAAAACTCCTAAGGAAAACACAAGTACAAGAAATTTAGACATTTAAAGAAATAAACCCTGTTTATCAACCTTGGAAATGGCCGGTTTTAGCTGTGTCTGGCTGTGGATTGGCAGTAGCAAGTGCTGGTTTTATTCTGCTTGCCATTCAGCATAGGGCACTAGGCAGGAATAAGAAACGGTGAGCCCTGTGCTCCTGGAAGTGTTGCCTTTTAAAAGAAAAGCTGGAGAGAGAATAAGAAATAAACAATCATGTTCCCCACTTTGTTTTCAAACTGATGCTGTGTGGTACCTGAATCCAGAGGCTCGGACCTGCAGAGTTATTGTTTGTTTAAACTGTTGTTACTGCAATTTTATGCAAGTGCATTTTGGAAGATCTTGAAATGTCAGAAATGCTTTGTGAAACTCAGAGTGTTATTTTAGGACTTGTGTAGTAATGATGGTAGAAAAATAATCTTTAAAAATGTTTTAATTTTGAAGGCCTTTGCTTACAGCATAAACACCTTATTAATTCAAAATACTTCACCAGCATTTGTACAGAGATACCCAGGTTTCTTTGTGGCTGCTTGACATTTTCTCTTTTTCTCTCTCTCTGAACCTTTTTATTTTGCCACTGAAAAAGTGAAACGAGGAAAAGTGATAACAGAAATCAACCAAACAAAAAAGGCAAGAAAACTAAACCGAAGCTTCTTTAATCCAGGGTTTCATTTTTTTTAGGAAGATGAATCTGGCGATAAGATTTTTGCTGGAAATTAATATTTTAAATGATTCTTGAAATGGAAGAAAAAAAAAAAAAACCCTCAATCTGATAAGGATAGCTTCTTCTGTTCAAGAACTTTGATCTCTTTCCTGCCCCTGGCCTTTGTGCAGCTTTGTCTCCCCTTTGTATAAATCACAGGCTGGTCTTTTCACTCCAATTTGGGAAGAATGTCAGGTATGCCTGTGTCAAATTGCCCACATAACCTTCACTGCTTTAAGGCACACACTGACATTAAGTTGTCTCTGTTTGACAGTGTCTAAGGTATCTGGTTTAGCTTTCTCACCTCAAGGTAAACTCACCTTCTGCTCTGACTTTTTCAGGTAACTCGATTAAAATCAGTTTGTTCGCAGACTTCTCAGCTCTGCCATGCCGTTAGGCACACCTGGCAACACGAGTCCCCACAGACAGAGACCACAGATGAAATCCAGCTCCAGTGAAGTCTGAATTCTTCTTAATTTTAGCACTGTAGGATTTGAAGAAAAATGCCTTTCTTTCTCCCATATTGATGAACTTTCTATGTGGAGATGACTGGATCTCCAGAATCCTTCACCTTCTTTCCTTCTTTTCTCTTAGAAAAAGTTACATCTTGAGTGCTGGCATCCCCACAGCCTATCAGTACTTAAAAAAATAAGTGATCACTCTGTGGGTATTAGGCGTGTTTGATTCTCATCGAGATTGTTCATACAGTGTTGTGCCGGTTTCCCTTGCTGTATTCCTTAATTTCTGTTTGCAATTTGCTTCTCTTCTAATCTCAAATTAGTCTATCCCAGTACTAGTTCTGTTTCTTTGCTTATTTCCATATTTCACACAAAAACTGTTTATGATATTTTGCTTAGCAAAGGTACTCGGAAATTGGGGATATTATAGGAGTAGCTGTGCAGTGCTATGACTTTTTTAAAATCTAAACCAAACCTCCCTGGCTATGAAGCAAAAGCTTTTACAAGTTGAAGAGGCAGGTCATGAAGACCGTACAATGAAACTGCTATTATAGAAAATTGCTTGTATTCCCCACTGAGGTGTTTGGTGTGTCCTTGGGCAAAAGCTGTGTCTTTGGATTTGTCTTCTGTTGGAACACAATTTCAAATCAATATAATAAGTTTTGGAGTGTTGTGGGGTTTTTTTCCGTATAAATTATTTAATTATTCCCCAAAATTCTTTAGCTGATTCCATTTCGCACCTTGCAGCTCTTCAAGATCTCTATCCAGTGTTGTCATATGTGGAGATACATGTTAGCTTAGATTCATCCCATATGTCAGATATTGCTTGGAAATGAGATAGAAACCACAGGGCTGGAGTGTGACTTAAAATCATAGAATCACAGAATGGTTTGGGTTGGAAGGGACCTTAAAGACCATCTCGTTCCAACCCCCTGCCGTGGGCAGGGACACCTCCCACTAGACCAGGCTGCTCAAAGCCCCATCCAGCCTGGCCTTGAACACCTCCAGGGATGGGGCAGCCACAGCTTCTCCAGGCAATGTCTTCCAGTGTCTTACCACCCTCACAGTGAAGAATTTCTTCCTAATATCTAATCTAAATCTCCCCTCTTTCAGTTTAAAACCATTACCCCTCGTCCTATGGCTACACTCCCTGATAAAGAGTCCCTCCCCATCTCTCCTGTAGGCCCCCTTTAGGTACTGGAAGGCTGCTATAAGATCTCCCCAGAGCCTTCTCTTCCACATGATAATGGTGCTATATAAAAAGAAAGTATAGATGCTGAAAAACTTCCATGACTTAACTGATCTCCCAAGGTACTGGCGCTTAACCATCCTGTGAATCCACTTTGTCCTAGGTCAGATGTATATGTGCTTAGCTTTTGGAAATAATTTTGGTTTGTAGAATGTGCAAATGGAGAAGTCACAGAAGCTACTTATGTATAATCCAAAGACAAATATGGTACTCAAAACTCAAAAAATTTTGCCTTTAAAGTGTTCTTGATCGATTATCCAGTTCTTCCGGTTTTGATAATGGCTTCTCTGATTCTTTCTCTGAAAAATGAAATCACATTATGAAATTACATTAGTGTGCATTGAGAGAGTACCAGTTATCTAATCGGACATTTTATATATTGATTGAAACGTTGAGAGACAAGAAAGTCATGATTTATAACAGTACAGTGAAAAACTGAGAAACGAATGAGGTAAGGTCACAAAACGTGAATGGTAAATGGGAGCTGAGCATACTCGGGCTCCTGTGAAGCACAAGCCTGACACGGCGGCTCTGTGGTGGTAAGGAAGGATATGAGGAGCTCTTATTCCCCAAGCCAAGTTTAGTTTGCCTAGCTGTTTTATTTTTCTATGTAGTCTTACCAACCTGTATGGAACAAAAACTACTGATAGTAAGAATATATAGTAGTACCTAATCCAGAACTTCTTATTTATAGGTCTCAAAAATACTTCAGAAAGGTAAAGCGACAGAAGTGTCCCATGGTAATTACCTAGCAGGTTGGTGGGGTAGCCAGGACAGCCACCAGCACTCATGAACCCGGTCCAGAAGCCTGTCCTTTTGGCTGAACTGCCCCTCATCGTGAGAGCGAGGAAGGGTGATGTCAGGACTGTGGTGTTGTCCACAGTTTGATATAGCTGGGCAGTTACATTTAACTTGGGGCATGTTCAGCTTTGTCAGCCTGCCAGCCTTGGCCACGAGGGAAGAGCACAGAGTATCTTTTAGGGGAGGGGTTTTTAAAAACAAGATTTTTGTTTTAATTGCTATTTACACGTTCCACCCTTTGCCCTTTTTCAGCTGCAGGGAGATCTTGTTCTATTTTAAAAGCTAGGGCAGGAACTTGAGGCTAGAGACTGCAGCCAAATCAAACAGGAATCTCACCAACCTAATAGAGGGTTGGCTGATAATAAAGGCTATCTTCCCAAGCCTTTAAAGCTCTATTCTTCCACAGACACTCCCTTATCTGAAGCCTCTGGCTTCCCATGAGAGGGTACAAACATCTCCCAATGCAGCAGGGTATCCTTTGACATTAAGAGGGAAGTACCAACCCAAGATAAGTTGAAGAGGCTTTTATGTCTAATCTCAGTAAGCATTCAGAGGCTGTGAATGTCTTTTTATCCTGAGTTGTTGGGGTTTGTTTTGTTTTTTTGGCCGGGAACACATTTTGCTTGGAGTTTTATTACATCCCTCATGGCTTTTTTTTTTTTTTTAAGCTGAGCTGTCAGTGCAGTACTTGTTTGGTCAAGACTTGTGTGTTTACTTGGCATCTTCAGTATATAAAACTAGCGCTGTTTGCATGGCTTCCATGCAGCCAATTCTGCTAATATTTTAAGGCTCTGCCTAGTGCGGCTTGAGGGTAAATGTTTTCTGACTTTAACATTGTACCTTGCTTACAGGAACAAGTTTTGATGGCTTTTTTTCCTTGGCAGAGGTTTCAATTTTGTCAATTCACTGCTATTCCTTGTTAGAGGTTTTTTTTTTAAAGAGGTGGGAAAGTTTTAATTCTTTTTTTCCTAGGTGTTGGGATCCCGTCAGTGAACAGCTCATAGAAAACCCAGCTCACTTTCATACAAATGCATTTGTATATCCATGTGATTGCTGAAGGCAAGACCCCTACACTCCCCCTGTAATAATCATCTGCTCTTCCAGGAGTGCTGGGCTCCGATGCACTCCCTGGGACCTGTCCACTGATCCTTGTTTTGTGTCCCTTCCCAGCCCTTGCACCTTAACCACCAGCTTCCTGGCTAATGCAGAGCAAATGGGATCTCATTCAGAGCCTGGCATAAGCGATCCCTTTGTTGACCTTAAGGACTGATGCTGAAGGATGTGACGTGAGTTGTGGCAGTTCAGGGCTGTACACTTTGCTTCTGCTGCACTCCAATCTGTCTGGCTGGGAAGATACTGGAACTGACCTTTCCCTCCCAGCAGCAGTGCCAAAGGCACTCTCTTCAGCTCACCGGGAGACAATTAGAGAGAAAACAAAGACATTTCAGCATAAGCTTTACCCCTGTGGCTTAGCAGCAGTGGTGAGCATCGGTGGAGGCTTTACTCAAAGGCTGTCTTAAACCTTCTTCTATCCCGTGAATGAAGACTGGGAGTCCCTCACGTGTTCCCGGTAACCACCACAGGCCCTGCAAGCTGGGTGATCCCCCACATTCCAGCCACCCTTCAACTACCTTCATTTCTTTCAAAAGGAAAACATCCCTTGAGGCTCATGATGCGAGCTTGTTTTTAGATAAAGCGCCTGTATTCAACTACCATAATTAACCTTCCATTTTAAAACCTCCATTTTCAGATCAGCTCCCTACAGGCTAATTTTTCTGTTTGCAGGAATGTGTGAGTGATGCACAGATGCTCTGTCTGGATACTTTACCTATTCATTAAGTTTGATTAGATAGCATTTGCACTCTGCCATCTAAGAGTGCACTGCTTTCTGATATAATTAGTGTTCCTCCAATTAGGATAAATGGCTGTTTCATTACTTTTAAGTGGGTCATTAAAGTGCCATTGCTGTCTCATGCCTCTGGAGCTGACAAGGATACCTGCACACTCCTTTTGGCAAAGTCAAATCTAATTTCAGAAGGCTAATGGAGAAGGTGATGTACCGGGGCAGATGTTGCTTCTGACTCCTGCTGAGAGCAGTTCCTGGGTAGCTGATTTTCCTGTGTGCTTGATACTCTGATTTACTGATGAAACAGAAGTACCAATTTGCTAAGGAACCTTTTGAAGAAGTTCCTGGAGGCATCAAAACCCGGGAATTACTTAAAATACGTATCAATAAGCTTCTATTACCATATGAATTCCTGTTATGGAAGTGTGTGGTTGTCACAGGGAAACCACAGAGATTGTGCCTTATCAAGAGCAATCCTTTCATCTTTGTTTTCTCATCCCCACATTCATCCACAAGGATGTCTTCTCTCCAGGGGTCATGCTATTTGCTTGTAACCTGGGTGTAGCAGCCCTTTCTGTTTCTCGAAGAGGCCTTGCAATTCCTGAATCATGAGATACTGCAATGCTATAAACACCATTTTCTGAGAATTGGAGGGCAGATTTCTGGCCCACGTCAGAAAATTGTGACTCATATTTTGGGAAGGGACAGAGACATCTTTTTTGCAAGTGAGATTTGAGAGCAGTGAGTCACAATGGTGGTCTCTTTCTTTGACTTTTCCGTTTTAGATGTGGAATTCATAGACAGCTGCAAATTTTAAAGATGCTTAGGGCCACATCTGCAGGAGAATAATCTTGATCATTTTGGATGCTGTAAGTCAGATGCTGGTCCAGGGCTGAGATCATCTGATTCTCCTCATCAAGATCTAATACTGCTTTAAAAATTTCCCAAGAAGGGATAAGATTTTGGAAAACAAAGATTATACTTCTTGCTGTGGGATTAATCTACTCAAGATGCAGTAAAAATGCCTTTTTTTTTTTTTCAACTAAAAGATTTATGGAACTCCCTGGGTATCTTCCTATTGATGAAACTGGGTCAGATCTTAGATTGCTTAAAAAGTAAAAAGCTCATTTGTTTTTCTCTGCATTTTTTGTTTTTCTCTAGTTTTCTTTCATTTTCAAGCCCTTTTGTTTTCTTCTGCCTTGTGGTCCCTGGTTCTCTTTTCACCACAACATAATTGTGTAAGACATCTCCTCCCCAGTTCATCCAGTTTACAACCACCTAGATGTTTCTCAGGCTCTCATCTCATTTGACTCATCAAAGCCAAAACACCCATTAATCAGTCACCATCTCACTGATTAGGTTGATTTCTAGTGAGTGTATTAGTCCTAAGAAGAAATTGTTCAAAGGTGTTTTTCCCATCCTCCTCAAAGTCAGTGGATATAGGGCAGGCGGGCTGCAACCTTTATCCTTTTCAACCACTTCTCAGTGGGTAGATCGAAACATGCAGAGCAGTCACAAAAGGCAAGTGGGAGCTAGGCAGGAGGGATTAGATCTTGAGGAATTTAATTTAATTAACCTTCCTGCTAAAGCAATCACATCTCACTTCTCAGACTCTTACCTTCCTAGGTCATGTTTTCTCTATCAAACTGTGAAGTAACACACAGAATTATATAGCTTTCTTGGTATGTTTGATTAAAAAAAAAATAAATTCTGAAGTGACGTGAAAGTATAAATAAACGGAGCAGGAAAATATTTATTACTGCAAAAACAGTTATCATCTGACAAAAATCTGGGTCTCTGTGGGAGGCAAACCTGAGTCTCACACCTTGAGCCACTTGGGACGAAGTTTTGCATTGATCTTTGAAAACTGAGGCTTGGTACATCTCTAGCCTTTGCAGAAAGTCAGAATAAATCCAACAGCTCTGTCTAAAATCTCTGCTGGTTTTGCTGTGGATGGTGTTTTGGTGGTGTAGCAGCTTTTAGTGATGATTCTGGCTTCTGATACGTGTCCCAGGAGAGCAGAATGACATTTTGCAAAGACAAATTTCAGTGACATCAAGCACATCGTGGTAGCTCATCAGGCATTATTAATGCATGTATCCTGGAGCTCTAAAGGTGATGGTCTGGCCAAAGGTTCACAGGTTCAAGCAGGATGTGCTGCTTTGTCATTCCAAAGAAATACAGTCAACAGGATGCGGGGAGATCTCCAACCTGAGTGCAAGGGCTACCAAAGGGTCACTGAAAGAAAAGCTGCTGCTTCTACATGTGGAGTACAAGCTGTATCCCTCCAAAGCATCTCCTGCTAAACTTCTTCCTTCAAAGGGGTAAAGCTGAGGTCAAGAGAGCAGTTAAGCTAAAAACTCTGTATTCTGAGGTCATCTGAGAAGCAGCAGAATCTACAGCACGGCAGAAGGAAGGGTGAGGCTTTGCAGAAGAGCTGCTGTTGTGCTTCTGCAAGATTTAGGTCTGTTTGGTGGATTTCATCACCCATGGCTGTGTCTCATGTATGTGAAGTACGGGCTGTGTCTCATGTATGTGAAGTACGGGCTGTGTCTCCCATGGGAGAACAGACATATGAGAAATGCCACCTTTCTCTGAAAACTGAGAAGGCAGAACAGCCCAGCCATCGTGGTTACTCACAGCTACCTACTTGGTAAAACATTTTTCTGCAGATATCCCTGATAGGTCCCCAAGTTATAGTACCAGGCCTCTTTCCTAAGTGCTTGCAAATACTGAGTACTTGGAAACCTGAGGTGAGTCAGGGGATCCTTCGTAAACTGTGGACTCTGCAAGGACCCCGTGGAGAGTAACTGGGTGGCAGAAATTATTGTTTACTAATAACAGTGTCCCTGGTGCTGCTCCCTGAAGTCAGTCAGTGGTGTCTGAGCAGGTTGTCACAGATTGCCTGTTGAATGAGAAGGATAAAGCTGGTAGAGTGGCCGCTGCGACCTCCTCGTTCCGTTGTTTAAAATTTTGATTTAAGTAGCTTCTTAAGTCTGGCAACCACCACAGTGTCAGCAGGATGGACTATCCCTGGGCACCTCTGCTAAAAAGGAGCCTCTCTGGTGCCTTTAGCAGCTGCCAGCAAGTATGCTGGAGCTGCGTAGAAAACTGCAGCATCGTATTTATTCTTCTTCCTCAGGCTTCGTATGACTGGGCAGCCCTTTTATCTTCTGACAATTTTGGACCACAACACGTATGCTGACATAGTGGAGTTGTGCAGCGGAAGTGTCAGGCTTTGTAGCTATGTGCTTTACAGGGCTGTAACATGAATAAGATAGTGTAGTTCTGTCCCTTCAGCTAATACCAAATTATGTTGTAACCCATCCTCAGGCACGCTAACATGTTCTGTATGCGCTGGCCTTTCCCCCTCGCAGGGCACAGGACAGGTGGTGGAGCAGCAGATGGTCCCCCAGCTGCAGCCTGGCCGGCCTCTCTCTTCAGGGTCGGGCTGTTGGCCGACTGGGTCGATCTTCCCCAAATTACTTACTACAACTACTCTCACCATTTTTATAGGCCTTCCTCTTTATCTCTTAGCTTGCAGGTAGCTTATTCCTCTCCCACGAGGTGTACGGTATGCGTTCTGACAGCGCACGTGTCCTGGTGTGGAAATAGTCACCGTGCCAAATCCTCTAAATATTGTAAAATTCCAAGAACCAGTCCAAGTCTCCTAAAATAGCATGTCTGAGCAAACTTCCTGGGGCTTTTTAAATAGCCTTCTGATGTGTGTGCTTGGGGTATGAATGGAACTGCGGATTTCTGAAGTGTCAAGGGGGCGAATGTGTGTATACCCAAATGAGAATATTATGAATGAGTCTCTTCAGAGAAGAACACTGATGAAAAGGACACTGTTAGCAAAAACAACCACAGAAGTATGAGCAAATACTCGAAAGGAAGAACACCCAGGGGGAGTGGGTTCCCACTTTCTAGTGAACTACATTATTTTATTTTCAGAAGCCATGCTAAATAGGAAAGATTTTCCAGTTTTAGCAAAAAACTGCAATAACAACTGTCCTCAGTGAAAGTTCTTCTGGGTGTGAAGACAAGTGCCAGTGTACTTCCGTGGCCATAGGACAAACCTATGGATTCCTTTCTAAAGAGGGGAATAAGTGAAAAAAGTTAAGCCCTTATCTGTCTTCTGTGTTTACCTTGCTCCGTGGTGTTTAAATGTCTCTCGATTTTAATGTATTTGCAATTACAGGACCTTTAGGATAGAGGGCTTATGCTAGTCTTCCCATGAAAAAGATGAAGAAGTGAGGCATGAGGAGAGTGATTTGCACAAGAGTCTTTAAAGTTATCGGCCTCTTGGCCTCTTCTACCATTCTTTCTCTTTCATTTAGTCCCTGCATCTACAATATGAATAGATAGTGAGTTGGCAGGGACAGTGCCCTCTGTAGTAATGCAGCTCCTCTTCCTTCACTCTGGAATCCAATTTCTGCTAGCTTCAGATCTAATTTTCTTGCAGCCATTGTTGTTGGTAGTTCTTTTGCTTCTCTGGGTTCTTCAGCTCTTTCAGATCAGACTACAGATCTTTTGCAGCCTGTCTTCTTTCATGAAGTGATTTGTTTCCATCTTCAGCCCGAACCTAGGCTAGGAGAATTGCACAAAAATGGAAAACAGGGCAGAAAACTGACCTGTCTCAAGATTTAGGAACAAAATAGAAGAAATTCCTTCATTATTTAAACTAACCAAGTTCTGTCATTCCCAGCTTGAGTCTGTTCTCCATCAAGTTACATTCCAAATTACTCCTGATAAAGAATTGTAAAGACAGAACTGAGTGAAATACCACTAGCTTTGTATTAACCGACAGCCTACATTTTCCTCTTGCTGGATGTGTCCCTAAAGAGTATTGGGAGATTTTTGTAAAGGTGCTGTGTTTTCTGGATTTCAGTTTATTCCACACAAGCTTGTGTTTCCCTTTGTGCCATGAGGTCTGTCAGGGGCCGCACTGGCTGCTACCACTGAAGGCTGCGCTGGCATCTTCTTAAAAAGTCACGTCTCTGGCAGGAAAACTGCAGTCCAGACTTCAGAAACATGAGAAAGGGCTGTGATTAATCTGTGAGTTTTCTCAGAAATCTGAGTAGTGAGTATGGTTGACATACCCAGGTTAATGGTTTGTAGATCTTCCCTAACTTGTATTTAATTGCGCACACGTTCCTGCCATGGAGCGTACTTCTCAGCTCTTGTCAGTCCTCACTTGCAGCACAGGACGGTCCTTTCCTGGGTGGGTCGAAATCCATTTGCAACAAAAGATGGTTAAGGAATGTTCAACAATGTGGAACTAGGAAAGTTACAAACAGGAGTTACAAAGCAGTTAAAGTTTGAATATAAAGAAGCTGACACTGAGAATTGCAAGGTGCTTCCAACAGCAGCAGTTGGAATGCATTCACTTTGCAGCTCGAGGGCTGTTCTCCCTAGGAAAAGGGTGAGAAATTCAAGGCCTGCTTTTCAGGAGTGTTGAATGTTTGTCAGGAGGGCTGCGGGCGCTAACACTCTTATAACAGGATAAGTGACTCACCCTGGCATTTCTCACCATCCCAAAGGGAAGGCTGGGTGCACGGGCCTAGGGTTTTCCTTTCTGATGAGCAGTTGTGGGAGTAAATCCTAGAACATCAGAACTTCGGAAAAAGGAGGTTATAATTGGGATATGTTTGTTAATTTTTCATACTTCCTACCATTAATTGTCTCACCTTTTTTTTCCTTATTCACACTAAACTCTTAGGCTTCATTGTTTTGAAGCAACGTATCCAAACGGCTCATTCCAAAGCTTTTTCCTGACCATTGATGAAATTTTGGTATCTTAGAGTTCTCAAAAGAGAGTTCATGTGTTTAAAAATACTTTGTCTTCTCCCTGTTCTCCCTGCTCCGTTGCTGGCATTCCCATAGCTGTATCTTCACCTGGACTAGGCCATATGTCCTCCAGTGTTCTTCCTCTTGTTCTTAATTTGCAAGCCCTCGTCAGAAATACCAGCCCATGTGGCTACCTGAAAAGTGTTAGCAACTCCCAGTGAAATGCCCAGAGAATTCTTGCTCCTATCGTGATCATCCCAAAATCACTGGCATTCAAGTTGGCAACTGTCAATCTCCTCCCTATAAAAGTAGTTCTGCCTTACACAGGCAAACTGGTGGTACATTAAGAGGAGATCTTACACTGTTAATTAGTTCTACAGATAAATAGAAGACTTAAGTTTCCAAGGTAATAAAAATGCATGTCATAAAACTCCTACAAAACAGAGCAAACAGACCTAATAGCTTATCTTTTGTCAAACCTGAGTTCTCTTCCCAGTGCTGCCCATGACAAAAAGTACGTTACTTCATTCTCTCTGCCTCGATTCCTCCATCTTTAAAGAGAAGATAATAAAATGCACTTATCTTTGTGAAGCGCTTCTAGTTTCACTATTACAAGGTACCACATGTACCAAATATCTATGTTTTGATATTGCATCTAATCACAATGCTGAAATTACATTGCCAATTCAGTTTTTAGGAACAGCGTCAACAGACTGCATGGCTTGAAATACTTAGCTTTGAGTGGCAACGTGAAAAGGCTACACAGCCTGGTGTGTGTGATCCTGATACAAAAAAAGAAAAAGCCTTGCCACATCAAACTGTTGTTTTGTGTGAGGATTCTCTGTTTGCTCCACTCCTCTCCGTCACTGCTCTCCATGCAGGCTGGAGGCAGCCTCGTAATGCTGTCCTTTTTCTGTGGCAGCTTGCACACAGATGATCAACCCAGTGCAATGACTGCTCATAAACCCAGTTTTGCAAGAGGCTGGTGAACTGGTAAAGAGAAAGATACTCTAAACAGCAGTGTAACATTTGGGACACGCTAAAGAAAGAGTGAAGCCTTCTTTGATACTTACTGATGTTTACATACCATGTAATTATTATTATCATTGAAAATCCCGACTTCCTTTCTTTGAACATAATGTCTAAACAGGAAAAAGCTAACCTTCCTGTTTGGAGAATTGTTAGTTTCAGAAGAAATATATTTTTCTCTCTTACTTGCAGTTTTCAAAGATTTTATTTTTAATACAAATGGAAAAGACAAACAATAGGCTATCTAAAAGGAAGGAAAACCGCATGTCTGAAACAAACAGAGTTTGCTATGAATAGATAGTCTTTGCGCTATGAAATAACTCATGTCATACCTATATACTGACTTTCGCATATTGGGAAAGGAAATGTAGACTTATTTTTGGCACCCACTACACCTTATGTACACAATACAGAAAGCAAAGGTAAGGTTAGAAAGGGAAGAGAAGCCTCCCGTCAATCTGTACAAAGACCAAGAAAGAATCATGCAGGAGTTGTACTGGCCCAACAGTAATGCCTAGATGTGCTGCAAGGTTGATTAACAAGGCCGAATTCCAAATTTCTGGTACCTGCTTAGCATCCAATGTTCTCTGTGATTCAAGTCAGTGCTCACAGCGGCCTTCTAGGTAAACCTTGGCTTCTAAACTTTGCTTTTGCAGCTTTTGTTTAGTTGAAGGAAATACGGGTGGAGCAGCACCTGCAGTTCTGTTCCAGTGTATGGAATCTTTGATGGCTGCCAGGAGTAGCACAGTCACGCTTGAAGACCAAGATGCTCAGCTCGCCTTTGTGAGGGACAATACAGAAAACAGGTAACTAAAAATTATGTATTAAAATTTGCTTGTACCCAAGAGCAGAACGAGCTGTTTGACATCCCAAAGGTGTTTGATACTTTCTCAGAGACTGATAAGCAGCCTGATGGAATAACCACCAGAAGAGGCCTTGTAAGGACTACTGATGTAAATTTGTCTGTATGGGAAGTCTTCATATTGTCACTTCTCCTTCAGGTTATTTCATTACAATGAAGGCTGTAGTTTTGCTGATCCTATTTAGCAGCAACAACTAGAAAATCTTGCAAGAATGAAAGAAACATTTGTGATGTAAGACCACTGCCCAGAGCGGGCTAGGAAAGCCAGCCTGTCTTTTCTTCACCATCTTCCTAAAGCTCTTCCTTATTCAAGGCATGACTGATTTAGGTGTACTTCACAGTTAAGCAGAAGTCCTGAAATACTTGGATTATTTCTTAAATCTTCGGCTCTTTTATTTGTGGGCTGCATGAATATCCACCTTGTTGTGATCATGGAGAAAGTGTAAAAATGTGGCCTTACAGGGTCAAATACAAAATTTATAATTGCTTTATAATATTTTAGGGTTTTTACACCAGTCTTCTGATTTTGGAAGCCTTATTTTATGGAACTGCGTAGTTGCTGTTGGCAGTACTGTATAGTGCAAAGAAACCTTGCAAATATTTGCTAGTGCTAGTCCTATTTTAAGTTAAATCTGCTTACTGTACTAGGGCATTATATTTGGGCATGTTTTTAGAGTCAGACCCTAAAGATGTATCTTGTTCCTTTGTTTTTGCTTGCTTCAAGTTTCCACTTCTCATGGAACCCAAGTCCCCTTTTGATGGCAAGATGTTCAGACTGCCATGTGTACCCTTCCTAATTTTGCTGCTTTCCCACAGATTCATATGTGCTGCTTCTGTTCCGTCCGCAGAGTCTTCACCACTCACCGCTGCCACTCAGTTGCGTATTGCTCTTTGTCTGTAAGTAAGTATTTTGCCAGGTATGGGCCTTGCTTTGTGATTTAACTGGACTGCTGCTATTCACAGTTCCAGCAAGACGAGAACATGTTAAAGCCATTGTAAAATAATCAGCACCACATGAAATTGAGAAGGTGGGATCCAATAATCTGAAACCCAGATGGTCTCTGGCAGTGAGAAGCAGGAGAGCTGTCGTGCTGAAAAAGACCCAGAAGTCAGCAAAGGAGCTGAGTTAATGATGTGATACAAGAAAATGAAAGGCAGAGTGACTCTGAGCAACAAATGCAGGAGTGTCCCCCGCAAGAAACTGAACTCTCTCTGTAGTTTTACCTATGCTAGTGTTCTCCACACAGGCAGTACAGCTATTGGGGTGGGAGCAATGATGGATACTAACTGTAAATTAACAAGGTGATAGATCTACCAGCACGTTGAGCAGTCTCTCTGAGGAGGGGTTAGCAATTGGGATTAGGAAATATAATTGGACAACGCTTTGCTGAGACTAGTATGCATGTTAGATGGGAGGGGGAAAAGCAGCCTGATTTCACTGCATGTGAAATAACAGTCATGTAAAATATGAAATTATATGCGGGAATATCATTGTTGGCTTCTCTGTTACCCTCCATAGGGATATATTTGAAGAATCTGGGTTCTGGTCCTGAGTGCCTTGATTTCGAGTAGGAGCCCATGCAGTCTCTGACAGGCTGGCTAGCTGTTGCTGTTGAACAACGCTGCCTGCTTGGCCAGTTAATGTTTAGAATACATATTGCAATGGTGGGGGTGGGCTTTTACTGTTAAATATCTGAGCTGATACCATGTGGCATTGAGTCACTGTCCTCTGAATATTCCCTGTGCTGCTACTGCAAATAAATTCACTGGCTTCCGTCTTAATAGCTTGCTTTAGAGCCAGTGTCACACTTCACACCCTATTCTGGACACTCTCCAACAAGTTAATGTCTTTCACTGAGGAAGGTGAGTAAAACTGATGAGAGTATCCTTAACTAAAGAGCCATAAAATTCTAATAGAGCAGTAATGTTCCCAGTGAGCCTGAAGGGAATCTGATCAATAATTATGAGGTTGAGGCTCAATTTATGGCCTTAATTCATCAAGCATAGTCATTCTCCATTTTTGTACAGGATGCTTTTGTGGTTCCTGCTGAGCAGAGTATAAAGTTTGCACAAGCCCTTTCTTGACAATTCCCTGGGATTTGACATTTAAGAATAGGTGACTCTACAGAGGTGGTGAACAGGGTCCTATGATCTATTTGAAGCCATTTTTTCATTGTATAGGACAGACTGTACCAACTGCATTTGTTCTGAGAGTCTCAGGCTTGGAGTGGTTTCTTAGTGAGTAAAAAAGAAAGTTATTTTGCATCTCTTTAAAATTTGACACTGCAGTTATCCATATGCCTGCAAACCACTCCACAATCAGGAATGGTTCAGCAGCATGTTCTCCAAAAATCCTTTTACTGCCTTTTGTAGACCCCTCACGATAGAATTTGCAAGGGGCAGATGGGGGCTGGGCTACTTCTATGTTTCTAAGCTGCCTCTGTGGTAGAAAGAAGTTTTCCCAGCTGCTCCTGACACAGGTTTGATCTCTTTACGTTTCCAAAATGGTATATGAGGATGGAGGCAGACAATGAAATTTCATCCAAACACAAGTTTTATGTAGCCACCTCCCAGCAGTGACAAAAGCATGAAGTAGACAGAAGTATTTCAAACAAAATGGAAAAACATTGGTTAAAGCCATCTCAGTAATCTCTGTATCTTCTTGTCATTCCTGCATACATAGGTTAGCAGAAGTAAGTTTTAAGTATCTGAAGTGATAGGAGTGTCTTGTAAGTATACAATAAGGTCCTAACTGGAGAAAGCTCTCAATTAACACTTGACCAAAAATGTTTTGGGACATTCATTCAAATATAATTTAAGCATGTTTTTAAAATTCCCATTTTTAATGGGAAGGAAAAAGGGGGGGCAAGGAAAAAGGTTGGACGTTTTCAGAGAACTGTAAGAAATGCGGGGAGTTGAAATGCAGGCAGTGGCTTTTCTGACAGCCCAGGGGGGCTGTGGGAAGCCAGGGCTGCTGGTTCATTTTCCACACCTCCCTCTGCAGCAGCATTTTTTCCCTAATGGCAGCAGCTGCAGTGGAGTGGAGGCAGGAGGAATTTAGGAAGCCCTTGCTGTTATCTGAGCCAACAGCGACACCCAGGGCTTCATCAGCACAGTCAATCCCTTTTCTAATCCACTCCTCCCGGCCCCATGCCACCTGGAAAATTTTCCAAGGTTTAGCCCTTTTCTGTTCCTGAATGACTACACTGATTGAGAAGGAAGCAATATTTTACTGTAGTAATTTTATCAATAGAAATCCTGTACACTGAGAGTAAATTAGATCAGCCACAGGCATGTCTGTATTCAAACAACTACATTGATGTGAAGTGGATTGTACTTTTTCATTTCCATCAAAGTAGTTAAGGCAGTATTATTTGTTTGCAGCCAAGGTCAAGACAGACAGCTCATAAAACCTCCCATTCCTGCTTCCTCACTACAGCAAAAAACTCATTGAAATTACATTGGTAGGCTTTTGTTGAATAAATGTACAAACTGAAATGAACAGTACACTCCAGGAGTATGTCACCATAGAAATAATAGGTGCGGGTTCTATAACAGTGAACACTGAGTCAGACTTTTATTAAAATGACCCTGAATAACCCCCTGAAGACACACACCTGAACAAACAGTGGTAAAATGATTAGAGAGGTAAGAGAGTACCAGGCACTAATGATTCTAAAAAAATGTTGTAATAGAAGCAGAAAAACACCTTAGAATTGATCAGGACACAGGATGTACAGAGAACCACCCAAATTTCCGACAAGTTGTCTGTACTTTCCACTTCCAGAATGTCTGGCAGTCGCTGGGCTATTGGCCGTGTCACTGGTGTACAGCCCGCACGGCTGCTGAGGTAGTTTCTTGTTTGCTTTTCAAGCCCAGGCTCGCTTCAGATCTAAAGGGGTACCTGTTCCTCTCCGCAGGGCAGGAGGCAGCTCGACTGAAAAACCACCAGGCAGCAAATGAAGTAGACCAATGGCCGTAGTTTTATCACCAAGCCAAGAAGTTGTGGAGGGGAAGGGGACGAATAAAGTTCAAAGTTTGTACGTTCCAGTTGAGAAGCTGAGGCTAATCGAGTAGAAAACAAAGAAACGAAATCTGTGTTACACCAATTTAAAGCATAAAGGTGCAAAGCACTGATGCGACTTTGAAACAGAGCATGAAAAGTTACAGAGTTCAGAAAGCACAGGAGTAAGTAATCCATGAAGTCATGGTCAGGCTAGGCCATACGTGAGAGCATACTTGATCACTCCCATACAGTACCATGGGCTCTTTAAAAAAAAAAAAACAACCATGGACATCCTTCTCGAACTGAAACAGACCTGTAAGTAAGCAGTACTCCAAAAATCAGGACTAAAGTGTCTGAAGCTGAGCATCCAAAATGTGAAGCATCTGTGATTCATTTAATTCATCTGAAAGCGTGTGTCATCGTCCATAAAATAATTGCACTTTCATATATTTGCTGGTTGCTTTCAAGCTGTTTCCATGTTTATTAGGGTATATAGTGAAATAGTCATCTTTCTCCCTGCTTTTTCAAGGGAAGATGAAGCAAATTTCTCTTTATTCCTGCCCTGGCATGGCTGGAAAAGAGACATTTAGAAAGCCAGCAACCCACACGGTATCAATGCGAGAGTGTTGCTACAGTCTGCAGCTCTATACCACTGGCTTTCTTGTGCACTTTTTTTTCCTTCAGAATTTGGCAAGAAAGGTTATTTAAAAACCAGTCTACATCTTGATAATCTTCAGGCCACCGCAAATATCGACTTCTTTGTAAGAAGTTTCGAATTGGTTTGTGTTTCATCAGTTGATACTGAGAAAGCGACCCGACCACTACCATAATGAGGACATCTTTCAGATCAGAGAAGTACCTGCTCTGGGCAAAATTAAAGGCTTCCACACACCACCCATCTTTGAGAAACTGCCTGGTCACTATGCAAATTGTTTTCCTGCTGTTCCAAATGGCATCACGAATATTGTTGATATGTTCTTCCCCAGGCAAGAAATCTCTTTCCTCAAAGCACAAGGTAAATCTGTTTTTATCAAAATACTGTGAATCCAGGTGCTTTAGCAAAGAATTCTGGACCCATTCAAAGTCATTTTTACTGTAACACAAATATGCATCATATTTGTATTCACTTTTATCTGCTACTTGTGGACAGTTGTCTATAATTTTTTTTGTGATAGTTTTATACCAGACAAAACAAATCCCCCGACATCGAGTGAAAACGATGACTGTCATCAGAAACATTAGAAGAGTGACGGAGGTGAAGATGAATACTGAGAACCTGAGTGTCTGTTGGAGTTCATCTTCATCGCAACCATCGTATGTCAGAGACGACAGCGGTACCCCTGCAAATGCAGGTGGGTATACACAGTACCTGTCAGCTTCTGAGCCAGCTAGGGTTACATTGGTTTCATTTAGCCACACTAGCAGGCTCTTTAAAGTACAATCACAGACATACTTATTATGTGTTATATCCAGAATACTCAAAGTCATAAAGACTTCAGGCTCAGGGGAAAAAAGCTGGTTTCCAGACAAGTTTAGGTTTGTTAGGCTTTGTGGAAAAACCCCAGGAGAAAGATGAGACAATAGGTTGGAAGCTAGATTAAGTCTTTTTAGAGATGTTAGACCTCTAAAAATCTCCTGTGGAAGAGAACTAAGGTAGTTGTTATTCAGATGTAGAACCTGAAGCTTGGACAGTGCCCTGAACACATCCAAACATAAATCTCTCTCCCACACAAGCTGTAACATATTTTCACCTAGATCCATATAGATTAACTGATTGTTTTCTATAGCATTATCACTTTTCTCACAGTAAGAGAAGCGATTCTGTTTTAAGAAGATATACTGCACATCTGGAATTTGGAAAAGAATATACAGGTCACCCAGGTTTGCCAACCAATTTCTTTCTAATTCAAGGTATGTCGCTGCGATTTCTCTGCCGACTACAGACATTAGCTTATTGTCACCTAAAAAGGCAGAGGTCAGACGTGGAAAGGAAGGGAGTTTTTTAATGGCATTGTCTCGGAGATCAATTGTTTTCAGACTTACTAAGTTACTGAATGATTTTTCGCCAATCATCCCAATATGATTTTGCTGTAAATCAATATATATTACACTACGTAGACCCTCAAAAGTATAATCGTACAACTCGCCTAAAAGATTACTTGAGAGATTGAGAGTTTTTAGGTTTCCCAAGCCAAAAAATGCTTGCCTGTGGATTTGATTGATCTTGTTTTTGAAAAGGTTCAACAATTCCAGATTACCAAGGCTTTGAAAGACTAAAGAATTGAGAGAAAAAATGTAACCATTTGAAATATCAAGCAAATGAAGATCACTTCTTGTTAGTCCAGCAAACGTATTATTATCTGGATTTTTTAAGTTATTAAAGCCAAATCCTGAGCCCATTGTGTGAGAGCTAAATATTAAAGAACCGATCTGAGTTCCTTTAATGGCTGTACAGAAATATTGGACTTTCTGTGTGCTCCAGCCATTGTCACCAAGGTCTAGTGAGTTAAACGTAATATTTCTGAATGGATTTGGGCATTTGGCCCAGGCCATTTCATCTGTCTTGTACAAATAATTAGAACGGAGGCTAAAAAATAAAAAGTGTTTTCCTCGGAAGCTGGTAAGATTGCTTTCGCACAGGTTGGATATCTGGTTGAATTTCAGATTCACAGATTTCAGGACTGTTAGATTATAAAATAAGGGGTGAGGCTGAAGTTTTGTGATTTGGTTCCCTGAAAGATCCAATTCTTCTAATGAGCTCAAATCTTGGAAGTAACGTTCCTCCAGGATGGGATTTCCAAGGTAGTTATGAAACAGACGGAGTACAGTCAGACTTGTCAAGCCCACAAAAGCATCAAGATCCAGTTGAAGAATCCTATTGAATCCCAAGTCTAAGACACGGAGGTTTGGCAGGTTCCTGAAAGCTCCTTCTCCTATGGTAACAGGATAGACACATTGCATTCCGATTTCCAACAGCAGTAAGTGCTCCAGCAGTGGAAACGAAGTTGCCGTCACTCGTCTGATATAGTTGAAAGTTAGCAAAAGCTTCACTGTATCCTTTGGCACAAGTGGGATATCTGTGAGGTTGCAGTAATAATATATGGAGACTTGGGCTTCTGAATAACAGCTTCTGAATGCACATATGTCACTAGCTAGTGATATTCCAAAGATAAGTACTAGCTGTTGACGAATCATCATGAATCTATGTGAAAAAAGTGAGAATAGTAAGCATTAATTCTGTAGTTGGCTATCTATGCGGTAAGTTGTAAGGCACATTTTTAACAGCTGAAGAATAAAAGACTAATGTCACACTAAAAATGACTAGTGATTTGGGATCTATCCTTTCTCTGAAGTCCCAGAAGATGGGTCCCAAAGAGATGTGAGCACCTCCTACGACCTGAAAAGTAAGCCTCCTTTATCTACCTTAAGGGGAGCACCAAAACCCTTCCAGATAAGTGTGAAAGTCCTGGCTTAGCTATTTAATTTGCGTCACGGAACGGATAATGCTGGTGTATTAGCTTAATTCCTTCATCAGTTATCCAAACAGGTTTAAACAGTTTAGATTACCAAAGTGCAGTCATCCAGTCATCCCAACAGAGCAGGCCAACGCTGCCCTCTCCCTGAGCGCTCTCCTTGTGAAGGCAATCACGCTGTTTGGCATTCAGATTATTGTCACACAGAAGTGCCTAACAGCCATGAATTTTAAAAAGGGGGACCTCTTTTGGGGCTCCTTGAGCCTCAGATTAACCCTGCAATGTGAAATTGCTCTTGAAAGGGTTGTAAAATAGTTTTGAAAGCATAGGCAGGAAC
The DNA here is from genome assembly GCF_028500815.1 of Rissa tridactyla. Taxonomy (NCBI): domain Eukaryota; kingdom Metazoa; phylum Chordata; class Aves; order Charadriiformes; family Laridae; genus Rissa; species Rissa tridactyla. The sequence continues at coordinate 16,987,262 of NC_071468.1, read as the reverse complement.
AAACAGTGAAGGAAAAGAAAAAACGGGGTAGTCTGAAACTGTGCTGCAAGATTTAACATTTTATGGAAAACTACATTTCCTGAACTGTAAATTCTGTTATACAAAAAGGTGCATAACATAATTTATGCATCTCACTGATGAATCCATTTATTAATTTATTCCCACTCTGGATTTTCCTTGCATTATGCCACCTGCCTGTTTGTCTCTTTTTATCTGCAACAAAAACCTTCAAAGGAAGGAAGGTCTTTTTTATTGAGTATGGTAAAGAAGAAAGCAAATTATTAGCTCTGAAGTGGCTGTTTGTGTACTGTAGTTTAAAAAAACCTTCTAACTAAGATTGCAACCATCTGCCTCTGCATTTATTGGAATGAAATGACAACCCCATGGAAGAGTATTTGTGACCTCCAGCACAATTTGCTTAAAATTCACTAAGTGGAAATCCTTATGGAACCAAATCCCTGATGGCCTTCTAATGGAAAAAAGTTGGGTTTGAGCCAGTAATTAAAGAGAGGTAAACCCTGCTAATTATTATTATGATTTGAGCACACTGCTTGTTTAAAGCACAAGTACAAAATTCTATGCAGAATACTGCACTTGAACTAAAATCATCTTATGCGTGTTGCCGTCATACAAAGTGATTTCTGGGAAATGAAAAAGCGTGTCAGTCGAAACCACCACGATATTCCCCTTGCAAAGGGCTAGCCATTTTTAGCAACTATCTGCTATATAGGAAGTACAAAAATATTATAGTACCATCAAATCTCTTAAATGACACAATCTCACTGTGCCTAATGTTTTTGGTGATGTTCTCAAAGTCCTTTGATTATACTAAAACCTTAACTTGTAACTACTGTGACTACTAGGGTGAGTGCAAATTTCCACCCTAGAGGCTCAAACACCAAGTGGGAAATGTACATACCTTGCAACTTAAAATGATAATCTTGTCATTTTTTAAGACAATTTCATGGTTTTGGGACAAGATCTGATTCTTGAAAGTAAAAGAGATTATGAATATAGGATAGAGTCCTGAATTCCGAAGTCCTGGCATTCAAATTTCATTCACAGTTTGTTTCACTCAGGAATTTAGGGTCTGCTGCAAGAAAAGCAAATTGCAGTGTGTATCAAAATTCTGTTAAGAGATTTTAACTGCATCTATGGTGAATAATTCCTAGTACTAGAAAATATTTGTGTTTTCTACCCTCTTTTTTTGACCTAGCATGCGCTGTTAAAAGGGGACGTTATAAAGAATAAACTGTATAATGTTTGTCTTTGTGACTAAAATGTAGTAGGTTATTAAAAACGACACAGCTAAACATACAGCAGGTCACTCAAGATCCTGTTGACTTTTTACGTTTCGCTTTGCTGGAACCATGAAAACACAACCCCAAGTTTCCCTTTTATTATTTGTTATTATTACAATGGCTCTTGTTGACATCATAATATAAGATGTTTAGCACAAAGAGTTTTAAATTACATTTATCTTTCAGACGTTTACATTTCCACTCCTGTTATTTGCCCAAATGTTATGGCTGGTTTTTAAAGTTTGGGCAAAATCACAGCATCACCAAAAGCAGTGACAAGTAGAAAGTACTTTGGAAATCGAATTTAATACATGTGTATCAACTTACCACAAGAGAAAGCTCAAAGTGTTTAGAGTGTAAAAATTAGAAAAAGTTGTTCGTTTTAAATTTAGAAATGTAGTTTTATTTTTATTATTAGAAAATAAGAAAATGGTGAAATATTTCTAGCCACCTTTGCTTTTACATTTATGTGCTTTTCCACGTTCTTGTAAGTTGAAGAAGTCTCTAACAATCTCTTAACATTTGTAAACTCCCTCAAGTTTTTCTGCGTAAGTCACTACCTTTTCCCTCAAATCTCAGCCCTCCATGAGCAGGAGGAGGATGCTGGCAGTAAGGAATGCCTCTGACTGCTCTCGTGAGGACAGCAAAGATTTTTAATTTAACAGAATCCCTCCATGTAGCATTTTATATAACCTTTCACCATTGTACATTAGCACCTAAATCCTTTTGGGAAGAATATTCTTCCCACAAAATGATGACCATCCCGTTCGGTTACGTGCCTGTGCATGGACATGGAGATGAAGTGCCATTCCTCTTTCCACACCCCTGTCAAAAATGCACTGGAGTCCACATAAATAAAGAACGGGTTACATACCTTATTTTTGTCCCTGCTGATGGCCGAGAGTATTTGCTTCCTTTTTAAAAGAGAACTGGTTTTGTGCAGCATTCAGTAGCGTGCTTACTCTCTTCCGCAGCCTCCCCTCCTTCTGCCACATAGCCCTAGGTCAAATATGAACCAGCACACACCAATGGAAGTGAAGAGACACATACCGTATGTGCTTATGAAAATGAGCGGCAGGCCTAAATGCGTCTTAGTTGTCAGCCATAGGTTTTGGGGAGCCAAGCAGCAGAGGTGCTGGCTACCTGAGTGGACTCTAGAGAACACCAGTCTGATATAATCATCAATAAGATTTAAAGAGTTTAAAAATCTTTTCAATAACCTATTGCAGTGACCATGACATCCTCCTAGATGACAACTCAGTCAGCCAGAGGAACTGTGTGCCCATCACAAGCACCAATTGCTCGAAATAACTCCACAAAGATGAAGTCCTGTGACGAAGAGTACGTGTCATTTAGGTGTCTGGGATGTGGTCAGTGGATAAAGAAGTAAAGACAGAGGTAAAGCTGGTAAATTTTTCATTATCTGCACCAAAAGAAAAGATCTAAATTTTCTGCTTATGCTAACTTTCACAAAAACATCCAGGCCATTTTCTGTAGGTCACTGAATCACAGATGAGTAGGGTGTATATATAATAAAGGTAGCAGTATTTTTTGATGAGTGTGTGAGAATCTCATCTCTAATTACCACAAGCCTGCTTTAGGATTAAGGGATAAACATTAATCCTACTGCCAGATTGGAAGGTTTTTTTCCCTTTAGCTCTGTAGCTAAGGGTCTTGCTGTTTGGACAGCAAGATGTGAGAGCTCACTTGGAGCCTGCACGAGTGCTGCTGTTACCGTGATGTCTTTCTGTGAAACACCACTAGTTGTCACAGGTAGCACAAACACTCTGCAGAGAAAGGGAAGAAAGAGGATTAAACAACTTCAGGGTGTATTTCTTGTCTGTAAAATCAATCCCCTCTATACCCAAAAACATTAGGTACCGAAGAGACAAAGACCATCTTAATTGTCCCTTATTATTATTTTTTTCTATAGTGAGATGGATTTGTGTATAAAATTACACTGATTTAACTTAAAATTTAATATGTACACTGCTTTCATCATCAGTGTACAATTTTTCTTGTGAATGTTTTGAAAAGATATTTAAGCCAACTTCTATATGTATATGTCCAGAGTCCAGCTAACTGAACAGAGGCTGTTTTATATTCATCTAACCTAAACTACACTGAGTTTGCAGCAGTGTTTATGAATAAGTTTCTCGACAGACTGGTGCCACGCTTCTGCTTTCTGTCAAATTCTAAGATTTCAAATAGTTATCCGGTTTCAAATCTAATCAGCAATAGATGTTTCTGTGTAGAAAATCATATAATTTCAAATGTTTTGCTTCTGATTGTTAGCTACTAATATAAGTACATTCTTGCCAACTTCTGTCCCTCTCTTATGTTCACCAGAGTATCTGTTTTGCCTGGTAGGGATGGACACGTTTACAGTTGTGATATAATGAATTGGGGGTCCTGCCCATACACAGCTTCTAAATTCTGCTTGAAGTAGTTGTGCTCTTAGTATGAAACTATTCTGGCGTACTGCGCCTCTACATGGCATCCAGTGTTACTGACGAAGGTTGCAGGATGCCTTTCCCAGAGCAGAAACAATAGTCAGTTGTTAAATCCTTTTGGGACAAGGGATTAACCAATTCCTAGAAGAGTTAGTTAACCTCAGAGCTTTCTGCCAGAAGCTGGCGAAGTGCAGCACTCACAAACAGTATCAATAAAGAAATCAGCTGCGGGTACAAAGCACGTGGGCATGAAAGAGACACTGGGAAAAGGGAAACAACGAACAGGAAGAGGTTGGAACCTTTGGGTAAATGAGGACATTTTTGCTTAGTTTTAGGTTAAGCCTGACTCAGTATAGATAATGTCAGCTAGGAGGACTCTAAGATTTCAAAGCACTCTTGATTCACCCCACAAGTTCTGGAACAAGAATCCCGACAAAGTCAAAGAAATCCTTTCTTTCTTGTCTCCTCCTTCCTCTTTCAAACCCAGTTTGCTTTTGAGAACAAATGTTAGGAAAATGTTCATGACCTGATAGTATTAAAGTTTAAATGCCTGATCTTTGTACATCTGTAACTGACCTTTGCCCATGGTGCATATCAGGTGCTTGTAACGGCTCCAAGAAAGGGGTTATGGCAGATACAACAGTCTATTACCACTTCGCCACGCTGACGGGACAAAGCTGAGCTGTAAAATACAATGAAACACACATACAGCTTGTTGGCAGTTAGGGTTGAAATGGTCTCTCACCCGTTTAGCAGCGTGGGATGGCTGAGCCAACCCAGAAGTGCTGCAGGAGCCTATGCGAGACTCTGCTCCTGACCCAAGACTTGAGATGTCAGTGAATGATCCCACTTTCCATCACCATCTTCTTTTCTTCATTCCCTTTTCACTGTACTTTGGCTTAGGCACGGACCAAGTGCACCAGCATATAAAGGGGGTTTAAATCCTACATTAGCAAGACCTACTGCATCTGTCCTCTTTCCACATTGCTATTTAGTCTGGAAGGTAAGGTAAGACTTAAGCTATCTGCCTGGGGAATCCTGGATGTTAGCTACCCTGTCCGAAAAGTAACTTCACATCAAAGTCCCACAACGAAGACTAGAAAACATGCACAAACCTATCGCAGCCCCCACACAATGATGTGCCCCATCCCTGATACATGGCTAATGCAGCTCCTACCTTATCTGGATTGTACTGACTCTTCTGTGGAAGCACTCGAACAGAATGAAGCAGACTTGCAAAAATACCCCAAACCAAACCAACCAACTCCAAAAAAGGAGAATAACAAGCAAACCCGACTGCAAATGATGGAAACTTGTCTCTGTTATTTATATTTCACAGGGCTGAGACTTCCTCTAAAGTATCTAGAACAGTTGAGCTGGTTACCTATGACTTTTCTGAGAATGGGTCAAACTTATTAAGGCTAGAGGCTGTAACTTTAGAAACCAGTACCTCAAAGTGGAAAGACATACTAAGAAAAAAACTGAGGCATTAGCTACAGTTCTCCAGTTCCGCAAAAAAAGGGGAATACTGATTCGATGCAACATTATGCCAGGGCATATAAGGACAAAGGGACGTAGAGGACAGTAACATTAGTTGCTAATTTTTTACTCAGCACGGGCTCTAAAGATGAAGTCTGGTTATGGATTTTAGCTAAACTAGCGCTTTGGATTAAACAAGCAAAATCAAGCAAGCAGTGTTCATTCCGAAATAATTCAAGGAATTTTTCTTCCAACCCCTGCTCAGTAAAAAAATCCTCACAGCTCTTGCATTCTTATTTGCACAGCCAAGCTCTTGCAGGAGAGATAAAAGGTACTGTTACCTAACATACTTAAGTGCTTATAACCTTGCGGTTAAAGCCATTTCCTTGAGTGAGAACCAGACTGAAGAAGGCTAAGTACTCAGGTCTTCCACTTCCTTTAACGGTCCAACTGGGTCATAATATCAGAGACCTTTCCTTGGCTATAGTTTGAAAGAAAATGTCCATGGCTAGTATGCCCAGCGCTAGACCCAAAGCTGCAGCTCTGCTGGAAGTGCTCCATGCAGGCTTCCCCAAGGAGGTCTGCTTGGCGCCGTGTTCTTCATGTTGATCTCCACAACATCTGCAATCACTGTGGAAGGCGCCTCACCCTGGGGTGCTCCTGTGCAATGGTTTACATGTACTGGGAGCAGCAGCAGAAATGGTGGTGCTGTGGGGGTTTGTGACTGAAGGAAGGGCCTTTGCGGTCAGATTTTGGGGACCTGGCTGCCTAAAATCTACTGAAGTTCACCTGAATAGACAAACGTGTCTCAATCTCATTCTTCAATTCTTGGGTCCCTTCCTGCCATCCAAATGAAAGAGTCTCCCTGTTCAGTTTTCCCTATATATTCACATGTCAGAATTCTGTAGGGAATTGAGAGTCATTCCTACTTCTTGGATAAAGTGCAGAACAAGTAAAATATCCTCATCTAATACCCTAATATCGTTAGTCTTTGCTTCACTCATGGCAATAATTATAGGCATCTTTCCCACGGGCTAGTGATACATGCTGTGAAGGACTATTTGTATTTGGCGCTTGGTAAAATTTCTCAGAAAAAAACCCCAAAGACCTTCAAAGAGCACTCTTTTTCTTTTAATCTAACAGAAAGCCTTCTGACAAGGAGTTTGTTTGTAATATTTATTGAGGCCATAAAAAAGATCTTGAAAGATATATCACAAACAGTAAGCCTTTGTTCCTAGACTGGCCAGATAAAGGCCAACTGCTATTGTGAAAATTTGTATTGCTGCTGTTATCTGATTAGATCAAATCTACTTACTGAAACAAAAATAAAGCTCCAAGCTTTTGCCCAGGGTCTAAGCCATCATAATATATGCATTTGTGCTCATAAAAAGCTGTGCAGTGTAAACACACTTTTCTTCGTGGGGCCCCTCCAGCCAATTACAATCTAAAAAAGAATTTCATTCATCAGATGATTAATGAATGTGCCCCTTCCCACCCCCTCACCCCCTCCCTTAAGTTGCTAGGATGTTTAACTCCAATACAGCATTTTCCAACTTAAAATCAGGAAGCATGTAATAAGGCAAGTGAGTACTGTGACAATTCCTATCATTGATGGGGAAAACCTAAGACAATAAGGCGTTTAATGACCTGACAGAGTAGAAGGACCATAAAAAATAGACACTGGTTTGAGTAATCAGAAGTTACCTATGGGATGTAACGATCCAGTTCCTGTTTATCATCTACATTTATTTGCTTGTATTTATTTGTTTGGTTTTCTGTCCCCTCATATTATATGATGAGATGCGGCCACACAAAGACAATGTGATTCCTCTATATTATAACAGTTCTTTAAAAGAAAGCAGTTTCCAGAAGGATAGGAAAATAAACTTGAAAGTACAGACTAAAACATGCTCTGGGCTATTTCTCTGGGGCACAGGAGTAAAACTAGAGAGGCACAGGGAGGGTGCTGTAGCCCCAGACTCGAGCCCCTGGCCCCAGCTCAGTTGTTTTTAGCTGCTAGCACTGTTTTTAGTGCCTCCCTCCTGAGCAAAGCCAGCCCGCCCACCTTTTTACCTGCCTGAGCAGCCACCTGGTCTGGTTCCAGTGAGGGGCCCCAGCGCTGGGCACTGGACCATCTGCCAGCCCTGGGCAGCCCAGGCTTCTCTGCCCCTGTGTCTGACAGGGGATAATAAAGGCAGAGCGAGCCTCAGGCTTGAGAAGAGGACCAACAAGGTTTCTTACGCTTTTCCAGGTCCTAAGGAAATGAACTTCTTGAGGCTTCAGTGAGGACAGTTGAAGATTCCTGGGTTTTTTCCCCAACTTGGTGCTACAGTTGTTTCCAGCAGAGACGCTCGTTCAAAGCTGCACAAACCACCCGCTGGCAGTCACAGTCACCACTCAGGTATTTTTGCCTCACACCCTGAATCCATGTTGACTTTCTTTTTCTTTGAAACCTGTCACGTGGTAACTGCCTGGTCTAGCCTAGAAGCCACTCCAGGGAAGCAGTGTTTCCCTCCTGTTAGTTTCCCCTCCCTCTTAGCTATCATTTTGGACTGTGTTTTTCACAAAGTGGATTTAGTCCAGGGACAAAAGGTCCTTTTTTGTGCTCGCAGGATAGTTAGAAGCAGCCAGGATTAAAACTCTCACCTGGAAAAGATTAAAGTGATAATAGGAAAAGGACTCTCAAGAATGACAGCCGAGGTAAGCAGGAATAAATGGAGAAGCATCATTCAGACTGTAACTCCTCAGGTCACAAGCAGAGCTCTGTACAGCCTTTCCTGCTAAGATAACCTTGTTATAAAGCTCATCAGCACTGTCATGCCTGTGAAATAGTGGTCAAGCATAAAACAGCGGTAATGGTTCGGTAGCTGAAGTCAGCAAAGACGACTAAATGGCTAGCCGGAACAGAAATGGCATGATTGCCACACCTGCACGCCTGGGACCAAATCTAAGCACATTATTTATTAAGGAACTATTAAAAGAGTATGGAGACAGATGCCTAAATACGTAGAGCCAAACAGAACAACTGATAACAAAGAGATGTTTGCTTTTGCAAGTATGTTTTTTGCACATGTGTTTTAAGAAAAGCAATCAAAAGATAACAAGCTGCAAATGCCCAGTGACAGGAGGACCATAAATGCAGTAGGAAAGAGAGACAGCCAGCCAACCTGCCCCGCATTTAAGTGAAGTTAGAAACCTGCTCCACTCTTTCCTGGAATGGAGGCATTGGAAGGATACCTTCTGAATTTCTTTGAAATAGGCTATAGACCAGAATACATTTGAGTTAGCTCTTGTCAGTGGAGGAGAAAAATGTGAAAATTATACTCACAAGTAGAGCTGACATAACTTTGTACTGTAGAACCTGTTGTGCAAAGGAGACCTAATAAGTGAAGAAAGTAGAAAAGTAGCTAGTAGCCTTTCTGAAACAGTTCCCGCATGAGGCTGTTGGCAAGTTAGCTATTTCATTGACTCACGGTATGGTAGTAGAGTCCTAGGGCTCACCTGCATATATATCCCAGGTCTTACCTACTGATTATCCATGTACAAGATTGTCCCAACCAAGAAGACTAGCTGTCACACAGGCTAACCTGCATGAAAGGCATTTAGAGCGGAAGCAGGAGAATGAATTATACACTCCTTGCAGTGCATGTAGAAAGGTACGCACCTGATTTCTGAATCCATAGATAAGACCTGCAGTCTGACACCTAGGGACTGCCAAAACTGAAATCCCCATGCAGGGTGTATTTTAAATTCTGTCCCTACCCAGCTCTTTCTGCAGAGAAAGCTAGCAATGTCTACATTTAGCACATTGTACATTTATCATGTAAAACAGCTACACTCAAATCTGTTTTCTGCACAATGCAATACCAAACCCTTTCATCTCACAAATACCCATGAACTGTGGAAACATTGGTTCTTTTGCAGTGGAGGCACTCCCCTCCTCTGCTGTTACAGTTCTTCCGAATGAATAACGTTCGAGATTCACTAAATCAAAGATGTTTCAGCTGAATGAGGGGTTGGGGGGCGCTCTGCATGGGGACCAAGGGAGGGGAGGGAAGAAGGTCTGGTCTGGGCAGTTTCCACATTCTGACTATGCACATGTTCAACCCAGAAACGATCCTTAGAGAGCAGCTTCGAGGCCCTTCTTGCCTCCTCCCTCTAGTTCCTGCCTCTTACTGTCTCAATCAACTTCTAGAAGTTCTTGCACAACAACACAGCTTCAGAGGAAGCTGAAGAGTGCCAAAACCAGCCTGTTGCTAATTAGGAGGAAGACACAGGTCTCATTTGCCTTCAGGCAGTTGAATGACTTCTCCCACGACCTGGGTGAACGCTCCTAAGGAGCTACAAGCCACTGAATTAAAGGTGTATGGTAACAATTCACCGCTTCATTTTTTTTTTAAGAAAAAGCAGTTTTTGGCTGGGTCCGAGCTAGAAGCATGCCTACACCAGAAGCCCTGTGCGATGCAGCCAGATGAGGTGCTGACTAACCATCCCTGTCGGACTGAGGCGTTGCTGGGTACCTGCAGAAACAACGTGCTTCGCGCTCGGATGCTGAAGCGAGGGGCGGGGAGCTCTGCTGGCACCCCACAAGCCGGACCCTTCCACGGTCAGGTGCAGGTGAGGTGGTGCCCCATGGAGCCCTACCTCGGGTGCCTTCCTTCCTTTCAGGAACTTTGTACGCTACGTATCTCTTTTTTTTTTTTTTTTTTTTTTTTTTCCCCTTAAAATGAGCGTCACAACTCCTGTCTGCCCTGCAGGGCAAAGGAATGCCGAATAACAACGCAGCTTTGAAAAACACCAAGCGCAACCCCGGTGCCAAAAAAGTTCTCCTAAGGGTGGATAACACATCTTCTTCCTTAGCGGCTGAAGGAGGGACGCCGGAGGGCGGAAAGAGAAGGAGAAGCCTCACACTTGCTGCCACTCCGCCCCCGACCCCCGCCCGCAGCCCAGCCCGCTGTCCCGCCGGCGCCCCTCGGGCACAGGCCGCAGCGGAGTTCCTCCCCGCGGCCCTGCACCGCCTCACGCCGCCCCGCCGCGCGCGCGCTCACCTCCGCCCCCCAGGGCGGAGCGGCCGTTAACGGCAACGCGGAGGGCGGCGGCCCCGGCCCAACGGTCGCGGGGGAGGTGTGCTCCCCCTTGAAGTGCTGTGTCCGACTTGGGAGTCCCCAGCGGAAGGACATGGACCTGTTGGAGCAGGTCCAGAGGAGGCCACGAAAATGATCAGAGGGCTGGATGTCCTCTGCTGTGAGGACAGGCTGAGAGTTGGGGTTGTTCGGCCTGGAGAAGAGAAGGCTCCGGGGACACCTTATAGCGGCCTTCCAGTATCTAAAGGGGGCCTACAGGAGAGATGGGGAGGGACCCTTGATCAGGGAGTGGAGCGATAGGATGAGGGGTAACGGTTTTAAACTGAAAAAGGGGAAATTTAGGTTCGATATTAGGAAGAAATTCTTTACTGTGAGGGTGGTGAGACACTGGCCCAGGTTGCCCAGAGAAGCTGTGGCTGCCCCATCCCTGGAGGTGTTCCAGGCCAGGCTGGATGGGGCTTTGAGCAGCCTGGTCTGGTGGGAGGTGTCCCTGCCCAGGGCAGGGGGGTGGGAACGAGATGATCTTTAAGGTCCCTTCCAACCCCAACCATTCTATGATTCTATGAAGGTCCCCAACAGGGTGGGAATCCGCCCCTCAGAGCAGCCCCTCGATGATGCGGAGGGTGTCAGGCAAGGGGAAGTCAGGCCAAGGGGAGCTGGCTTTTAGGGGCTTTGCTCAATGTAAGTGTTTTAATCTGTAGAAGATGATCATGCTAACTCGCCTCAGTCTCGGCAATGTAAAAATTCATGTTTGCTGGCAGATTGAGTTATTTCTTCTGCTCTTTTGCAGGTGGGAAGAGCCGGCTCATCTCTGTCTCTTACCTGCGGTATGGCTGACCCACTGATGTGCACTTAATCTCACCCAAGCTAACTGTAGGTGGCTGCTCATGTTCTTATCCTACTTCTAATCGTCATTATATTCCATTTTTTACATTGCCTTCTACTAAGTAGGATACTTAGGCTTGCTAAAGAAGTTAAGACTGAATGATAGATCTGTAGCTGAAGTGATTTATTTGCCTGTTAACTGTAATTCTTAAAGAGGAATCCTGGAATGGAAAAGAAGAGAGGCAGAAGAGAGGACAGGGTAATTTTTATTTTAAAAAATTATAGTGATGTAAATTTTCATTTTGCATTTAAATACGATTTCTGGAAATTGATGCTGTTTGAAAAAGTGGCCACTTCTGAGCTAACTGTTGAGCACGCTGCTGCCTGGCCATATCCGCAGTAGCAAGCAGGGGATTTAGTAACATTGCATGGGAGACATAGGTGCCTGAAGCACTGGATCTACAATATACATCATGTTAACCAAAGCATGACCTAATCTGGACAGTTGGAAATGCAGAACTGAGAGTCGTGTCTTCAGATTCACCTCTCAAATAAAATCAGGCTCCACTTGGGAGCCCACTTGGGGTTGCACAACCCTCAACCACTTTTTTTGGAATTAAATGCCTAAGGTAGCCCTTCCTTACAACTCCCAGCAAGTTGTAGACCCTTCTCCTATCCCTCCACTCAATGGTCAGATAGCTCCTTCCGGAGCCTTTCTCTTCCTAGTAGGATCTGAACTGTGCTTATGACTCTGATGTCCGCTGACATCCCACCAGACCTTGAGGATATCTTGATAGGAAAGTCACACTCTTTCCTGCTTAAGCTTCTGCTTTGTATGGAATCAGTTGAGCCAGAGATGTCCCCAAAGTGCCCATCTTCATGCTAATCTGGGTTATGTACCTTTAATCACTGAAATTTATGTCACTCCTGTATTAAGTGCTTATAAGTGATTGCATATATATGTGTTTTAATGGTATTAATGCATCTTTCTGGTTGCCTGTGAATAAAAACTTCAGAAGTGGCTGAAGCAGCAGGTAAGCAGCGACGCTATCCTTTCATGGCTGTAGTCATTGAGCATCTTTTTGTTTAATATGTACATTTGAGCATGGAAGCAAGGTATTCGCTGCTGCTTGTTGTACAGTCAACTGCTGCTAACAAGTGGTGACAAAGACAGAAGTGTTTTTTGCAAAAGCTTTTGCCAAGTTATGGTTGAAAATCCAACCTGGAACTTTTTTTAGTTTGGTGCATTGACTTTATCACTGAACAATGCTCACACACTATTATTATAATTGCAGACTTACTTCTGGATTAAATCTTTTTGATTCAGGTATTAAAAACCTCCAAGTTTAAAATGCATAAATCACAGGACTCTAAAAGATGCCAATATATTCAGCTATTGCGTTTATGTAACTCAGAGAGAAAAGAAATAGCTAAGTTGTCTGTTAATGCAGCCGTATTTTCTGTAGCACTGTGCTGACATCTTTCAGTGCCTTCCTGCACAGAGGAAGTAATGTAATTCCAAATGATGCAGATGAGCATGTTGTATTTTGATGACAAAAGGCACACCTACACAACCATCTCATGTTGTTCTGTCACTTGCAAGAAATGATGCAAACTAAAACAAAAAGTCTTTCTGCCAAGGTGTCTGTGTTAAGCAGAGATGTGTTTCTTGCTCCTCCGTTGTCCTCTGCATGCAGGTCACATACGCATAGCGATTTAGACACATAGCAGGCACCATAAAGGATTAGGAAAGAGGGAAAAAGGAAAGATGTCCTCTCTACTGTACACATGAAAACAACAAAAATTACAGAATTTTACTGTGTCCTAGATGTATGCAGCTGCTTGAAATTAAGCACCGAGAGACCGAATTTCAAACATATTACTAATTTCAAGAAAACACCACATACGAAGGTTCATTTATAAAAGGTCAGTAAATGCTTTAACAGATTTTGTAACAAATAGTCATTTGTCTCATATTTTGATAACGACTGCAACAGGTTAATAGGCTGTTTATTGCCATGGTTTATCACCAGCTATGATGTCTTCTACTGATGTGCTTGTAGTATTTCCAGTGTATCCCACTCTGTTTTAAACATGCTAATAATTAATAATGTGCAATCTTTGTAAGTCCCCTTAAAATGCAACTAGGATATAACCTTTATTGAAAAAAGACGCAAACAGGTGCTCTCTCTTGTATTTAATGGAGCGGATTTAATACTGAAAAAAATGTGCTTCCAGCCAAAGAACAGGCCCTTGTGTGTGTTGGTTGTGCAAACGACGTTTGACAGTTGTAATGAACTCATACTATGAAACTCTAATATCCACTGAAGGTTATCTATGGCGAATTACTAATGCCTTCTAAATTAAGGTCTATAATTGCACTCTAGTGATGAATGTATTAAATTACTGATTTCTTACATGTAAGACACTTAGCAAATGTGTATCTTATTGTACCTCTGGGCTCACCTATAATGTACAATAGGCAGGTGAAACACATGATCATTTCCCACAGGCTTCTTCTAAAGCAGGCTTCTACCCATGCAAGATCAACTCTGTAATAAGGTCATTATTTCTGGAGACATGCATTTTCATATCTTGCATAGGTAATAACATTTAGTTCCTTTACCTTATGAGTCTCAGTTAGAATTATCATATTAAATACCAAGAATTATTTGATTTTTTCCCACCTGGATTTCACAACAAACATAGGAAAATCTGTGATCTTCTTAATAAACCTCCAGCTTTAAAAAAAAAAAAGAAAAAAGCCAGTGTGGTTTGTGTTGAGTGTTTGGAGAAATATTAAAGCGTTTTAGAAAGCTTTTATCAAAGCAGTGAACTCAACAGTTTGTCCACAGAATGGACAGAATAATAAAAGGTAAATTTCTACTTGTACAAAGATAATTATTCTCCATTTATGTGTATAGAAAAATACAAAATGAGCCTCTGCAACTGAATTTTTTCCTGGTTTAGGTAGCATCGGATTTGATCTGAATGTGCTTCTGTGAGCTTCATTCTTGGTGACACTGAAGACTTCGGAGAGGCAAGTTTTTGCATTTATATTCCTTTATAGCCTTGGCTACCGCTGGGTTCAATTACAAATATGACTGTGTTAATTTAAGCAAAAAAGAGAAAAGCAAGATCAGTAAAGTCTAACTGAGCAAAGTTTGATCAATTGATGAAAGTGCTTTGTTAGTTCTCAGCATAAGAATAATTCAACATATTACATTTTAGCTTGAAAATGCGTATATTTTCATTTTAACACATATTGAAAGCAAAGTTTTGTCTGCTGAAATTAGCGTGGTCAGATCTTGGCAAACCAACTCAGAGCTGTGCTTACCCTGCTTTGGATTCTTAAAAATAAGATAAAAAAATATGCAAAAGGGTAGTGTCTGAGGAACTGACTCAGCCTGCTCTGCTTCTCTCCAAGGTCTGCAGTAGAAAAATGTACTCCCGCACTTAAAATACATATATATGTGAAATATAGCCTGGGATTGTCTGACCTCTGCAGCTGTACAGGGCAAATCCCTGTTTCAGGCCCTGCTGCCAGGCCAGCCGGACGCAGCAGCAGCTTTCCCCTGCGGACGCTCAGACTAGAAGGAGACTTTTGTTCAGGCGGTGCCCGCTGGCCAGGCAGCTGTTCCCCGTGTTCCGCAAAGAAAAGCTGAGCAGAGCTGAAAACTGGTTTTACACTAACCTAAATACCTTTCAAACGTTGGGACTGTAGTAAATGGGCTTGTGGCAGCTTTCATGTTATTGAATTGTCTGGCATTTGTATGGGAGTGTACATACACACGCACACGTGCAAGCTCAGGTCTCTGCCCACAGAACCCCCCACGCCCCCCCGGAATAACACAGCGCGCACAGTATCACGTAAGACAGGTGAGAGGGAGCCCTAAGAAGTAATACCCGCAGTGTTAACAAAAAGGGAAGATGAAGGTAAAAAATCCATCGGTAACACCAAAAGAAATGTCCCGTGAAATTGAAAATTGCGCATGCTGACAATATGCCAAGATTCTGCATTCAATTGGGATTTAAAAGTCAGCACCTCCACGACAGCTTCGTGACTCCTCTTGCTCTCGAGACACCTGCCTGTTAACAACAGCGTATTCAGCTGGAATGGCTGGATTGCTCCATTCTGACCGCTTCTCCAAATGCGAAAATGACAGATGAATTGCAACATGTCATGTCGTGCCATGCAGAAACACAAAGGCTGAAGAGAGCATAAAAACAGCACATTACTTCTTGCACTCCCAGGAACGTTATTCTTTTAAGGATCTCCAAAGTGGTTTATTAGCAAAGAACATAATATCCTAGAGAAGAAGTCCTTTACATTTGTTTCACATGAAAAGATACCTGCAGGCATCAGAGTAATAATCTGAAGTCTTGATACTAGATCACGTTTTTCCCAAGAATCAGGAGGAAGTAATCTTCTACCAAGATTCAAGAGGGAGGACTGCTGGGTGGCCAGGCGAGCTCCCAGGCTGGCTGGTAGCCCCTCTGGCACTACATCCAGGCGGGAGAGGCGCCGGAGCGGGACCTGCCAGCCATGGAGCTGTGCCGGAGGCCGTGCTTCCCGACGGTGCCCTGCCACTGCAGCCTCCTCTGGAGAGGTGACCTGCCACTTGGCCACTGTGGTTTCACCTGCCAGGATAGAAAAATATGGCAGTTGTGCTGCACCTCACTCAGTGCCCAGTTTAGCCACGCTCCAACCAGTACCGCTTGCCCTCCTGCTTTTACGCTGAGAGCAGCCAGCCAGGAGTAACTGGAGAAAGCGGGAGGTGGCTCAGCAGGTGTCACATCACTTCTGGCTTCATCCATGCCTGAGAGTCTAACCTTTCCAACATAAAATGGTTTTCACTTTTGTATGGCCTCTTCCTGTATTTTTCCTACCTGTTTTGACTTGACGGCAGCTTCTGCTCATTTTGTGCTATCAGCACAAGCCCTAAAACACTAGTGCTCTTATCTACACCTGTTCCTGCCATGGAAAGTGCTGCCTAAGGAAAAGAGAGATGCTGCAGAGGGTAAGCTGCTGTGACTCACTGCCTGTGAAGCAACCGTCACCTCACAAATCATGTTTGCCTGAAAATAGCGTGCTTGCTGTTTTCAGTAACCCCACAGGTCACTGATATTTTTCATTTACTTTTGACATTTGAGAGAATTTCATATCTAGTCACCTTTGTTACAGGTTTTCCTGGCTGGTGTGCCAGTATTTGCATTGATGGAGCTGTGTGGGTCAAGACCTAGTAATAGCATAAACTTGTGTCTTTTTTGCACTAGTGTATATGGTGCAAATCCAGAAACAGCCTTCAGCAGTGAACAGCTGGTATTTGTGAGAGCAGAATTAATTCTCTATGACTGTGCCACGGAGTAAAGCCACTGCTCAAGTAGAGCATTTCCCAGTTACCACAAATGTGTGCTTTTGGTTTTTTTTTTTGCATTTCCTACCTTCTTAGAATTGTATAGGAACAGTTGTGCTTGGTATCTGCACATGTGAGTCCATCTACATTTGGTATTTAAAATCTATCGTAATCTGCTTGGCATCAGTTTCCCTGTAAGCTTTCAGTATATACTTACTGCTGTCCACAGTCGTTCTTCATTTCTTTCTCTGTGGTCCCACTAATTACAGCCTTGGCTCATTTTCCTTTTAAGGTCCAAACTCTCTTCACTCTGTAAAAGAGAAAAATATTAATCAGATGTCAAAGGTCTTCCAACGATTGTACTTGTGTTGCAGCCTGTGATGATTACACAGGACTCTCTGCCCAGCAGCCTGGGGGGGTATGCCTTTCTCACTCAGTAAACAAATCTTTTCCACAGAGCTTAAATACGTAATTGCATGGCAGAGGCTGTTTGTTTCCGCAAAAGCACTTACGAACCCATCTTGCATTAAGCTTTGAGATTTCAGTGCAATCATGGGCTAATATTTTTCTAGTTTACATACTGTTTTTTTCCTTCCAGAGTCCTAATTCTAAACATGAGGTTTGGCTGCCCTGTTGTGAACGTCCTATTCTTCAAGTGCATAACTAATCTGAACAGAAATATGAATCCACAGGGACAACACAACAACCAGGCTACTCCTAAGCTTGATTTTTTTGTTTAAGGCTTTTTAATTTGTTTAGTTTTCAATGGCACTCCCTTTGGAGCCGATGTGAGCTGAAAACAACTCACTACCTAATACAGCTGGATTTGAAGAACATGCTGATAAAATGATCTGATAGTGTTGTATGCTGCTGATGCAAAAAAACTAAGAGGGCAAACCAAGGAAAAGAAATGATAAAGCACTGCTGCAGGGGGAGGCCCATTCTGCCATGGACTGTCACTATACCGGATTCAGCAGGGGCTGCAGTGCCCAGCGTCCCTGAGCGAGCAGGAGCAGCAATGTGGGTGGCAGAAGATGGCACAGGGGGCACAGCGCTGCTCTCTCCCCACTGCATGCAAAGGCATCAGCCTCCCGGTTCTCATGTCCCCCACAGATATGTCTACAGGGTGTGCGGATGTTGTCTGCTGCAAACCTGGATGCTCTCAGAGACCCACGTCCCACTGTCATTTCTTGCCACTTATTTGGGAGGAAAGTCCGCATTCTACTTAACTGTGTGCTTACTGTCTTGGACCACAGAAGTAAAGTGCATGGGATTCAGTCTTCTTTTGGGCTAGTTAAATTATCATTTAATTTCTTGAGAAAGGATACCCAATACCTTTCCTTCTGAAGAAAACCAAAATCTAAATTTATCTTGGGTGTTTGGGTTGTTGGTTTTTTTTTTAATAAATTATTTATAGTTTTTAAATAATGTAGTGGAAAAAAAAGGCATTTAGAAGATGATACAAAGTAGCAGGTTGTTATTCTTGCCAGTGCTGCAGACAAACCAAGGCAATGCCCCTTGTGCTGGAAACCGATAGGCAGACCTGTAGGGATGAAATCACATTTTAAAACTGAATTTGGAAGGCAGAAAAACCTCTCAAGAAAATCTGTCTGTGTTAATGGATGGCAGTAATTTCCTCCCTTGTTAGATATTCTAGAGCAGGCAGATACTTGATTTACATCTGCTGTCTCCTAGTGATATAAAATATGGTTTGGTGACACAGGCTCAATGAAGAAACTGAAGGTCAGGGAAAAATTAATCACTTTCTCGCTCATAATTTAGTATGAAGATAGTTAGGCATATTTAGGATACTTCAGCATCCAAAGATGAAAACAGCACTGTGCTGGATTTAAAAAGTGTCTAAGAGGGGAAAGGTCTTGCTTTCACTTGCTTGTCAGCGCCTAAAGCAGCCAAAGGCTATGGATGAGCTGTTGCATGGCCCTATGTTGTGAAGGCTTAAATGATTGCACAGTACCACAATGCATCCAGTCAGCCTCAATTCACTGGAAATAGTGTAAAATCAGAGAGCTGGGTGGAGTTTTCAGAGTTCAGTTTTGCTCTAAAGGAGTGTAATGCTAAACCCCACCTTCCCTTGGAGGGGAGCACATGGCCTTTCTTCTGCTTCTGGGAATTAGGAGATGGGGACTCACAACTGCATGGTCAGAAAGAGCTCGTTCCCGAAAGGGGCTCAGCGGTCCCAGTTCCCATCCATTTCACTGGAAGCCAAGAGCAGTGCATATATCCAGAGCCTCCCATCTGCAACAGCTTCTGGATTCAAAACTTCAGGGAACAGGAGACTGCCAGACCAGAGAAAACTGGCATTAAACTACCTTTAATGATGCCTCTTCTTGGCAATTCTTCCCCCGCTTTTTCCACAAAATAGAGAGAACATTATAATCTAAGTCTTGTCAGAGATATGTCTGTCTCCAGTGAGATGTATTTCTGACAGACCAGACCAGCACCGTAAGACTAACTGAAATGCCGGACTCTTTGCAGCTGCTACAATGCCCGTTTTAATGCCAGGCTTCAGTACTTCTGTAGCTGTATCTGTGCTGCACGCTGCTGCAATGTGAATGGATACATAAGCGAACTTGGTAAGTCACTGTGCCACTTCCCCTCCCAAGTGGTTGCCCAAAACCCAATGAAAAACCAGGCAGTGGGTGTACAAGCAGGCAGCTGGTTTTTCCACTTGGACTAACCCTCATTTTTGCTGCAGCGCTTCAGTAAAAGCCAATTATACCAAACTTCAGGAACGTATCAGTGATAGACTGCAGACACTTATAGTCTTCATCAATGAACAGGCTAAGCGAAACTAGATTGTTCTGCTAAACGTTTTAGTAAGTAATTAACCCTGAATTATCAACAACAGGCAGCTATGGTAATGGTTATGAAAGAAATAACAACCAGTTGCACAGTTATTAACACGAGAGCACTGAACGAGGCAGATGAACAGCATGTGCTGCCATGGAATTAATAGAAGGGACAACAGTGGTAAGTATGATCCCCCGCAGGGTGGTACAGTTCCAGGGGGCTGAGAGAGCTGCTGAAAGACACTTGTTTTGGCAAGAGCAGCATGTACTCAGCAGTAGATAGATGGAAGTCAGAAGCGGATGGTAATAAGAAGCGTTAAAAATAAATCTAGCCTAATTAGGTTAAAAAAAAAAAAAGAAAAAGATGTGAACCTGACAGCTTAGCAACTGGCAACTGTTTAGTTCGAGCAGTTATGCTGGAGGCAGGAAATTCATACTGGAGCATCAGGAAGCGGACAGATGAAGTGACCCGCTGTGCACCCTGTGCTCCCCAACTGGACCGTATCAGTGCCCGTTTTCTGAAGCTGTGAGATGACCAGTTTCAGAAAGGAGGGGCTCTTCAAAATGTCTTACCTTGAAACCCCCTAAAATATTAGCTAATTCTTAAAAATCTTGGCTACTGTGCTTATACAGGAGCACTCACGTGCACCTGGGCCAATGAAAGATCATGAGTGTACAGGCTTGGGACAGAGTCAGATAGATACATCATGCATGTAGTAATGTGGGCTCCCCTCAGCGTCCCTCTCCAGCCATTTTCATGGACCATTTGTCAGCGGAGTGAGGAGCTCCGTGTCCCTTCTTGTCCTCTCTGCTGAGACTGTAAATGAGGAAGGCAAATAAGAGCAACCTCTTATGAGGGAGAGGACATGTCCTGCTGGGTATTGCACTGCAATTAAGCAACTTGTTTCGCTTCTCAGCATGAGAAAGGCGGCAGGATGAAACTGAAACAACAGTTGTTAGTTACAAAAAAAAAAAAAAAAGGAAGGAGAAAGACAGTAGAAGGATAAACAGCAGGGAGACAGACGGCAAACACAGTAAAATGGAAAAAGTGGATCAAAACCAAGGCTCTTGCTGCAAGCAGAACCAGTCTGACCACTGAAATGCTGAGGTGATGGAAAACAGCCGCTGGACCCCCAAACCAGGAAGCTTGTCTTCCTTCCTGGGTCTTGACTTTCTTTTGAACCAGTTGTATTAAGAAAACAGCTCCCCCTGTTCTTACTGGAGAACATAAGGAACTTACCCATGTACCCCCAGACTTTAATTTAAGTAGCTTTTCTTCCTTCTCCAGTTTTTCATGTAATGTATTTTATCAGATGAATCCAGTTTTCCTGGGTATACAAAATGTCCACACGTAGCAGCTCCCCCTGCCCTGCAGGACAGTCTCTTTGCCTTGCTGAGGAAAGCTGCCTCAAGAATCCCAATTAGCCATAGCTGTCCAGTCTCTGTATGGGGTCTATGTGACTAATTAAAAGTCTGCTTTGACACCTGGACAGCAAATAATTTAATCTCAAGCTAACAACTTTTCTGTTACTATTAAATAACATATCTTACTGTCCTGGAAAGGTAGGGCTGGAAGCTATTGTATAATGGTAGTAGCAAGAGAAATCTATAATGTATGAAGGAAATTATATACATTATTCTGGGGAAGAAGGATTTGTCTGTCTATTCTGGCTGCACACCCTGGCCTGGGAGAGCGATAGGCAAAGCAGGGCCCACCTCCCCTCTGCCATAGTGCAATTCCTTTGCGAACTGTGTCGAAGGGACAATGGGAGATGCTCCTGGCTTTTAGGGCAGATGTTTACTTGCTTTCTTGTTCTTCTTGCCCTGGAGTCCTCCCTGACGGTCCATGGGAGACCAAAAACAGGAGCTTGAGATGTGTTTCTCTCATCTGTGCCACTCTTCCTCTGACAGCTGATGTGGTAAGCTCTGCTACCATCTGCAGCATGGCGCGGAGAGGAATAAACAGCTTTTGTGGCATAGGAAGCAAGTTTTGCATAAACATGACAATGGCCTCTGCACTCCAGTGCCTGAGCTGCGGTTTTCTCTTGAACTCAATAGGTGTCTTCAGATAATTGCCGAGAGAGGATTTACTTCAGCTAATGCGCAGGGAGTATTAGAAGGGCTGCATTCATTTAACTGCCTAAGATAGACACGAAGACCAGAAAATCCCAAATTTGGATTTGTCACAGAACAAAATTCTGAAATCAATGTCACTTTAATGCAACAGGGTTTAATTCACAGGATTTTACTGGAGTTCAGCCCATGCTACACGAAAAGCTTCTGTTGGTGGAATAGAGAATATTTCTGGCTGCAATTTTGATGACTGCTGACCAGTTTGCCCGGTACCATCAGTTTGGAATTATTCTATATGGGGAAAACTGTGTATCGGCCAGGTTTAGTTCTCACAAGCTGAGAATCACACAGAAACAGTGAGAAGGGGCCCCAAAGCTCACGTAGTGCATTCTACCCCAGTGCTTTCCTGGCACGTATTTATTTAAAACAGTCTTTAAAAATCTCTCATAACAGAGGTTTTTGACAGCTCACTCAGACCATCTCTTCTTGCTTGTAGCCAACCCTGTGGCTATAAGGTTTTTCCTAATATCTAACCTAATTCTCTCAAGCTGCAATTAAGCCTATTATTCTTGTCCTACTTATATGGATAATTCCCTTCTTTGCAAAATATACTTCTTCCAGAAAACCAAGTTTCTGTGTCCCCTTTGGTCTTCTGTTGTTCACACTGAACACTACACAGTCTCTAACGTGACCTCTGAGGACAGGGTCTACCAAACTTCTAGTAATTCTTAATTCTCTCTGCTTGACTTCCCTCCAGCTACTTCACATTTCCCTTGAAGAAGTAAAAATTTGCCTAACATTTGACACAGTGCTCTAGCTGAGGCCATACTAGTGCTGAGTGGAGCTGAAGGATTGCTTCATGCCGTTTGTGAGTTATAGTTCTGTGTAAACATCCTCGTATTGACATTCAACATTTTCAAAACAGCCAGGTCGTGTTGACTCATGCTCAGGTTGTGATTCACTCCCTGCAGAGCTGCTGTGAGACCCTGGATCCCCACCCTGGCCCCAGCACTCTGCAGGTCAAGCCCACATTCATAAATCAGCGTTGAAGGCTGACACATCGCTCATTTGTCCTCCTCCTCCTTAATTTTTAGAAATATTGGCAGGGTGAAGCCAGTTCTTTTTTGTCTTTCCTGGAGTTCTCAGTACGTGCCTGTTCCTCCCTCTGCCGAAGGCACATGGCTTGTCCATCTTCTGCTTCTCCCCTCACCAACAAGGGTTTTCCTGGGCTTGTTTTAATTCACATCCAGTTAGCTCAAGCAAAAACAGCTTATGATCTGCATAAGACATGCTCATCCTCCCATCTGGTTTCATTTGCACGGCAAACATACTGTCATGATCTTACCAGCTCTCTAGTCTCTCGGGGCCCTAAGAGCATCTTCCCAAGGTTCAGGGAGGTCTCAAGGATGACCTGAGGCCTTAGGCCAGTGAGCTGCGGAGTTCTCCAGGCTGGCAGGGTGTCTGGGGAGCTGGGCAGGCTGGGGGACACTGGGGAGCAGCCATCACCCAAGGCATCAGCTTGTGGGTTGTGGCACGGGTGTGGATCCGAGGGCAGGCAGACCTCTCAGGAGAATTCAGACCCCATGTGGAAAAAAAACAGCGGCAAAACCAGTCAGTTCTTTCCCTACAAATATTCAGGCATGCAAAACTCTGAACCCCGAACTCAACCACACAAATAATCCCCCCCGAAACACCCTTTGAGGAAGTCTTGTGTATCATAAGCAAAAAATGGTGAAAAACCTCTTTTACCTTTCCAAGTTATATTTAATACTGTGCTATCAAAGGACTATCAAGCAATATTAATACATCAGTGTTTTCTAGTGTATTTGCAGTTCTGCACTTTTTAAAATAAAAATGGTCTAATAAGCCATAAATTTACATTTGTTAAGTTACCCTGTCTGGTTTCCTTAACAAAATGACTGCAATACAACAGTGTAAATCTGTAAAACTGTAGCGCTCCAAATACTAATCAGAAACTTTCATAACAGAAATTAATATATGGAAGTTCAGAGATTTAATAAGAAATGACATTTCACAAGCTGTTAGAAGACAAGAAAAGACAGATTTCATAATAATTTATAGGGCATCTAAAGTAAATTCAATACATTATGAAACAAAAATCACTTAACTGACTGTAGGCTTGAGACGTGCTTCAATTCAAGGTCGGTATTACAGTACTCTTGTCTTGTTTGCTGGGGTGACAATCCTGAACTTCAGTTGGTAGTGCAAACACCTCTGGAAAGCATGGGACCTAAAAAGAAAGGGGTAGCGAAGAAAGTACTAATACCTGATAGATACGGCTCTGGGATAAACCTGAAGATACGATTGCAATTGAGACAATTTCAGCCAAAAAGAACGCAAATCTTATATAAGCAAGGATGAAGGATAATGTGGAATATGTCTTATCATTCAATATCAATCGCCATGTTCTCATCAACAATACCATAGAATAACTGAGATTATTGTAATAGTTGCCTCCCCATGACACAGTTTTTTGTCTCCATTTGCTTCTTGCTGCCATATACAGTTGCTGACAGGCCGCTAATAAACACTTTCTTGAATGGTCGCAGCACATGTATCATTCCACTAGCCTGACTCATGAGTGGGGCCACTAGATCCTACCATAATACAAATAAATAATCAAACAATCATGAAAAAATAACAGAGCAACTTGTAGCGATCCTCTATTTGGGGGATAGAGATATTATTGGTTTACTTTGTACATAAAATCAGAACTCAGTCACATTTTTTCCTTTGGTTTGGAAAGTCCACATGATGGCAATCTCTGTCGTTAACATACGGCAAGTTCTTCCTTCAAACACTGCCAGTTTAACATATGTTTCATTTGCGCAATACCAAAAATAAGACAAGAAAATCTGCGTGGCTTTCAGTAAGTATATGAAAGAGCCAAGGATTTTTCTGACAAAGAAGGAAAAGCCGGTAACACCCCAAAAGTGAACCCGTTCATACAGGCTTTTAGCACAACGCTTTGCTGTAGCATGCAGAGGAGAGAAAAGCCTCTACAGAAGATGTGTAGCATCTCCAGAAGCTGCGCCACTGCTGCACCCATTTCACGTGCTCTGCTTAGCCAAAACCACTCTCTGCATTTGTAGCTGGACAGTGAATATAAAGCTGAAAATGCTACAGAGCAGGTGTTCTGCTGCCATCTCAGCCTTCAGGCGGGAGCTGGTGAAAGAAGTGAGGAACGGGAAAAAAAAAAAAGGCCAACTACACACAGTCGGATAAGTCAAAAGAACTGAAACTGAACTTTATTATTTTTTTAAAAAGTATTCTACAATAATGGCTCAGAATACTACCACAATGTACAGGGACAAGGCAGTGCTCTGGGCTATGACTGTAGATTACTCTAGTATATATATTTGTAAGAGCTTAAGAAAGGTTGAAGCAGAGCAGTTCAACATTTCTTAAGCGCATATTTCATAATTTAACATTTTCTTCATCTCTCATATTATAGCAGGATTTATCAAATGCAATGTAGTCACAGAAGTCTTGCATAAATACAAATATCGATACTTTACCTTGAATATTGTATATGATATAAATTCTGCCTTACCTTTAAAAAAATCTCCAGATCATTATGTTACCTGGGAGTCTTTCCTTTTCTTTCTCTTTAAGAGTTTTTAAATATATATATATATATATTTATATATATTTGCTATCATACATCAAAGTATATATGAATCCCATCATTTCTTTTATATTTCCTGCAGACATAGTCTGAAACAAAATCACCAACAACTAAATCAAAAGCTTCCTGGTAATCGTAGGAAAGCCAAAGAGGATTTTTCCTCTTTTTTTTGCGTTTTCAGTACTAATATTTTTTTAAACTTGTAAGGATTCTTCATAAACTAGAGGTCCATAGATCATTTAAAGCAGTCTTTATAAGCAAATTTACATACTTTGACATGCTTTTGTGAGGCAGTTAGTATCAAAATCCAATAGCATTTCTTACAGAACCACACGACTTTCTGCGATGCAGATATACATTTCATTTCTAAAAAGCCACAGTTCTTTTTCTACATCTGCTCTCATCAAATCCCCAGGATTCATTCATAAAACTGCTGCTGTTCCAAATGCTGAGGCTGTTATCCCTGCTGTGGATTAAGATGTACACCCAATCTGGTGACATCTCTGCGTGGAAGATTGATAAGTAGGAAAATAGCCTCCCCAAATCCACAGATAGTCTTTTCTATCTCTAAATCCTCATGATTCGTGTCACCCAACAGTGCAATGCGACGAAGACATGTCTCTGTGCAGGCTAAGGGTCTTCTTCCATCAAAGGAATCTCTAGGGGAAAAAAAGAAATAGCATTGATTGCTGATTGTAACGTCCCTTTATACTTTTGCAGACTATTAGTATTAGCAATTCTACAAAAATAGAAATAGAGATTGCAAAAATCTGAACAAGACATACTGTATCACCAATTCTAGACTCACTTACGCTCTAACACCTATATGAAAATTAACCTACTAAAACTACCCAGATTTTCTGAAACAAGTTCGGTCCACAAAAACCTAAAATGCACACATCCTTTCTACTACATCAATCCCAGAATCAGCATTCAGAGTAGGGAGGGACTTTTACTGACATTATCATTTGTCCCTCCTCCTCCTAGCTGTCCTCTTTTCGTCATGATACCATTAAAAGTTAGCCCCAGCCCTGTGAAGCTGGAGGACTTCTTCCACCCAGAGCTTCACCCACACTGTTTTTAGGACACTGGGCTTCAGCTCTGCTACTGATCAATCACACAGGGATTGCTTTGCCTAGTGACTCTCCGTGAATGTGGAGAGCAGGATCAGAGCCACTCCTTTTAAATGTCTCCAAGGAAAGCTAGCTAGTTTCCTTGACACGCTGAGCAGCACACCATACAGCTCGTTAGAACTCAATTAAATTATATCAATGCATGCCCATGTTCGATTTAAATGCAGACAATAATATATGGCAATGTCCCTTCTCGTACATGGTCCTGTGGGTACTTTCCCCTTATGCTGTGACTCCCATGTCCACAGCTTAACGCGTACGTGCTTTAGACTGAACAGTTTGCTCCACGCACAGACATGATGAGCTCGTTAACAAAGGCTGCTAATTTTGGCTTAGTATGAAAACATGATTTCCTTTCCATTTTAAGGAGAAAATGCTGTTCTTTGCTGTGAAAGCCATGGCATGTGAGGAGTTGTGAGTGTAGGAGTTGAGGAGCAGAACGGGCCAACACAGGCAAGATGATGGTTGACTTCGCTGCCATACACAGGTGCCTGCTGACATCCCTGTCGATGAGACTGCTGTTATGGGGTCTGGACAGGAACCTTCTGGCCTGGGATTCAAATCCCTGGCACCACAGCTAGCAAGGATACGAAGCTCTAAGAGCATGGCGTAGTATGGTTTTAAAAATGTCCAAATTAAGATGTGGACAAAAACATGGAGAAAGCAAGAGCAGGTCAGGTGGGTTTACTCCTGCTTTGACAGTACGAACAAACGATGGCTCCTGTTTTATAGACTTACCAATTGGACCTATGCAAGACTCACCATCTGCAATATCGATCCGCGGACTTGTGGATGCAGCTTCCCCAGCAGTACTACAGGATACATCAGTTCGATCTGAACCGGGAAGCGCTGCCGCTTGGCACGCCGGGGACGGGTACGAACTTTGGAGCAGTTCAGAGGAGCCCGACCTACTGTCACAGGTCTCAAACTCGCTAGGCAGCGTGTCTGTAATCCTGGGGCCAGGGTAAGCAGGAGGATTTTGATCTTCTGTCTCCAAAATATGCCCCTGGTCTGTGGTAGCTGAGTATCCAGGTGCCAGAGCATTCAAGCTGCTGCTCACAGCTTCATCGTAGGAAGGCAGCATTACGGGAACGCCATCCACCACCACAAAGTCGGGGTCACCCATGGAGCCCTCCTGGTTGCCTCTACGTCAAACACAGATGAGTTATCACAGAGAGCAGGAGTACCTCAGAGCAACCGCTGAACTTAAGTACACACAGCCCTTTCTAGTCATGCAAAACAAAGCTACAGGGTCATTAACATTCACAGAAATGTTTGCTGCACTGGTTTGCAAAACTCTGTTCTGGTTGACAGTCTGGAATCTGTTACAGTGGAAAATATGAAACCAGAAATGTGAAGAACAATTTTGAGAAGGGAAGGAAAACAGGTGCTTGGAAGAGATAAGGTGCACCATATGCTGTGCTGTGCACAGTAGATGTCATGGATATAAGATCACAGATGACGTTCACCAGTCAAGTGTCTGAACCCCTGGAAAGATGTGTGCTAGGGCAAAAAAGAATTTACAGCCCACGTAAACAAACATTGAGTTGACTACTGGTGGATGACAGGGCTTTGGTGGCCGGATTTGTGGCCTCCTTCAGGTCTCACTTTCAAAGGATGAAGCCTTCCTTAACCAGGACTAAACTG
This sequence comes from Rissa tridactyla, assembly GCF_028500815.1. Taxonomy (NCBI): domain Eukaryota; kingdom Metazoa; phylum Chordata; class Aves; order Charadriiformes; family Laridae; genus Rissa; species Rissa tridactyla. The sequence goes on along the minus strand of NC_071468.1, from coordinate 16,959,451 downwards.
GCTTCTTTTTTAAGCAAAGCATTTCTATTAATCAGGAAGGTCTGTTGAACCCTAAAGTATCTTTTTAGTAGCGATTAAATCATGGTAGAGTCCTAGCAGAAGGGAATTGGTCCCAAGTACTTTTAGGACATGAAAATGTCTGAAAAGGAGAGGACAGAAAGCCATTTCAATAAGCTAGACAAATACAAGCTATAAAGCTATCCATAGAGCAAGCCATTACCCTAAAGATCTTCCTAGTTATATACGTATGTGTTTACTACTCCCCATACACTTTATATGTGCACATATATATGTATATAAATTTACACATTACTTATATAATCTGTATACTTTTATGTACACATTTATTTAGCATTAAGATCACCACGTCCTTTCTGCTGCATATATTTACCGACAAACAGCTTTTTCAGCACGTGGTAGAATAAAGACACGAGAAAAAGCAAGCATAGGCGAGGAGTCACACAGTGAAGGTCCAGAGCAAACTGAGCAGACTGAAAACTAGAAACAAGTGTAAACCCAGATACAGTGAGAGTTTTGCCTAAAAGTCTGCATGCCTGCCTTTGTTTTTCCAGTTGTAAGATAATAATACCCACCTACCTGTCTCACGAGGAGAGCTGTGAGAATCAATGACAAATGCTCATAGCTGCACGGTATTTTATGTAAATAAAGGAAGATGTAGGAGATGTTTATGAATTGTGTTGAAAATAATACTCACGAAGGGAAAGCAAACTTTTAATATAAATTTGTCCATAGAGAAAAAGAAAATCTTTCTTAAAACTTACATTACTAAGTCTACAGTAGTTAAAAAATTAATTCCCCCAGCACCTGAAAATGAGTATTTAAAAATATTGTCAGCTATTTTTACAGGCAGAAGCGGCAATTCTCAGTGGTAGAGCTGTAATTACTCCCAAAGTGAGTCTGGCAAACTTTGCCTTTTATCTTGGTTGCAGAAAGGAGTACTGCGGGTTTCTGGGGGTGCCCTTCCACACCAGTGGCTCAGAGACTTCGTCTCAGAGGAGAAAAGAAGGTATCGGCAAGGCTCATGAGCCGCTCCGTCTCCTCAGTAGGGAATGCTGAATGTAAAAACTGAATCAAGGTCCTCAATCTTAAAAAAAAAAAAAAAGAGCGAGTACAAACCTCGGAAGGAAATGTGTCTTAAATTTGGTCTGGAACATCCTGGCTAAAATAACCAGTAGCAGTACTAATAAAACGCTGGTAGCAGTAAATGCCACTATTTTCCATGTAGTCAGGAGGGTCTCCTGTGTATTTGGCCAGGTTTGTTCTGTAAAAAAAAAAGGCAATACAAGGGTTGTGCTTGATTATTACCGTTGCTATTTTGTATTAAGACTTCACCAATATTCAGAAGTGCCAGTTAGGAAAAGAGATCTTTTACATGTACGTTGTATAATACACATGAATCCAATGTGGATTCATATATACCAAATATATATAATATACCAATATATATAATATACCAATATACCATATATAATATATGTATAATATACATATAATATATATTATATAAAATATACCAATATACCTCTCTCTCTCTCTCTATTTTTTTATATATATATATATATATATAAAAATATACCAAAAGCAACCTTAACAGTAAGCTGCCACAGGGGCTGGACCTTGCTTTTTCCCCTTAGCTTTTATTTATACATGCAATCATCAATTTAGCTTATATACATTTAAAAACATCCAGAAGACATTCCAAAATATATCTGAAGAGCTGATTATTTAAATGGTTTAGGATCGTTCTGGATCTCAGAAATAAAAATGTACTGTATTTAACAGCATCTTAAAATCAACATTCACCAATTAACCATGAAACAGATGAAGTTCACCAGGCATTACGAACCTACAGATTTGCTCTAAAAAGGAGGGCCTATAAGGGGACAGGAGTAACAACACTGCTGGTCCCTCACCTGTTTTGACGCAGTATACTTGGTAGGAGGGGAACCACTCTCCGTACTGGCAGGTGATGTACTTGTAGTCGTTGGTGAGGGTGTAACCAGGATCACAGTAAAACTCCACCACCGTCCCGTGGTTGTAACGCTCGCAAGGCCGCGGGTGGCAGATGTAGTCTCCGTGACTCACCATTGGAGGTAGTGGACAAACTTGGGCAAATACACAAAGAGAAAAAGAGAAAGACGTTAACGCCAACAGCCCACTGCTGGGCAGCTTCAGTGTGTCAAAACGCATGGCGCACGCTTCAGGCTCCCTTTCAGGATCCCTGCAGTTTGGGGTTTTATCCCAGTGGCACCAGACTGCTGCTGCCAGGAGACCAGGTGTCCATCTGCACCCATGGATGGATGCACACACCTCCTGCTGGGCAACGCATGCCGGGGGGGTCACTTTTGGCTCTCACTGACACCAGCAAGCTCTGCTGTCACCTGCTTGTTTAAAGGCCTGAGAGATGGGATCTGGGAAGCTTCCCATCCTCTGGGGGAAAGGGATGGCGAGCGGAAGACAAAAAGGGACACCTACGCCTGTAAGATGGCTCTATGGGGATGGAGAGGGACAGTCAAAATAAGGACAATCCCTCCCCTTATGAAACATCTCAAATTCAGCTGTAACATCCTATTTTTTGGTTCGTCAACATAATTAAATTGTTGTATGTGCTAATTAAATTCCTAAATAAAATTCCTAAATAAATTCCTAAATAAATGAGGAATTTGCGCTAATTAAATTCCTAAATATTCACTTTTAAAAATAAGTTTGCCACCAACTGAGCAGCAAGAGATGCACAGCAATACTGCTTAACACTTACGCTCTGTACCACTGTAATAGTCTTAAGCTGGGCTCAGACTCTGCTGGTGTTATTTGTGTTTGGTTATCTCTGAGCAGCCGTACTGATCTCAGTGGGATTGCTGGCGGAGCGAGAGCTTATAAATGTAAGAGAGGCTGAGCCTGTGTTAATTAAGTACAGTGGTTTACATAAGGTTAGGTAAATAAGACAGAATTGCAATATAAACATGTGCAATTTTTATTGTAGACCCTGAAACGAAATGAAATATCCTCTCACATGGCTGGGCAGACGAACTCAATGGAGAGCTGAGGGAGCATTCTCCAGGAAACAGCAGCAGGGAAAGCAGCTCGCAAGCAGTATTTTTACAAGAGAGGAAACTTTTCCACTGAGTAAGTGTTAGTTGATTACTATTTTCTTAAGTGCTCCTAACACAGAGGGAAAAAAAACCTACCAAGTGTAATGATGTCTCAAATGGCTACATACTGACCCAAAAAGGGCTTAAATTACTGGATGGCTTGTTTTATTTCCCTTCAGAGGCAGTAACTAACTGGCCCAGTGCCCCACCTACAGGCTGTTGCCTTCACTTCATGCCTCCCTCATGCAGGCAAGACCTACTGCATTGATTTAAATAATGAAAATGCCATCTCTCGGAAGAAGAATCTTTCCAGAAATTACAATTCAGCCGCTTCTCTCTGTGAATCTTGCTACATGAATAATGCATTTCATAAAAAAATACACAAGATATTAAATGAATCTTCAAGAGAGGCTGATTACAATGTGCAGCAATGTCTGTTCCCCATCCCCTAGAGACATGGTTTTGTTTGCATTTTCACTGGCAAGGCTTAATAATAACTTGAAATCAGAGCAAGTAATTCACATAAAAATTCACATCCTCAATACTCCACATACTTTCCAAAGTCTCTGGGCCCACAAGAAAGAGGAATGCTTTACTGGCAAGTCAACTCAAGACTGAAAACAATTTTCTTAAGACTAGGGCAAAGGTATCAGACTGAAATAGTAGGAAAGCACCTTTTGTCCAGATCAGGGATCATCCTTCTATTAAGAAGAAAATGGTAAGTGAAAGCAACAATTCTGGCCCGCCATAAGGAGACCTGGTATATTTTTATTATCTACGCTTAGAGCATCAGAACGAAGGAAAACAGCAATTTAAACTTCTTTGCAGCTGAGTTTTGCCAAGCTACGACAGGCTGCAAGAGATGTGTAGATGCCCGATACCTTTCTAGCAATGAGCCAAGTAGAGCACATCTTGTCACAGAGAGCAGCCGCTCAGAGAAACACATTTCTCCTCTCCAGCAACGTACCTGCTGCCTCATCCCTAACCTCTTAATGTCGCCAAGGGCCAAAGCAGCCTGCTGAATAAAAAAAGCCTCCGCGCTGGTGTCCCAGCAATGTGGATCAGCTGAGGAATGACACATTTCCAGGCAGATTAAAAACAATACACTGTGGGTGCAACCCAGATACGGAGCTGTCAGTCTGTTTACAAATGGAAATGAATTTTATAAAACCTGAAAAAAGGAGCATCACTCTTCACGCAGGGTATGTCCTCAGTGCTAAGAATGGGTGCCATCCCTTCCTCTGAAACCCTCCTTATTTCAAGGGGAATGCTCATGTATTGATGCTGTCTGGAAACTTCTGCAAACGTTTCTTTAATGTGCTGCAGAGTATTAGTCATGAATTAGAGTCAAGTTTTAAGCAGTCATACCTGCCAACAACTCTTGCATTAAACACACAAACAGCAGATGCAATACAGTTTGTTTGAACACAAGGGCATTTAGCTCAAATGAAACAGCACTTCGTTCTTACATCAGCTGGGCTGTCAGAGTCAGGGGTTTTCACTGGCTTGGGGCATCCCTCACCGCCTCTTGTGAACTTTATGTTCATCCAGTTTCAGGGTCCCTCAACATTTGCATGGGCAAACTGGCCCCCAGGTTACAATCAGTAACGCTCAGGTTCTGAGCCTCTTTTTCCAAATCAAATCAAGTTGAATTACATACATCACAAACAACCAAAAATGAATTATTATTGAGCTCTGGGCAGTTAGTCATACGCCCAGTCCCTTTCTCAACCTGCTCCGTTCCCATGATTATCCTGGCCCAAGATCCTTTAAAGTCAGTGGCAGGATAGCCATGAAGTGGCCTTAGTTTTGATCACAGAAAAGCCCGATTATGAAAGTCTGGAGCACCGCTGAACACTCTTGGCTCCTAAAGACAGAAGATTTTGATGGGGTCAGAAGATCTGACAGGGTCAGATCCCTTATTGCTGGTATTTACTTAGCACTGTGCTGGATACCAGTGCAAGATACTGGTTACACAGACTAAAGGAATGTGCCAGATCAAATATGGGTGAAAACTCAGGTGGCAAACCTAAGCCCACTGAAGTTTTCCAGGGAAGTTAAAATTCTATCATTCCCAATGATCAATTCTAATTGTATTTGGAAATTACAGGCCATGGACTTCAGGAAAATAAATCAAACTCCCAGAATAAAAATAACCACAAACTGATTAAAATAAAATTGTGTCTAACAAGTACATTTTCACTGTCAAAGCTGACAGCAGTAGGAACAATAAATAAGCATAGAGACAAGTGAGTTGTACTTCAGGAACTTCTCACAGCTTAAAAAAAGCCCTAGGTGACACCAAATCTTTACTACCAACAGCTTTCAGCATCTTAACTTTAGAAAGCTTTTGAGACTTTAATGTGCTAATTACAACATCCAGCATGGATAAGCTAGTCGTATCTTCTGATGACCAACAATAAAAGACCACATGTGTATGTCCTCCACTTTGGAGCTCGTCAGAGGGACGGATATAATTTAGGCAGCATCTGCTGGTGGTTCTGCACTATGCGATCGCGGATATCTGGATCAGCCTCTATAGAGCAAATGGCCACAGACTGTAAGGGGACTTAGAAGAACTTTACAGCTCAGCATTCTCAGCTGAAAAGCTGAATCGTTCATCAAAAAGAAAGAACAAGCGTGTTTATATGGCAAACAAATCCCTTCCGGGATGCTCAAGACGCCTGTTACTCAAAGAAGTCGAAGGGCGGAATTCCTGATTTTATATGATGGACTTCCCCGCCTGCTCTTCGGAGCAGCTGGAGCCGAGGGCTCTCCTCTGAGATAAGCTGTGGGTTTTCTCCTCTGACTATTTTAATGAAAGATTAGTGCTCTCAGAAAGAGCTTAAAACCTGGGGAGTCGAGCTTTGTGTTACAAACACTGTCAAATACTGGCTTGGAGCAGAGGACCTGTTTCAGGCTAATAGAAGAGCTTTTTATAACAAAAGACAACAGAATATGTCCCACCTGCAGGTGTGCCTGCAGACAACCCCTCCTCCCCCCTTTTGTGAGGTGTCCTGAGGTGCCAAGACCCCAAGCTCGGCTTTATGGGGTCCCTGCAAGAGACAGCACAGCGAAAGGCAACAGAGGGGCTGCCCCCCCAGCATGTCCCCTCCATCGCAGCCTCCACAGCGTGACAGCCCCAGGGTCCCCGTGAGGGTGACACAGGCTGCGGGCACTTACTGCCCAGACACTGGAGGAATAAATGGGATTCAGCCAGTAATTTTTTCCTACTCATTACGGTCAAGAAGTTTTTTGAACTCTGCCCAGAGGATGCTGCAGTAATTCTGCACTGTTGACACTGGAACTGTAGGAGGGAGGGAAGATTTTTTGGCATTAGCATATTCTCAAATAACATTGATGGCACAGAATAAAGATGTCATGTCACTTTTTAAAAGCCACTGGCAGAGAGATAACAGTGGAGTTACAGATATTTACAATGCTCAAAACCTTCTTTTTAGTCAATTAGTTCAACGGCTAGTCAGTTCAGTCTTTGGTCAAAGTAGGCAGGAGGGAAATTATTCAGGTTTTGCCCAGCTTTTGTATGTCAGTCAAAAAATAAAAGCAAAAATGTCTTGAAATACAGCGCACTTACTTATAAAAAAGGGGTAGGAATAAGCAAGGAGCTTATTTTCCACCTTTGATTTTTTGCATAGTATGTTTTTTTTCTCTAGCTACCAGTCTGCCTTTCATGTAGGACGTTAGTTGCTCAGTTAGCTGGGCTGTCAGAAAAATCCAGTGTAAGGCCAGACATTTTCTGTTTGACACAGGGATGGACACGGTTAGCAACATTTGCACCTAAATAAAAATAATGCTTCTTCCAAACACAGTGCGAATGCCTGCTCATTATGCAAAGAGTGAGAAAAGATTAAAATGATACTTCACAATGAGAATGACACAGATGAAAACCTGGCACTTCCAATGTGCAGGGCAAATGCTGGTGTATCTCGCTAGATAGTAATCAGAGAGGTGGAGACGCTGTCTGGTTTGTGCATAAACTGGAAGGGAACAAGAGCTTCTCCTGACCCTCACTTGTCGGTCTTGTACATATCAGGACACTGATTAATACCAGAAATCTTGACACCTGTCATCTGGCTGCTGCATTCCAACCGATGTTTAATTGGAGCCGTGATTTACTCCACGAGACCGCAGCAGTACACGTCCCCGCAGGTCTGACTCTTCTATCTAGGGTGGCCTCTTCCCCCCATGAGGCGTTACTGGCTAGCGTCTGGGGCCCCAGTAAGGATCCTTTTCCTTTGTACAAACACATGCTTGGGTACATAGGATCTGAAAATTCATTTTTTTACAGGAACATAGGAGATGAAGATTATGTTTCTTCCTTTTCCTGCTTCTTTATGAACACTGTGCTGATAAAATCTTGTTCCTAGGTGACTTCAGTGTCCTCACCCTTCAGACTAAAACAAGTACTTAACCAAGAAGCCTTTCTCTCATATACCTCAATCAATTCCTGTCCAGTTCACCTGACAGATCTGACTGTTTCCACAGGTATTACCAGCACATGAATCACACTTGCACTGCACAGTACAGAACCCTAATTTCAAGCTCCTCATCCTCTTACATCCACATAACACCACGTTATAAGATAGTATGGAGGGGATGTAATGCCTATATCCTATCTTCAGTTGATGGAACACCAGTATTAGCACCTTTCACAAAGAAAAATGTTCTTAATAGTTATGAGTATGTAAAAAACAAACAAAAAGAAAAGAAATGTGGTGTTCAAAAAAACCTAGCTGTTAGTTGTGGATTTTTAAACTCCAAAGACACTATACTGTTTAGAGAATGTATTGATTTATTTCTTAGACAAAAAGATCTCAAGACAAAAACTGGCAGACAAAAATGGGCATTTCTAGTGTGATATCAAATAGGGAAATCCTTGGGGAAAGAGGGAGCAGATGAAGTGAAGACATGCTTTAAGGAACTTTTCTGATTACTCATTTCCAAAGCAAAACGACAGCACCAATAGTAATACCAAAATAGAAAGTTTAGTGGAAACAACTAAGTGAGCACTAATATATAAAGTAACTCCTATTAAGCCTGACAGTAGACATGACTTAAAGTAACGAAGATACAAGATGTTTATTTTGAACTCTGAAGTTGCTAGCAAATTTACTTCTTGAAAGCCTATGGCAAGAATTATTAAAAATATTGTATTCTTAGACAATAATTTCCAAATTCTTTTCAGTCTTAACCTTTCTCAATCACTTAACCTTCCCAATGCCGCTTACATGTTTTCTTCTGAGAAGACACAGTAACAGTTAAGAAACTTCTTCTCGCCCATTCAGCAAGTCAGTGTTCAAGCAGCTGGGAACCCACCCCAGGTCTCATGGCTCCACGCTGGACAATCACCCCTGGGATATTCTGTACCAGCTACAACAGCGAAGTAAGCCTTTCAGTGTGCACACAGTGAGAAGCACTTTTCACCTCCTACGAAGTGTGAAAACAAATTGAATAATTAAGTTTTTAATGAAAAGCCGCTTCTCTGGTCTGGCTTTGACAAACACCATCTTGGCGAAAATCGCTATCACTGACACCAGCTGTATGAGCCCAAATGAAACAGTATAAAAGTAGTTTCAAGCCTATTTTAATAATAGTTTAACATTAGCTGATTCCTAAATGGAAACAGAAGGTGATTACAATCATTTATCATACACAGATCTTCCTCGTTACTAGAGTTACAAATTATGGAGCCCATTTTGCAGTTCCAGTCAGCCAAGCTCCTACAGGAGCATCATGCCAAATTCACACTCATCCTCAACAGTCCTGCTGTTCCCAGCACAGCAACCTGTGAATCATTGATCTTAACGCCAAAGTCTTTCGCTTCAAATGCATTCCCCGAGAGATACGGGATGAAACACACCCCAAGTGACCTTTCTCCTATAAATTATAAGTTAAAAAGTGCAATTTTCATTAAAACTACAAAAAAGTGATAATGAGTTTGCAGCAATAGACAGCTAGGAGTTCTTTTAGCAAGGAGCCCACAGTTATCTTTAAGGAAATATTTATACTCCTTATTCACATGAGAGCGCTTGGAGTATTGTGGTCTCCTTTATAGCAGATCCTTTTAGCTTTCTTCATCACTTGCTTCTAGTTTTGTTTCTTCCTTCTCTCATGAGTGGTTCATTTTATGATCAGTAATGGTCTTTTTAGGACTTTGAGAAGCAGATGCTGGGGACTGCATAGACACCTAACAGGAAGGAATCAGAGAGCTTCAAAGTAAGTCAAGGCTTGAGTGTTTGACAGGTGTCACAGGATAACTTGGAAAAGGTCAAAGTGCTTGGAAGTACAATGGAAGTGGAGGAAGGAAAGAGAGCTGTTGGGAAGCTGGCGACGAAAACCAGACAGATCAAAGCACCTGACAGGGATGTCCGAAGAAGCCAGCACTCACTGTGAGCTGGACATATCAGTGTTTTTATGTTACTTTAATCCCTCTTTCTTTAATAGCTTTTTCCGCTTTGTTTATAAGCAAGAATCCCTTGAGCCTGTGTAGCATCACCTACACCTGTCATCAGGGACTGACAGAGAAGGAACGCTGGAATAGACAAGCTGTTTTCCAGGGCTTAGCTGAAAGATGAGGAAATCAGGATATACCACCTGGGAGAAGGAAAAGTACAAGGTCCCATTCCCAATGGAGTGCTACTAGGGAAAAAAAAAGGGAGGGGAGGAAAAGCAGCAGGTGATCTTAGCACTGTAATACCACAAACCAGCTTACGAGACTAGGAACATGTGGAAGAGTATCGGTTTCTGTTATTTATGTTTTGTTATCAGGTGCCTGTGTACACTGATTGGTGAAACTGCCACCCTTTAAATATTGGTTTTTATCACTGGAAGTGAACAAACCTATGCAGCGAGTAGACTTCCTAACGCATAGAGCCTATAGCTACAGTTCCCTCCATTTGTGGAAGACATTCTGTGGTTGCACTGTGTAGCCAAATTTAATGAATGTGTCCATAAAGCAAAGAGATATTTGATTTCAAGGTAGACAATGTAGTGTGCTTTTCCTTTCCGAGGAGCCCTGCCAGATACAGTTAAAGATTAATATTATAAAACAGCCCTTGGGGAGAAGTTTTGTCCGTTCCCCCCCCACCTAACCCTCAGCATATTTAAAGCACCGTGGATAAAACCCTACATGCATCTGGCAGCTAACGTGGAACTTCAGGGCAGAAATTATGGCTCCATAAAAAAGTTGAGACGTCTGGCTGATTCTGGAAATGCTAAGGAGTTTCTGAAGGGTGATAGAGCAGGTGTAAAACAATGATTTACTGTGACAGTCCTGTGCAGCAAGCAGAAACAGAAGACATAAAAGAAACAGATTACAAGTTGTTCTTCTGCTGCTTTCTTGAAAAACTATGAACAGTGGAGAACGCATCTATTTCAATCACAGCCAAGATCAAAGATTTCTGCAATGCAAAGAAGGAGCAGTCACTTAGAAATATAATGGTATTTATCTTCTTCAAACAATGTCTTCAGCTTGGAGACTGTTCTCTAAAGCTCCCATCCTTCATAATGAGAGCTGTACAAAGCCCACGTTTGTGTATCATTCTGTCTCAAAATGTGGTCTGGTTTTCTTCCTGTTTCACTTTGCAATACACCTGCTGGAGTTGAGAAACTGGACGATTATTAAGCAGTATGTCCACAGGAGAACGTGGTTTGTCTGCCTAGTATTTCATGTCACCATGCTCTTTCTGAATTCCATTCCCTTCCATGCTTCTTCAGCTGTGGGTAAAGGTGTACAGATGAATTTTGGTATTCTCCAACAGCACAAAAATCCAGATATTCCAAGTCACTATGAGCAGCTCCTTAAAACATTCAACTTCCACACTCAGACAGGGTGGCCAGACCCGTGTTATTTCTGCACTCCTGGGTGATGAAAGAATTAACTGTCTACAGTGCAGAAACACACGTAATTATTGAACGACTTTTTTTAAAGAAAACTATCCTTTTAAACTTCTTTGTCACACTTGCTTTCTGCGACTCAGTCCCCCCCCAGGGTGAAAGACTATCAGCCTATTTCATCCTTTGGCCACCAGATGGAAAGGTGTTGCCCAAGTAAAAGTGCTTACAAATATTGTTGGCTGCTGCTATTTACTGCTGGCTGTCGTTCCCGAGTTGCAAGAAGAATTGCTGTAGGCAGTGAATATATTCTGAAACACCACTCTAGTCAGAGCTATTAAAAACAAGGCTATCAATGCGCCTTATGTTAACATTAACTCAGTTAACTTGGACAACCTCTTTGTCAGTTGAGCAATATTTAATTTATTCTCCCCTCCTGCCTGCAAGCTGAGTAGGTGTCAACCTAGAACAGAATCCTGGTATCTACCTCTCTTGATTTATTAATACCACCGTGTTTCACAACTTGCTTGTATTGCTGCCCTCTGCTCCCTCGTTTTTATCTGTTGGAGATCTGCATCAACATTCTCTTCCCTGAGGATACGCATCAGTCTGTCATGTTGGAATTTATCTAAAGCCTTCTCAATGTCAACAAAGAAACACAGAGAGAAATCCATTCATACTGACGTACAGCATCTCTGGCTTAGGATTGCTTACTTTATTCTGACTCCTGAACACAAACTGGTTACAGGCTAACTCGTATCTTTTTTCTCAGGGTATTGCTGTATGTTCCATCAAGAATTTAAAATATTTTAAGGGCATAGTTTATCAAACGTATAGCTTGGTGTCAATCACCGTTTATGGCATTAGCAATTGTTAAATAAGAATGAAGATTTTTGAAGCTTTCCTTCAAAGTATCCTGTGTGTAACTGGTTAGAAAGTTTAAGCTGCTTCGTTTTGAAATATCAAGCAGCTACGGCATTTCACCTGCAATATCAGCCTCCTCCCGAGCTCTTTCACGCTCTTTACTTTCTAGGTTCTATGTCAGAATTATCAGACCCTCTTCTATGACTGTCTGTCCTCACGTTTATGAACATAATCATTTTAAAGCTCAGTCCTGTATTCTTGCCTGTCTTTCCAGAATATTTTTTATTTGTAGCATACTTTGCTATTTTTAATTCTCACATGAATAACCCCTTTTTATTTTTCAGAAATTTCCTGGTGCTCTAGGTAGGCGGGGTTTTTTGTTCCCTTGCACTTCTTCTGGTTTGTGGTGCAATTTTCTTAATTCCGTCCTTCTCCTACCTTTCTCTCATCGTTTCTATAACTTTTAGGATCCCTTCCATAATCAGTTGTTAGCTTAGTGTAATATCTTTTCACCTCCCCCCACAACGAGGTGGCTTTATATACCAGAGCTCTGAAATACCTTCAGTTTTCCTCAGTTTTTCCTGTCTTCTGCTCCTTGACTCTCCCCTTTAAAGTCCATTCCTCATGTTTGTTTCATTTTAATTTTGCATCTACCTACAAAAATTTGAAATATTTTCTATTTAGCATTCTTTCAAGCTTAACCTCAGCTAGAGAATCTGTTGATCCTAGCATGCAGAAGGAAGTTCTAATATTGCAATAGATCTGATTTCCTGCAGGACCAGCTTTTGTGTTCAGCTGGGATGATGCTGAAACCAGACATTCCAGACAACAGGATCATGTCTGCTGTTGCAAATTCAATCGACCTGTTTTTCCTTTTACTCTTAAATACCAAGCCAGGAATTCCCAATTACACTATCCATACAACTGCTTTATGTTCTAGCATTAGCACTGAGATCAAATTCTCCCAGCCTTTCCTCTCTTTGCCTGCTTTTCCCCCTGTTCTTTATAAGCACCATGCCTTAAGTCTTCTTGGAAGTCTTCCAAAGGGCATAAAAGATAAAATACAGAGTCCAGATGGCAAGGTGTGTAATCATATGCCGATCGCGTTCCCAAAGCACTAATGGCTTTTTGGTTTTTTTTTTTTAAATTTCTCCGAATCCTGTATAATGTCTTTATTCACCTTAAAGTATCATAGCATAAACACTTCCTAGTTCTATATGTTTCATTTCACAGAGTTCCATACCAGTATGTTTTCAAGTGTTTGTTCTCCTCCGGTGTTTTTGGAAGCCATCTGATTTTACAATTAATGTTTATACTCCACGTGGGAATCTTCAGTGTAAGAGTTTTTCCACCCATCTTTTGCATATCTGATTTTATGAAGGCAATCACTGACTTAAATTAATTTCTACAGATGGATGATTAATCCCAAATTGGTAATTTAAAAATCATATAAATAAATAACTTTTTCCTTAGATTTTCATATATCTGTGGAAGTGGCTAGCGAGTTTCAGTACAAAAGAAAGGTTACAAAACTTCTGCGTAATTATGGAATTCCACTAGAAAAAAGTATATTAAGAAAGTTACAGATGTAAATCGAGGACTTAAAGGAAAAGTAAATTCTCTGTTAAGATGATTCATCTTATCCTCTTAATGACCGTAAAATTTTCTAGCACTGGTAAAACAACACCATTTCCTCTACCATCATTCTCAGATATAGCTGAACCATTTCAACTGAAGCTTCCCAAATGATTCTGCTTCAGGCAGACACTTCAAAATCAATCCAAATGTTTTAAATTTGGCAAAGGTACAAGCATTTAAGAAGATAATCTCCTACCAGTAAATACTTGGCAATGCGAGCTAGAGGCATCCTTATGTGCCTGAGCTATAACAGCTTCCCTGATCTGATGCAAACAGCTGTTTCTGGGAAGCCGCTGCAGAACTCTGCAGTGTTGGCCACACTTCAGTACCAGGTAACCCCGTTTTTAGGCACTACTGTGACTAAAGCAACAGTGATTTTAATTATCAGAAAAATCTTCTTCCCTATCAGGAAAAAATTAGTCTCCTGCCAGAGTCTGTGGAAGCTCTGCACTTGGCAATACTGAGAGCAAGACCAGACTTGAGCATTACAAATCATGCTGTAGGATGGGAGCCGAGTGGTCCCTGGTGTAACTATTGATTTAAATGTAGATGCACACCCTTCATTCAGAATTTATTTGGCCTAATAAAGAGGGAAGAATTCACGAGATTGACACATAGCATTTGTGTGATTACGCACGTATTTAAGAAATTCCTTCTGTGAAGACCTCAAGAAGAACATGTATCAAAATGAGAAAGCTGTAAGCAGCATTGGTTACAGCAGAGTAAAAGCTCTAAAATGGTTTACTATAGCTTCCTAACAACCATTTCCTTTTTAATCATTACCGTATTAAAATCCTGAGCAGGACATGTTATTAGAGTAAATTTTGAATTGATCCTGGAAATAAATAAATAGAATTAATTTGTTATTTGCAGATTTCCTCTGTGAAAAATACTGCTTGGCGACATTATACCTCACACGTAAAAGGCATGCTGAAAAATGAGCTTGACATTGGTATGCAAGGTGCAGAATAAAAAAATATGCAGGGAGGGAGTTTTGTCCGCTAATTGAGAGCAGTGGATTGTAACGAGATTCCTGGAGACTGGCACTCCTCGCATAAATCACTTGAACGAACACTTTGAAACGGGAGCATCTCAAGTTGATTTACCCTATCTGGATTTAATTTTGCAGTTCGCTGCGTACCAAGTGAAGCAGCCCTACAACAGAGTTCACAAGGGGGGGGACTGTCAGGGGGTGACCTTTTAGTGACGTCGCTCTCTCTTCTGCCCCAACAGAAGCAGGGACAGCCCCAAAGCTGAGGAGAACCTGCTCTTGTAAGCGTTATGCTCCAGACTTCGGTCTCCTGTGGTTCACTCAACACATGCACAGATGGGACACCAACATGAAATCACCACGGAAAGTTTTAACATTTAGAGAAAGTGATAAGAAAGAGATTAAAAGGGAGGCTGGATCTAAATCAAAACTCAGGAGGCTCCCAGATGGCTTTGACCCAGTGTCGGGCACACACTGATCCCCCCGTCACAGATCGTCACAGTTGACGGGGGATGATAACTTCTGACATGTTATTTAAGATATAGAACGGTCAGGGCAGGAGTTCTTATCTCATGTTTTAAATTACCAAGAAAAAAGAGCCTCTCCATGGCTTTATAATACAAGCAATAAACAACGAGGACATGAGTCTTCTCCAGAATTTTGACAGCAGCTGGAACACTAACCTGTGTTAAGTGAGGACAAGACACAACTTTTTCTGCCTCATACACTTGAGTTTCTGTATTTTACTCCTTTTACCTTCCTAACTGGAGAATTGTCATTTTTATCAAAACAGTTATACTGTTGGATTAAGCCTAACAGGGCCCTTCTGATTTTTTAATATCTTTTCCATGTTATAAGTAACAACAAACCAACCTTCCAGAAATGGCTTACATAGAACTGATTTGGGATTAATCCTTTTACAGTGTGCTAAATAAAAAAAAAATCATCTTGTTATGTCTTTCCAAAATTGCAAAGGCTTTTTTGAATTTTGGAACTTGAATCATCAGTTAAAAATAAGGATCATTTTATTATTTTTGTGCAGTATATCGCTTTGTTGATGCTGCTGGCAAATTTTTACACTTCCAGAATGCTTAGCATTTAGCCCAGTGACATAGCATCAGATATGCATTCGTATAATTGCTTTTAGCTAAATGGTATATATAGATAAGCTTCCTTACAGGCTTGAAATAGAGCAAAAATGTAGTCCTTTTAGGGGAATGAAACGTAGGGGATGTACTCAGATTCTGATGACTTCTAGGCTGTTTCATTCAAGATGCAGTATGAAGATGGAGGAAGGCAATTGACAAGGTTTTGACAGTGCATGGAACAATCCATTCGGTATCTTTCTTTCAAATGTATAGAATGCAAATATAAATGCACTCCAACATCCTCCATTCCAGCACTGCAGCTATAGTCACACATTATTCCTTTTGGCTTGACAAGATTTCCCTCAGTTCCACACTGAGTGACCATAGTTTTTATGTTCCTAATCAATAAATTAGCTCAGTCACTTTAGTTGCAAATGTTTCTTTAAGATTAACTCCTATGAGAGACAACAAATATTCAAGCATGCAGCGTCATGTAGCACTGAGTAATGTTTGCAGCTGGCACAGCCCAAGCTTAGAGTTTCTATGGAGTATTTTTTAGTTCATCATGGAAATCTATCCGTATCTATAGAAACTCTGACCATCTGCACATGAATGTGAATTCCATAATTTCCTCAGCATTTTTATTAGAAAAGCTGCAAAGAATTTACATTTTAAGGGCAAAGCAATCATTGTTAAGAGCTTCCTCTCTTGTACTTCGGACGCATTAGTTAACAGTGGAGTGAACTACAACAGGCTGCACGCAACAAAACCCAGATACGCTCTTACATATGGCGTAATGGTGGTTATAGCCCTGCGTTAAAATCATATAGAACATGCCGATTTTGCAAAATTGAAAGAAAAACAAACAATAAGACATTTACCTTCCACATCAAGGCACCTAGGTGGGCTATCTGACCAGATAAGGTTATACATGCACTCAAGGAACTCTGCCCCTTCTAGTTTATATCCAGGGAAGCATTGATAATACACCACTGTTCCTACGGGGAAGGAGGACTCGAACTCAGATATGTTAATGTAACTATGAGGAAGAACCAATGGCCTCAGGCAACCTGCAAATTAAGAAGAGGGAGGTATCTTTTATTATCAGGTGCTTATCTCAGTCATCTTAACACATCTTGGTTATAATTCCTAAATTGAAGAGTGTGATATTTCTCATCTTCTCTGCTATGAATGGCATGCCTGTGTAAGCTCCCTCAGATACATATGTCTCATTATCCTGTTTCAAACCCTTTCATTGTTTAGCCCACACGCTTTGCTAGCGTGGGATTCACTCTCAGCAAATCCAGGAAAGGTTTACTGAAAATGACAGTATTTTGTTTCACAAACATTCACTGGTTTAGCAGATG
Source organism: Rissa tridactyla (assembly GCF_028500815.1). NCBI lineage: Eukaryota > Metazoa > Chordata > Aves > Charadriiformes > Laridae > Rissa > Rissa tridactyla. The sequence continues at coordinate 16,942,536 of NC_071468.1, read as the reverse complement.
GCAGTTTCTTTTTGAGGTAGAATCTTTAATAAATAAAGATTGTCATTTATATAAACCATGAGTTTTATTCCTCCTCTTAAAACTGACAGGCCTGTAAACCATCTTTAGTATTAAAACTGCTCCTGTGACAAAGTGCACACAACTGTAAAAGATTTGAAGACAGAATTAATGATTTTGAAACTCCAGTCTGAGAAAATTTAAAGGGACATGACTTCCTCTGAGCAGTCCCACGATAAACACTGAGCGAGGGCTCAGCCTGGGTTATCAAAAAGTTAAGGTACCTGTTATCACCAGAAATTGTAAATGTAGTCAGCGACTACATTCTACTTCTGGAATTACTTCTGAGGGATTTGTACCATGGGTAGTACTGAGCTGTGACAGTTAAATGGTCACCAGCCATATTTGGTGCAAGAAAGAGCAGTGAATTTAATAGATGACATGACTTTATAACATGTCATTCACAGCCAGGCGGAGTCTGTTTTGAGCTGGTATTTCGATAAGAGTTGGTACTAGAGAAAGAAAAGCAATTCCTCATGGCCTTAGAAATGACCCTCCGGGTAATACTTAATACTGTTGATTTTTTAATTTGCAATAATGTGTAAGAAAGGCGATTAGTAATCAGGGAATGAAAAATAATACTGTAAAGTCATGAGACTAATAGGAGCTGCATTATGGCAATCCAGAAATAGGTCTCTTGCCCCTGCTAGGAATTTGTGAAGGATGTTCATACGACTCTCATAATTTTAAGCCTGAGGGGGAAACTAAAAGCAGTCTGAGAACTTCTTCTAAGATGCTGCTATCTGAAATAAAAAGTCTTGGCAGCACTACAAGTGGTTATTTCCTTGCAGTGGTCATTTGAGGGAGAGGGACAAAACCAAAAGAAAACAACGGAAAAAGCTTGAAAGCTTTTTACAGCACACTGTACCACCAGAGCAGTGGTTTTGATAACTGTTTTACTAGCTGGTTATCTCCCTGCTCAAATAAAGCTTCAAGCATCCTCCTATCTACTAGGTATTGCTCGCAAGCCTGATCAAGTGTGCTCCCCACGTAACACAGTGGTTCCTGCAAGCTGAGCAGCCCACTGAGCAGGACGATTTAAGCAGCTTCCAGCGGGACAGAAAGAAGGAGTGCAGGCTGCCCGAGCACGACCAAGCTTCCCCTTCTCTGAACTGTCTCGGGGAAAAAACTGTCCCGCCAGCTCATAATTTTAATGCTCATTGGGTTCCTTGTAATGCAGGACAGAGATTTACTTGAATTTGTATGACAGCCAAGCGTTTGTGAAAATCCCTAGGTCTCCAAACACCTCAAGCTGCTTGAAAACTTAATTTTGACATTTTTTTGCTAAGTAATTCACATCATTCCAGATCAGTAATTATCATTATTATCTTGTGGCAAAAATAGTTTGAGGTTGGATACTTATACGCTCTATGATCCTTTCCCACTGCTCTGCCAGAAGAAAAGGCATCTTAGTGTCATGAGACTCCCCTGCCTGTTGTAATCAAAGGGCCATAGAAATGTAATTGACAGCCTACCTAGTGCAAGTAGACAAGTGCTTTTGATATTATTAGTGCTTGACATAGTAAAAAGAAAATTCTGGAGACAACTTCGGAACAGGTTCATAGGATTTGGTAAAATACGGCAGGTACTCAAGTCTGAATTGCCCATTCTCTACTTGTCCGGCAGTTACCGCACTTGGCTCTTGTGCAATTGTTTTTTCACTTTTATTAGCACCGCGTTTATTCTGAAAAGCACTTAATATTGAATATTGAGTAGCAGCAATTAATTATGTCTCATAGTATAAATGTGGCAATAGAAGAAAGTAACAAGCCAAGGGGTACTTGGGGTACTTTTGCTGACCCAGTTAATACTGGCTCTCACAAAATTTCCACCTGGATCTTTGGCAAATACAGTACCTGCACATTAATCTTTAGAGTATTCATCTCACCTAACTGCAAGACTTTTAATCTACCTTAATTAGATGTGAGCTGCACCCTCTCAAAAATGGGCTGTATACTTCATACTGCCATACACGATGCCATTGCTGGTAAGAAACCCCAAAACTAGTGCCCACGTTTTTATGCGTTTGTGAAAACTCCCCTTTTCTGTTTGCCCTATTCAGATACAATGTGTGCATCTAAAACACGGAGCTGGCCCTGTCACGTGCCTAATTTTTGACATGTCTGTGCCATAGTCTAAGACGAGACCTCGGGGGACAGTTTGGTGTGCCCCAAACCAAGGGTCCCTCACTGTGGAGACCTGCACAAACTAGGCTCCTGTAACTTCGGACCCTGGCGCCCATCGATCTCATCACTTTACAGCAGAAACACCAAGCTCTGATTTCCTTGTCTCACCCTGCCACCGTCACTCCGTGAAGTGGCCCAGCTGCCCTGCCTGCCTGCCCCGACTCTGCAAATTGATGTGACGGTGTAATAAGTGCCTACAGAGAACTGTCAGCTTTAGGAGACGACAGACGGGTTGGAGGAAAGTTAATACTAACCCAATCTTCTCCTTAGCACAAGACGGTTAAAATCTTTCCATGCTGTTCAGCTGGTCAAGTTTGCAACCAAAACGTGAATTGGTTAAAACCAAGTCAATGGTACTAACACATGCCTGTCGGAAATGTAAAGTTAATAGCAGCCCAGCGTTATTTAACTCCCATTCACTAAAGCTGAATTACCCCCAGCCATTTCTCGCAGTCTAAGCGAAGCTGGGATCTCATGCTGCTAATACTACTAGTGCTGCTGCTAACGGCTTTTCTGGCCAAAACCATTCCTGTGTGCACCCTGAATTTTCAGGCAGTGCCTTTGGGCTTAATGGACTGTGAACATGATCAACAACTCCGCTCAAAACTCCGACAGAAGAACAGGTTCCAGCTGCTTCTCTCCTTTACCCTTGCCTGCTGTACAAGGCAAAGAAAGGTAAATTGCATTTAGAGGCTTAAGTTTTTCCAGAAATTTATTGGTGCAATAATGTCAGTTGCCCGTCAGATCTTTTGCGGAACTTCTGGCTGATTTAATCCTGATTTATTTATTTATTTATTTATTTATTTTAATGCAATGTATCTGTGTCAGATTTTAGACTAGCAAACAAAAGGCAATATTTAAAGTAGTATTTTAAGTACGGGTAGTTCAGAAAGCGACATGGTCTTTCCTGCAGTGAGCCATGGGGAGGAGAAACCAAAATAAAACCTTAGCAGCAGCACTATTCAAATACTGTACAGTGGAGCTTATCAGATGACTGACATCCTCACAGCTGTCGAAAAAAATATTGGCAAACTATCACAAGGTGCATGATCTATAAAACAGGATGTGCCGGTGTACTAAACCTTGACAAATGGGCAGATTATCCCATGTTCCATCGTCTTGACATACTGAAACCATGTTGTCTAAGTCAGGATAACGGATCTGGAATCCTTCATGACAGCTGATTATTAACTTATCGCCAGTCCTGTATGTCTTGTTATGAATCTCTGCATCTTCAACATGTGGAACAAGGCAATCTGTGACTTCATGAAAAAAAAAAATAGTAACTTAATTAAAAAAACATGGCTGGCTATTCAATAATCAAGCTCTTAAGCAAAAGTCATCAGTTAATGTAAGTGCTCCGCTTAAACCGTTTGGAAAATACATGCATTTCAGTAAATATGTCCTTTCCCTAGTTAACCATCAGTTACAAAGTACTGTAGTAGAAGCTGACATGCTACAATAATGGATCATTCCCCCAGACGTTTTTAAACAAACAAAATTAAGAGAGTTTAGGAAGAATGTTTTTAATTTTGTCCTTCCGTTCATCATGTGTGCAAATTACACCGCACAGTCTGACCATCCTGAAGTCCCACACGAAGGCAGACTCTTTGACAGCACTAAGGACAGGACGAAAGAAAAGATAAAATACAGATATGGCATGAGGAACACAGAAAAACTGCAGTCTTAGCAGAGACAGATACAAATCAGGTACATTTACAAGGGTTTACCCAGCTCCATTCCACGGAGTTCATTATGAGAATGTCTTCACTTGAATCTCATTGATTCTATCCTAAAGCAGGTAATTTTATGTGCCTGAGTTCATATGCCTTTATAGGGCATAGGCCCTTTAGAGGGCATGATTTTTAAGGCCCTGAGCAGCAGGTCAAGTGCTTGTAGAAGACTCTCAACAAGGGCAATGACTGCACTATTAGAATTTATTCGTTTATAAATGCCCCAGCCTGGGATGATGATGTGCACCCCAACAGAAGGTTATAAAACGGCCTGTGATGAGGCTGCAGACATCAGCGTCGGAGACTGGACAATTTTCTCTCTGGCAAGTTAATCAGAGAAGACAGCAGAGGGTGCCCCATAGGAAATGCCTGACGCTAAGCCGTGAATGCTGTCA